>NC_091753.1:7748333-8058266 GCF_043380555.1 Nothobranchius furzeri
ATCAGGCTGAAACGTTACAGGAAGGTAGAATCTATTGAGTTGCAAGTGATCTGAACGTTTCATGATGATAGCACTTTCCTAAGGGGGTCAAACCATGTCCCAAAAGTCACCGGATCTGGTGTCAATTTAAAGAAGTAGTCCAGTTACACATTTGTGGGCTTATAACTTGGCTTCTGAATGTCCTAGAGAGATCAGGTTTGTTTTACTGTACTCCAATCAACAGCCCCTACAACCACAAAAAGGAATGGAGTCATTAGCACTTATGGTTTGTAAATGACACGCAGAATTATGTTGCACAAAGCACAATTTCACATCATTCTGGGTCCATTTGTGTGAAAACAAGGTCCAATCAGGTTGAAAAGCTACAAGAAGGTAGAATCTATTGAGTTGTAAGTGATCTGAACATTTCAAGATGATCGCACATTCCTATAGGGGGTAAAACCATGTCCCAAAGGTCACCGGGCCTGGTGTCACTTTAAAGTAGTAGTCCTGTTACACCTTTTGGGCTTATAACTTGGCTTCTGAATGTCCTAGAGAGGATAGTTTTGTTTTAGTGTACTCCAATCAACAGCCCCTACAACCACAAAAAGGAATGGAGTCATTAGCACTTATGGTTTGTAAATGGCACCCAGAATTATGTTGCACGAAGCACAATTTCACATCATTCTGGGTTCATTTGTGTGAAAACAAGGTCCAATCAGGCTGAAACGTTACAGGAAGGTAGAATCTATTGAGTTGTAAGTGATCTGAATGTTTCATGATGATAGCACTTTCCTAAGGGGGTCAAACCATGTCCCAACGGTCACCGGATCTGGTGTCAATTTAAAGTAGTAGTCCAGTTACACATTTGTGGGCTTATAACTTGACTTCTGAATGTCCTAGAGAGATCAGGTTTGTTTTAATGTACTCCGATCAACAGCCCCTACAACCACAAAAAGGAATGGAGTCATTAGCACTTATGGTTTGTAAATGGCACCCAGAATTATGTTGCACGAAGCACAATTTCACATCATTCTGGGTCCATTTGTGTGAAAACAAGGTCCAATCAGGCTGAAACTCTACAAGAAGGTAGAATCTATTGAGTTGTAAGTGATCTGAATGTTTCAAGATGATCGCACATTCTTATAGGGGGTAAAACCATGTCCCAAAGGTCACCGGGCCTGGTGTCACTTTAAAGAAGTTGTCCAGTTACACCTTTGTGGGCTTATAACTTGGCTTCTGAATGTCCTAGAGAGGTCAAGTTTGTTTTAGTGTACTCCAATCAACAGCCCCTACAACCACAAAAAGGAATGGAGTCATTAGCACTTATGGTTTGTAAATGGCACCCAGAATTATGTTGCACGAAGCACAATTTCACATCATTCTGGGTTCATTTGTGTGAAAACAAGGTCCAATCAGGCTGAAACGTTACAGGAAGGTAG
Organism: Nothobranchius furzeri; assembly: GCF_043380555.1. Taxonomy (NCBI): domain Eukaryota; kingdom Metazoa; phylum Chordata; class Actinopteri; order Cyprinodontiformes; family Nothobranchiidae; genus Nothobranchius; species Nothobranchius furzeri. The sequence goes on from NC_091753.1 coordinate 7,749,755, forward strand.
AATCTATTGAGTTGTAAGTTATCTGAACGTTTCATGATGATAGCACTTTCCTAAGGGGGTCAAACCATGTCCCAAAGGTCACCGGATCTGGTGTCAATTTAAAGAAGTAGTCCAGTTACACATTTGTGGGCTTATAACTTGGCTTCTGAATGTCCTAGAGAGATCAGGTTTATTTTAGTGTACTCCAATCAACAGCCCCTACAACCACAAAAAGGAATGGAGTCATTAGCACTTATGGTTTTTAAATGGCACCCAGAATTATGTTGCACGAAGCACAATTTCACATCATTCTGGGTCCATTTGTGTGAAAACAAGGTCCAATCAGGCTGAAACGTTACAGGAAGGTAGAATCTATTGAGTTGTAAGTGATCTGAACGTTTCATGATGATAGCACTTTCCTAAGGGGGTCAAACCATGTCCCAAAGGTCACTGGATCTGGTGTCAATTTAAAGAAGTAGTCCAGTTACACATTTGTGGGCTTATAACTTGGCTTCTGAATGTCCTAGAGAGATCAGGTTTGTTTTAATGTACTCCAATCAACAGCCCCTACAACCACAAAAAGGAATGGAGTCATTAGCACTTATGGTTTGTAAGTGGCACCCAGAATTATGTTGCACGAAGCACAATTTCACATCATTCTGGGTCAATTTGTGTGAAAACAAGGTCCAATCAGGCTGAAACGCTACAAGAAGGTAGAATCTATTGAGTTGTAAGTGATCTGAACGTTTCAAGATGATCGCACATTCCTATAGGGGGTCAAACCATGTCCCAAAGGTCACCGGGCCAAGTGTCACTTTAAAGAAGTAGTCCAGTTACACCTTTGTGGGCTTATAACTTGGCTTCTGAATGTCCTAGAGAGGTTAGGTTTGTTTTAGTGTACTCCAATCAACAGCCCCTACAACCACAAAAAGGAATGGAGTCATTAGCACTTATGGTTTTTAAATGGCACCCAGAATTATGTTGCACGAAGCACAATTTCACATCATTCTGGGTTCATTTGTGTGAAAACAAGGTCCAATCAGGCTGAAACGTTACAGGAAGGTAGAATCTATTGCGTTGTAAGTGATCTGAACGTTTCATGATGATAGCACTTTCCTAAGGGGGTCAAAACATGTCCCAAAGGTCACCGGATCTGGTGTCAATTTAAAGAAGTAGTCCAGTTACACATTTGTGGGCTTATAACTTGGCTTCTGAATGCCCTAGAGAGATCAGGTTTGTTTTAGTGTACTCCAATCAACAGCCCCTACAACCACAAAAAGGAATGGAGTCATTAGCACTTATGGTTTGTAAATGGCACCCAGAATTATGTTGCACGAAGCACAATTTCACATCATTCTGGGTTCATTTGTGTGAAAACAAGGTCCAATCAGGCTGAAACGTTACAAGAAGGTAGAATCTATTGAGTTGTAAGTGATCTGAACGTTTCATGATGATAGCACTTTCCTAAGGGGGTCAAACCATGTCCCAAAGGTCACCGGATCTGGTGTCAATTTAAAGTAGTCCAGTTACACATTTGTGGGCTTATAACTTGGCTTCTGAATGTCCTAGAGAGATCAGGTTTGTTTTAGTGTACTCCAATCAACAGCCCCTACAACCACAAAAAGGAATGGAGTCATTAGCACTTATGGTTTGTAAATGGCACCCAGAATTATGTTGCACGAAGCACAATTTCACTTCATTCAGGGTCCATTTGTGTGAAAACAAGGTCCAATCAGGCTGAAACGCTATAAGAAGGTAGAATCTATTGAGTTGTAAGTGATTTGAACGTTTCAAGATGATCGCACATTCCTATAGGAGGTAAAACCATGTCCCAAAGGTCACCGGGCCTGGTGTCACTTTAAAGAAGTAGTCCAGTTACATCTTTGTGGGCTTATAACTTGGCTTCTGAATGTCCTAGAGAGGTTAGGTTTGTTTTAGTGTACTCCAATCAACAGCCCCTACAACCACAAAAAGGAATGGAGTCATTAGCACTTATGGTTTATAAATGGCACCCAGAATTATGTTGCACGAAGCACAATTTCACATCATTCTGGGTTAATTTGTGTGAAAACAAGGTCCAATCAGGCTGAAACGTTACAAGAAGGTAGAATCTATTGAGTTGTAAGTGATCTGAACGTTTCATGATGATAGCACATTCCTATAGGGGGTCAAACCATGTCCCAAAGGTCACCGGACCTGGTGTCACTTTAAAGAAGTAGTCCAGTTACACATTTGTGGGCTTATAACTTGGCTTCTGAATGTCCTGGAGAGATCAGGTTTGTTTTAGTGTACTCCAATCAACAGCCCCTACAACCACAAAAAGGAATGGAGTCATTAGCACTTATGGATTGTAAATGGCACCCAGAATTATGTTGCACGAAGCACAATTTCACATCATTCTGGGTCCATTTGTGTGAAAACAAGGTCCAATCAGGCTGAAACGTTACAAGAAGGTAGAATCTATTGAGTTGTAAGTGATCTGAACGTTTCATGATGATAGCACTTTCCTAAGGGGGTCAAACCATGTCCCAAAGGTCACCGGATCTGGTGTCAATTTAAAGAAGAAGTACAGTTACAAATTGGTGGGCTTATAACTTGGCTTCTGAATGTCCTAGAGAGATCAGGTTTGTTTTAGTGTACTCCAATCAACAGCCCATACAACCACAAAAAGGAATGGAGTCATTAGCACTTGTGGTTTGTAAATGGCACCCAGAATTATTTTGCACGTAGCACAATTTCACTTCATTCTGGGTTCATTTGTGTGAAAACAAGGTCCAATCAGGCTGAAACGTTACAAGAAGGTAGAATCTATTGAGTTGTAAGTGATCTGAACGTTTCATGATGATCGCACATTCCTATAGGGGGTCAAACCATGTCCCAAAGGTCACCGGGCCTGGTGTCACTTTAAAGAAGTAGTCCAGTTACACATTTGTGGGCTTATAACTTGGCTTCTGAATATCCTAGAGAGGTCAGGTTTGTTTTAGAGTACTCCAGTTAACAGCCCCCATTACCCCAAAGAGGAATGGAGTCATTAGCACTTATGGTTTTTAAATGGCACCCAGAATTATGTTGCACGAAGCACACTTTCACATCATTCTGGGTTCATTTGTGTGAAAACAAGGTCCAATAAGGCTGAAACGTTACAGGAAGTTAGAATCTATTGAGTTGTAAGTGATCTGAACGTTTCATGATGATAGCACTTTCCTAAGGGGGTCAAACCATGTCCCAAAGGTCACCGGATCTGGTGTCAATTTAAAGAAGTAGTCCAGTTACACATTTGTGGGCTTATAACGTGGCTTCTGAATGTCCTAGAGAGATCAGGTTTGTTTTAGTATACTCCAATTAACAGCCCCTACAACCACAAAAAGGAATGGAGTCATTAGCACTTATGGTTTTTAAATGGCACCCAGAATTATGTTGCACGAAGCACAATTTCACATGATTCTGGGTCCATTTGTGTGAAAACAAGGTCCAATCAGGCTGAAACGTTACAGGAAGTTAGAATCTATTGAGTTGTAAGTGATCTGAACGTTTCATGATGATAGCACTTTCCTAAGGGGATCAAACCATGTCCCAAAGGTCACCGGATCTGGTGTCACTTTAAAGAATTAGTCCAGTTACACATTTGTGGGCTTATAACTTGGCTTCTGAATGTCCTAGAGAGATCAGGTTTGTTTTAGTGTACTCCAATCAACAGCCCCTACAACCACAAAAAGGAATGGAGTCATTAGCACTTATGGTTTGTAAATGGCACCCAGAATTATGTTGCACGAAGCACAATTTCACATCATTCTGGGTCCATTTGTGTGAAAACAAGGTCCAATCAGGCTGAAACGTTACAAGACGGTAGAATCTATTGAGTTGTAAGTGATCTGAACGTTTCATGATGATAGCACTTTCCTAAGGGGGTCAAACCATGTCCCAAAGGTCACCGGATCTGGTGTCAATTTAAAGAAGTAGTCCAGTTACACATTTGTGGGCTTATAACTTGGCTTCTGAATGTCCTAGAGAGATCAGGTTTGTTTTAGTGTACTCCAATCAACAGCCCCTACAACCACAAAAGGAATGGAGTCATTAGCCTTATGGTTTGTAAATGGCACCCAGAATTATGTTGCACGAAGCACAATTTCACATTATTCTGGGTCCATTTGTGTGAAAACAAGGTCCAATCAGGCTGAAACATTACAAGAAGGTAGAATCTATTGAGTTGTAAGTGATCTGAACGTTTCATGATGATCTCACATTCCCATAGGGGGTCAAACCATGTCCCAAAGGTCACCGGATCTGGTGTCAATTTAAAGAAGTAGTCCAGTTACACATGTGTGGGCATAAAACTTGGCTTCTGAATGTCCTAGAGCGATCAGGTTTGCTTTAGTGTACTCCAATCAACAGCCCCTACAACCACAAAAAGGAATGGAGACATTAGCACTTATGGTTTTTTAAATGGCACCCAGAATTATGTTGCACGAAGCACAATTTCACATCATTCTGGGTTCATTTGTGTGAAAACAAGGTCCAATCAGGCTGAAACGTTACAGGAAGGTAGAATCTACTGAGTTGTAAGTGATCTGAACGTTTCATGATGATAGCACTTTCCTAAGGGGGTCAAACCATGTCCCAAAGATCACCGGATCTGGTGTCAATTTAAAGAAGTAGTCCAGTTACACATTTGTGGGCTTATAACTTGGCTTCTGAATGTCCTAGAGAGATCAGGTTTGTTTTAGTGTACTCCAATCAACAGCCCCTACAACCACAAAAAGGAATGGAGTCATTAGCACTTATGGTTTGTAAATGGCACCCAGAATTATGTTGCACGAAGCACAATTTCACATCATTCTGGGTCCATTTGTGTGAAAACAAGGTCCAAACAGGCTGAAACGTTACAGGAAGGTAGAATCTACTGAGTTGTAAGTGATCTGAACGTTTCATGATGATCGCACATTCCTATAGGGGGTCAAACCATGTCCCAAAGGTCACCGGGCCTGGTGTCACTTTAAAGAAGTAGTCCAGTTACACATTTGTGGGTTTATAACTTGGCTTCTGAATGTCCTGGAGAGATCAGGTTTGTTTTAGTGTACTCCAATCAACAGCCCCTACAACCACAAAAAGGAATGGAGTCATTAGCACTTATGGTTTGTAAATGGCACCCAGAATTATGTTGCACGAAGCACAATTTCACATCATTCTGGGTCCATTTGTGTGAAAACAAGGTCCAATCAGGCTGAAACGTTACAAGAAGGTAGAATCTATTGAGTTGTAAGTGATCTGAACGTTTCATGATGATAGCACTTTCCTAAGGGGGTCAAACCATGTCCCAAATGTCACCGGATCTGGTGTCAATTTAAAGAAGTAGTACAGTTACAAATTGGTGGGCTTATAACTTGGCTTCTGAATGTCCTAGAGAGATCAGGTTTGTTTTAGTGTACTCCAATCAACAGCCCATACAACCACAAAAAGGAATGGAGTCATTAGCACTTGTGGTTTGTAAATGGCACCCAGAATTATGTTGCACGAAGCACAATTTCACTTCATTCTGGGTTCATTTGTGTGAAAACAAGGTCCAATCAGGCTGAAACGTTACAAGAAGGTAGAATCTATTGAGTTGTAAGTGATCTGAACGTTTCATGATGATCGCACATTCCTATAGGGGGTCAAACCATGTCCCAAAGGTCACCGGGCCTGGTGTCACTTTAAAGAAGTAGTCCAGTTACACATTTGTGGGCTTATAACTTGGCTTCTGAATATCCTAGAGAGGTCAGGTTTGTTTTAGAGTACTCCAGTTAACAGCCCCCATTACCCCAAAGAGGAATGGAGTCATTAGCACTTATGGTTTTTAAATGGCACCCAGAATTATGTTGCACGAAGCACACTTTCACATCATTCTGGGTTCATTTGTGTGAAAACAAGGTCCAATCAGGCTGAAACGTTACAGGAAGTTAGAATCTATTGAGTTGTAAGTGATCTGAACGTTTCATGATGATAGCACTTTCCTAAGGGGGTCAAACCATGTCCCAAAGGTCACCGGATCTGGTGTCAATTTAAAGAAGTAGTCCAGTTACACATTTGTGGGCTTATAACGTGGCTTCTGAATGTCCTAGAGAGATCAGGTTTGTTTTAGTATACTCCAATTAACAGCCCCTACAACCACAAAAAGGAATGGAGTCATTAGCACTTATGGTTTTTAAATGGCACCCAGAATTATGTTGCACGAAGCACAATTTCACATGATTCTGGGTCCATTTGTGTGAAAACAAGGTCCAATCAGGCTGAAACGTTACAGGAAGTTAGAATCTATTGAGTTGTAAGTGATCTGAACGTTTCATGATGATAGCACTTTCCTAAGGGGATCAAACCATGTCCCAAAGGTCACCGGATCTGGTGTCAATTTAAAGAAGTAGTCCAGTTACACATTTGTGGGCTTATAACTTGGCTTCTGAATGTCCTAGAGAGATCAGGTTTGTTTTAATGTACTCCAATCAACAGCCCCTACAACCACAAAAAGGAATGGAGTCATTAGCATTTATGGTTTGTAAATGGCACCCAGAATTATGTTGCACGAAGCACAATTTCACATCATTCTGGGTTCATTTGTGTGAAAACAAGGTCCAATCAGGCTGAAACATTACAAGAAGGTAGAATCTATTGAGTTGTAAGTGATCTGAACGTTTCATGATGATCTCACATTCCCATAGGGGGTCAAACCATGTCCCAAAGGTCACCGGATCTGGTGTCAATTTAAAGAAGTAGTCCAGTTACACATTTGTGGGCTTAAAACTTGGCTTCTGAATGTCCTAGAGCGATCAGGTTTGCTTTAGTGTACTCCAATCAACAGCCCCTACAACCACAAAAAGGAATGGAGACATTAGCACTTATGGTTTTTTAAATGGCACCCAGAATTATGTTGCACGAAGCACAATTTCACATCATTCTGGGTTCATTTGTGTGAAAACAAGGTCCAATCAGGCTGAAACGTTACAGGAAGGTAGAATCTACTGAGTTGTAAGTGATCTGAACGTTTCATGATGATAGCACTTTCCTAAGGGGGTCAAACCATGTCCCAAAGATCACCGGATCTGGTGTCAATTTAAAGAAGTAGTCCAGTTACACATTTGTGGGCTTATAACTTGGCTTCTAAATGTCCTAGAGAGATCAGGTTTGTTTTAGTGTACTCCAATCAACAGCCCCTACAACCACAAAAAGGAATGGAGTCATTAGCACTTATGGTTTGTAAATGGCACCCAGAATTATGTTGCACGAAGCACAATTTCACATCATTCTGGGTCCATTTGTGTGAAAACAAGGTCCCATCAGGCTGAAACGCTACAAGAAGGTAGAATCTATTGAGTTGTAAGTGATCTGAACATTTCAAGATGATCGCACATTCCTATAGGGGGTAAAACCATGTCCCAAAGGTCACCGGGCCTGGTGTCACTTTAAAGAAGTAGTCCAGTTACACCTTTGTGGGCTTATAACTTGGCTTCTGAATGTCCTAGAGAGGTTAGGTGTGTTTTAGTGTACTCCAATCAACAGCCCCTACAACCACAAAAAGGAATGGAGTCATTAGCACTTGTGGTTTGTAAATGGCACCCAGAATTATGTTGCACGAAGCACAATTTCACTTCATTCTGGGTTCATTTGTGTGAAAACAAGGTCCAATCAGGCTGAAACGTTACAAGAAGGTAGAATCTATTGAGTTGTAAGTGATCTGAACGTTTCATGATGATCGCACATTCCTATAGGGGGTCAAACCATGTCCCAAAGGTCACCGGGCCTGGTGTCACTTTAAAGAAGTAGTCCAGTTACACATTTGTGGGCTTATAACTTGGCTTCTGAATATCCTAGAGAGGTCAGGTTTGTTTTAGAGTACTCCAGTTAACAGCCCCCATTACCCCAAAGAGGAATGGAGTCATTAGCACTTATGGTTTTTAAATGGCACCCAGAATTATGTTGCACGAAGCACACTTTCACATCATTCTGGGTTCATTTGTGTGAAAACAAGGTCCAATCAGGCTGAAACGTTACAGGAAGTTAGAATCTATTGAGTTGTAAGTGATCTGAACGTTTCATGATGATAGCACTTTCCTAAGGGGGTCAAACCATGTCCCAAAGGTCACCGGATCTGGTGTCAATTTAAAGAAGTAGTCCAGTTACACATTTGTGGGCTTATAACGTGGCTTCTTAATGTCCTAGAGAGATCAGGTTTGTTTTAGTATACTCCAATTAACAGCCCCTACAACCACAAAAAGGAATGGAGTCATTAGCACTTATGGTTTTTAAATGGCACCCAGAATTATGTTGCACGAAGCACAATTTCACATGATTCTGGGTCCATTTGTGTGAAAACAAGGTCCAATAAGGCTGAAACGTTACAGGAAGTTAGAATCTATTGAGTTGTAAGTGATCTGAACGTTTCATGATGATAGCACTTTCCTAAGGGGATCAAACCATGTCCCAAAGGTCACCGGATCTGGTGTCAATTTAAAGAAGTAGTCCAGTTACACATTTGTGGGCTTATAACTTGGCTTCTGAATGTCCTAGAGAGATCAGGATTGTTTTAATGTACTCCAATCAACAGCCCCTACAACCACAAAAAGGAATGGAGTCATTAGCATTTATGGTTTGTAAATGGCACCCAGAATTATGTTGCACGAAGCACAATTTCACATCATTCTGGGTTCATTTGTGTGAAAACAAGGTCCAATCAGGCTGAAACGTTACAGGAAGGTAGAATCTATTTAGTTGTAAGTGATCTGAACGTTTCATGATGATAGCGCTTTCCTAAGGGGATCAAACCATGTCCCAAAGGTCACCGGATCTGGTGTCAATTTAAAGAAGTAGTCCAGTTACACATTTGTGGGCTTATAACTTGGCTTCTGAATGTCCTAGAGAGATCAGGTTTGTTTTAGTGTACTCCAATCAACAGCCCCTACAACCACAAAAGGAATGGAGTCATTAGCCTTATGGTTTGTAAATGGCACCCAGAATGATGTTGCACGAAGCACAATTTCACATCATTCTGGGTCCATTTGTGTGAAAACAAGTTCCAATCAGGCTGAAACATTACAAGAAGGTAGAATCTATTGAGTTGTAAGTGATCTGAACGTTTCATGATGATCTCACATTCCCATAGGGGGTCAAACCATGTCCCAAAGGTCACCGGGCCTGGTGTCACTTTAAAGAAGTAGTCCAGTTACACCTTTGTGGGCTTATAACTTGGCTTCTGAATGTCCTAGAGAGGTCAGGTTTGTTTTAGTGTACTCCAACCAACAGCCCCTACAACCACAAAAAGGAATGGAGTCATTAGCACTTATGGTTTGTAAATGGCACCCAGAATTATGTTGCACGAAGCACAATTTCACATCATTCTGGGTCCATTTGTGTGAAAACAAGGTCCAATCAGGCTGAAACGTTACAGGAAGGTAGAATCTATTGAGTTGTAAGTGATCTGAACGTTTCATGATGATAGCACTTTCCTAAGGGGGTCAAACCATGTCCCAAAGGTCACCGGATCTGGTGTCAATTTAAAGAAGTAGTCCAGTTACACATTTGTGGGCTTAAAACTTGGCTTCTGAATGTCCTAGAGCGATCAGGTTTGCTTTAGTGTACTCCAATCAACAGCCCCTACAACCACAAAAAGGAATGGAGACATTAGCACTTATGGTTTTTTAAATGGCACCCAGAATTATGTTGCACGAAGCACAATTTCACATAATTCTGGGTTCATTTGTGTGAAAACAAGGTCCAATCAGGCTGAAACGTTACAGGAAGGTAGAATCTACTGAGTTGTAAGTGATCTGAACGTTTCATGATGATAGCACTTTCCTAAGGGGGTCAAACCCTGTCCCAAAGATCACCGGATCTGGTGTCAATTTAAAGAAGTAGTCCAGTTACACATTTGTGGGCTTATAACTTGGCTTCTGAATGTCCTAGAGAGATCAGGTTTGTTTTAGTGTACTCCAATCAACAGCCCCTACAACCACAAAAAGGAATGGAGTCATTAGCACTTATGGTTTGTAAATGGCACCCAGAATTATGTTGCACGAAGCACAATTTCACATCATTCTGGGTCCATTTGTGTGAAAACAAGGTCCAATCAGGCTGAAACGCTACAAGAAGGTAGAATCTATTGAGTTGTAAGTGATCTGAACATTTCAAGATGATCGCACATTCCTATAGGGGGTAAAACCATGTCCCAAAGGTCACAGGGCCTGGTGTCACTTTAAGGAAGTAGTCCAGTTACACCTTTGTGGGCTTATAACTTGGCTTCTGAATGTCCTAGAGAGGTTAGGTGTGTTTTAGTGTACTCCAATCAACAGCCCCTACAACCACAAAAAGGAATGGAGTCATTAGCACTTATGGTTTGTAAATGGCACCCAGAATTATGTTGCACGAAGCACAATTTCACATCATTCTGGGTTCATTTGTGTGAAAACAAGGTCCAATCAGGCTGACACGTTACAGGAAGGTAGAATCTATTTAGTTGTAAGTGATCTGAACGTTTCATGATGATAGCGCTTTCCTAAGGGGATCAAACCATGTCCCAAAGGTCACCGGATCTGGTGTCAATTTAAAGAAGTAGTCCAGTTACACCTTTGTGGGCTTATAACTTGGCTTCTGAATGTCCTACAGAGATCAGGTTTGTTTTAGTGTACTTCAATCAACCGCCCCTACAACCACAAAAGGAATGGAGTCATTAGCACTTATGGTTTGTAAATGGCACCCAGAATTATGTTGCACGAAGCACAATTTCACATCATTCTGGGTCCATTTGTGTGAAAACAAGGTTCAATCAGGCTGAAACGTTACAAGAAGGTAGAATCTATTGAGTTGTAAGTGATCTGAACGTTTCATGATGATCGCACATTCCTATAGGGGGTCAAACCATGTCCCAAAGGTCACCGGGCCTGGTGTCACTTTAAAGAAGTAGTCCAGTTACACCATTGTGGGCTTATAACTTGGCTTCTGAATGTCCTAGAGAGGTCAGGTTTGTTTTAGTGTACTCCAATCAACAGCCCCTACAACCACAAAAAGGAATGGAGTCATTAGCACTTATGGTTTGTAAATGGCACCCAGAATTATGTTGCACGAAGCACAATTTCACATCATTCTGGGTTCATTTGTGTGAAAACAAGGTCCAATCAGGCTGACACCTTACAGGAAGGTAGAATCTATTGAGTTGTAAGTGATCTGAACGTTTCATGATGATAGCACTTTCCTAAGGGGGTCTACCCATGTCCCAAAGGTCACCGGATCTGGTGTCAATTTAAAGAAGTAGTCCAGTTACTCATTTGTGGGCTTATAACTTGGCTTCTGAATGTCCTAGAGAGATCAGGGTTGTTTTAATATACTCCAATCAACATACCCTACAACCACAAAAAGGAATGGAGTCATTAGCACTTATGGTTTTTAAATGGCACCCAGAATTATGTTGCACGAAGCACAATTTCACATCATTCTGGGTTCATTTGTGTGAAAACAAGGTCCAATCAGGCTGAAACGTTACAGGAAGGTAGAATCTATTGAATTGTAAGTGATCTGAACGTTTCATGATGATAGCACTTTCCTAAGGGGGTCAATCCATGTCGCAAAGGTCACCGGATCTGGTGTCAATTTAAAGTAGTCCAGTTAGACATTTGTGGGCTTATAACTTGGCTTCTGAATGTCCTAGAGATGTCAGGTTTGTTTTAATGTACTCCAATCAACAGCCCCTACAACCACAAAAAGGAATGGAGTCATTAGCACTTATGGTATGTAAATGGCACCCAGAATTATGTTGCACGAAGCACAATTTCACATCATTCTGGGTTCATTTGTGTGAAAACAAGGTCCAATCAGGCTGAAACGTTACAGGAAGGTAGAATCTATTGAGTTGTAAGTGATCTGAACGTTTCATGATGATAGCACTTTCCTAAGGGGGTCAAACCATGTCCCAAAGGTCACCGGATCTGGTGTCAATTTAAAGAAGTAGTCCAGTTACACATTTGTGGGCTTATAACGTGGCTTCTGAATGTCCTAGAGAGATCAGGTTTGTTTTAGTATACTCCAATTAACAGCCCCTACAACCACAAAAAGGAATGGAGTCATTAGCACTTATGGTTTTTAAATGGCACCCAGAATTATGTTGCACGAAGCACAATTTCACATGATTCTGGGTCCATTTGTGTGAAAACAAGGTCCAATCAGGCTGAAACGTTACAGGAAGTTAGAATCTATTGAGTTGTAAGTGATCTGAACGTTTCATGATGATAGCACTTTCCTAAGGGGATCAAACCATGTCCCAAAGGTCACCGGATCTGGTGTCAATTTAAAGAAGTAGTCCAGTTACACATTTGTGGGCTTATAACTTGGCTTCTGAATGTCCTAGAGAGATCAGGTTTGTTTTAATGTACTCCAATCAACAGCCCCTACAACCACAAAAAGGAATGGAGTCATTAGCATTTATGGTTTGTAAATGGCACCCAGAATTATGTTGCACGAAGCACAATTTCACATCATTCTGGGTTCATTTGTGTGAAAACAAGGTCCAATCAGGCTGAAACGTTACAGGAAGGTAGAATCTATTTAGTTGTAAGTGATCTGAACGTTTCATGATGATAGCGCTTTCCTAAGGGGATCAAACCATGTCCCAAAGGTCACCGGATCTGGTGTCAATTTAAAGAAGTAGTCCAGTTACACATTTGTGGGCTTATAACTTGGCTTCTGAATGTCCTAGAGAGATCAGGTTTGTTTTAGTGTACTCCAATCAACAGCCCCTACAACCACAAAAGGAATGGAGTCATTAGCCTTATGGTTTGTAAATGGCACCCAGAATTATGTTGCACGAAGCACAATTTCACATTATTCTGGGTCCATTTGTGTGAAAACAAGGTCCAATCAGGCTGAAACATTACAAGAAGGTAGAATCTATTGAGTTGTAAGTGATCTGAACGTTTCATGATGATCTCACATTCCCATAGGGGGTCAAACCATGTCCCAAAGGTCACCGGATCTGGTGTCAATTTAAAGAAGTAGTCCAGTTACACATGTGTGGGCTTAAAACTTGGCTTCTGAATGTCCTAGAGCGATCAGGTTTGCTTTAGTGTACTCCAATCAACAGCCCCTACAACCACAAAAAGGAATGGAGACATTAGCACTTATGGTTTTTTAAATGGCACCCAGAATTATGTTGCACGAAGCACAATTTCACATCATTCTGGGTTCATTTGTGTGAAAACAAGGTCCAATCAGGCTGAAACGTTACAGGAAGGTAGAATCTACTGAGTTGTAAGTGATCTGAACGTTTCATGATGATAGCACTTTCCTAAGGGGGTCAAACCATGTCCCAAAGATCACCGGATCTGGTGTCAATTTAAAGAAGTAGTCCAGTTACACATTTGTGGGCTTATAACTTGGCTTCTGAATGTCCTAGAGAGATCAGGTTTGTTTTAGTGTACTCCAATCAACAGCCCCTACAACCACAAAAAGGAATGGAGTCATTAGCACTTATGGTTTGTAAATGGCACCCAGAATTATGTTGCACGAAGCACAATTTCACATCATTCTGGGTCCATTTGTGTGAAAACAAGGTCCAAACAGGCTGAAACGTTACAGGAAGGTAGAATCTACTGAGTTGTAAGTGATCTGAACGTTTCATGATGATCGCACATTCCTATAGGGGGTCAAACCATGTCCCAAAGGTCACCGGGCCTGGTGTCACTTTAAAGAAGTAGTCCAGTTACACATTTGTGGGTTTATAACTTGGCTTCTGAATGTCCTGGAGAGATCAGGTTTGTTTTAGTGTACTCCAATCAACAGCCCCTACAACCACAAAAAGGAATGGAGTCATTAGCACTTATGGTTTGTAAATGGCACCCAGAATTATGTTGCACGAAGCACAATTTCACATCATTCTGGGTCCATTTGTGTGAAAACAAGGTCCAATCAGGCTGAAACGTTACAAGAAGGTAGAATCTATTGAGTTGTAAGTGATCTGAACGTTTCATGATGATAGCACTTTCCTAAGGGGGTCAAACCATGTCCCAAATGTCACCGGATCTGGTGTCAATTTAAAGAAGTAGTACAGTTACAAATTGGTGGGCTTATAACTTGGCTTCTGAATGTCCTAGAGAGATCAGGTTTGTTTTAGTGTACTCCAATCAACAGCCCATACAACCACAAAAAGGAATGGAGTCATTAGCACTTGTGGTTTGTAAATGGCACCCAGAATTATGTTGCACGAAGCACAATTTCACTTCATTCTGGGTTCATTTGTGTGAAAACAAGGTCCAATCAGGCTGAAACGTTACAAGAAGGTAGAATCTATTGAGTTGTAAGTGATCTGAACGTTTCATGATGATCGCACATTCCTATAGGGGGTCAAACCATGTCCCAAAGGTCACCGGGCCTGGTGTCACTTTAAAGAAGTAGTCCAGTTACACATTTGTGGGCTTATAACTTGGCTTCTGAATATCCTAGAGAGGTCAGGTTTGTTTTAGAGTACTCCAGTTAACAGCCCCCATTACCCCAAAGAGGAATGGAGTCATTAGCACTTATGGTTTTTAAATGGCACCCAGAATTATGTTGCACGAAGCACACTTTCACATCATTCTGGGTTCATTTGTGTGAAAACAAGGTCCAATCAGGCTGAAACGTTACAGGAAGTTAGAATCTATTGAGTTGTAAGTGATCTGAACGTTTCATGATGATAGCACTTTCCTAAGGGGGTCAAACCATGTCCCAAAGGTCACCGGATCTGGTGTCAATTTAAAGAAGTAGTCCAGTTACACATTTGTGGGCTTATAACGTGGCTTCTGAATGTCCTAGAGAGATCAGGTTTGTTTTAGTATACTCCAATTAACAGCCCCTACAACCACAAAAAGGAATGGAGTCATTAGCACTTATGGTTTTTAAATGGCACCCAGAATTATGTTGCACGAAGCACAATTTCACATGATTCTGGGTCCATTTGTGTGAAAACAAGGTCCAATCAGGCTGAAACGTTACAGGAAGTTAGAATCTATTGAGTTGTAAGTGATCTGAACGTTTCATGATGATAGCACTTTCCTAAGGGGATCAAACCATGTCCCAAAGGTCACCGGATCTGGTGTCAATTTAAAGAAGTAGTCCAGTTACACATTTGTGGGCTTATAACTTGGCTTCTGAATGTCCTAGAGAGATCAGGTTTGTTTTAATGTACTCCAATCAACAGCCCCTACAACCACAAAAAGGAATGGAGTCATTAGCATTTATGGTTTGTAAATGGCACCCAGAATTATGTTGCACGAAGCACAATTTCACATCATTCTGGGTTCATTTGTGTGAAAACAAGGTCCAATCAGGCTGAAACATTACAAGAAGGTAGAATCTATTGAGTTGTAAGTGATCTGAACGTTTCATGATGATCTCACATTCCCATAGGGGGTCAAACCATGTCCCAAAGGTCACCGGATCTGGTGTCAATTTAAAGTAGTAGTCCAGTTACACATTTGTGGGCTTAAAACTTGGCTTCTGAATGTCCTAGAGCGATCAGGTTTGCTTTAGTGTACTCCAATCAACAGCCCCTACAACCACAAAAAGGAATGGAGACATTAGCACTTATGGTTTTTTAAATGGCACCCAGAATTATGTTGCACGAAGCACAATTTCACATCATTCTGGGTTCATTTGTGTGAAAACAAGGTCCAATCAGGCTGAAACGTTACAGGAAGGTAGAATCTAATGAGTTGTAAGTGATCTGAACGTTTCATGATGATAGCACTTTCCTAAGGGGGTCAAACCATGTCCCAAAGATCACCGGATCTGGTGTCAATTTAAAGAAGTAGTCCAGTTACACATTTGTGGGCTTATAACTTGGCTTCTAAATGTCCTAGAGAGATCAGGTTTGTTTTAGTATACTCCAATTAACAGCCCCTACAACCACAAAAAGGAATGGAGTCATTAGCACTTATGGTTTTTAAATGGCACCCAGAATTATGTTGCACGAAGCACAATTTCACATGATTCTGGGTCCATTTGTGTGAAAACAAGGTCCAATCAGGCTGAAACGTTACAGGAAGTTAGAATCTATTGAGTTGTAAGTGATCTGAACGTTTCATGATGATAGCACTTTCCTAAGGGGATCAAACCATGTCCCAAAGGTCACCGGATCTGGTGTCAATTTAAAGAAGTAGTCCAGTTACACATTTGTGGGCTTATAACTTGGCTTCTGAATGTCCTAGAGAGATCAGGTTTGTTTTAATGTACTCCAATCAACAGCCCCTACAACCACAAAAAGGAATGGAGTCATTAGCATTTATGGTTTGTAAATGGCACCCAGAATTATGTTGCACGAAGCACAATTTCACATCATTCTGGGTTCATTTGTGTGAAAACAAGGTCCAATCAGGCTGAAACATTACAAGAAGGTAGAATCTATTGAGTTGTAAGTGATCTGAACGTTTCATGATGATCTCACATTCCCATAGGGGGTCAAACCATGTCCCAAAGGTCACCGGATCTGGTGTCAATTTAAAGAAGTAGTCCAGTTACACATTTGTGGGCTTAAAACTTGGCTTCTGAATGTCCTAGAGCGATCAGGTTTGCTTTAGTGTACTCCAATCAACAGCCCCTACAACCACAAAAAGGAATGGAGACATTAGCACTTATGGTTTTTTAAATGGCACCCAGAATTATGTTGCACGAAGCACAATTTCACATCATTCTGGGTTCATTTGTGTGAAAACAAGGTCCAATCAGGCTGAAACGTTACAGGAAGGTAGAATCTACTGAGTTGTAAGTGATCTGAACGTTTCATGATGATAGCACTTTCCTAAGGGGGTCAAACCATGTCCCAAAGATCACCGGATCTGGTGTCAATTTAAAGAAGTAGTCCAGTTACACATTTGTGGGCTTATAACTTGGCTTCTAAATGTCCTAGAGAGATCAGGTTTGTTTTAGTGTACTCCAATCAACAGCCCCTACAACCACAAAAAGGAATGGAGTCATTAGCACTTATGGTTTGTAAATGGCACCCAGAATTATGTTGCACGAAGCACAATTTCACATCATTCTGGGTCCATTTGTGTGAAAACAAGGTCCCATCAGGCTGAAACGCTACAAGAAGGTAGAATCTATTGAGTTGTAAGTGATCTGAACATTTCAAGATGATCGCACATTCCTATAGGGGGTAAAACCATGTCCCAAAGGTCACCGGGCCTGGTGTCACTTTAAAGAAGTAGTCCAGTTACACCTTTGTGGGCTTATAACTTGGCTTCTGAATGTCCTAGAGAGGTTAGGTGTGTTTTAGTGTACTCCAATCAACAGCCCCTACAACCACAAAAAGGAATGGAGTCATTAGCACTTGTGGTTTGTAAATGGCACCCAGAATTATGTTGCACGAAGCACAATTTCACTTCATTCTGGGTTCATTTGTGTGAAAACAAGGTCCAATCAGGCTGAAACGTTACAAGAAGGTAGAATCTATTGAGTTGTAAGTGATCTGAACGTTTCATGATGATCGCACATTCCTATAGGGGGTCAAACCATGTCCCAAAGGTCACCGGGCCTGGTGTCACTTTAAAGAAGTAGTCCAGTTACACATTTGTGGGCTTATAACTTGGCTTCTGAATATCCTAGAGAGGTCAGGTTTGTTTTAGAGTACTCCAGTTAACAGCCCCCATTACCCCAAAGAGGAATGGAGTCATTAGCACTTATGGTTTTTAAATGGCACCCAGAATTATGTTGCACGAAGCACACTTTCACATCATTCTGGGTTCATTTGTGTGAAAACAAGGTCCAATCAGGCTGAAACGTTACAGGAAGTTAGAATCTATTGAGTTGTAAGTGATCTGAACGTTTCATGATGATAGCACTTTCCTAAGGGGGTCAAACCATGTCCCAAAGGTCACCGGATCTGGTGTCAATTTAAAGAAGTAGTCCAGTTACACATTTGTGGGCTTATAACGTGGCTTCTTAATGTCCTAGAGAGATCAGGTTTGTTTTAGTATACTCCAATTAACAGCCCCTACAACCACAAAAAGGAATGGAGTCATTAGCACTTATGGTTTTTAAATGGCACCCAGAATTATGTTGCACGAAGCACAATTTCACATGATTCTGGGTCCATTTGTGTGAAAACAAGGTCCAATAAGGCTGAAACGTTACAGGAAGTTAGAATCTATTGAGTTGTAAGTGATCTGAACGTTTCATGATGATAGCACTTTCCTAAGGGGATCAAACCATGTCCCAAAGGTCACCGGATCTGGTGTCAATTTAAAGAAGTAGTCCAGTTACACATTTGTGGGCTTATAACTTGGCTTCTGAATGTCCTAGAGAGATCAGGATTGTTTTAATGTACTCCAATCAACAGCCCCTACAACCACAAAAAGGAATGGAGTCATTAGCATTTATGGTTTGTAAATGGCACCCAGAATTATGTTGCACGAAGCACAATTTCACATCATTCTGGGTTCATTTGTGTGAAAACAAGGTCCAATCAGGCTGAAACGTTACAGGAAGGTAGAATCTATTTAGTTGTAAGTGATCTGAACGTTTCATGATGATAGCGCTTTCCTAAGGGGATCATACCATGTCCCAAAGGTCACCGGATCTGGTGTCAATTTAAAGAAGTAGTCCAGTTACACATTTGTGGGCTTATAACTTGGCTTCTGAATGTCCTAGAGAGATCAGGTTTGTTTTAGTGTACTCCAATCAACAGCCCCTACAACCACAAAAGGAATGGAGTCATTAGCCTTATGGTTTGTAAATGGCACCCAGAATGATGTTGCACGAAGCACAATTTCACATCATTCTGGGTCCATTTGTGTGAAAACAAGGTCCAATCAGGCTGAAACATTACAAGAAGGTAGAATCTATTGAGTTGTAAGTGATCTGAACGTTTCATGATGATCTCACATTCCCATAGGGGGTCAAACCATGTCCCAAAGGTCACCGGGCCTGGTGTCACTTTAAAGAAGTAGTCCAGTTACACCTTTGTGGGCTTATAACTTGGCTTCTGAATGTCCTAGAGAGGTCAGGTTTGTTTTAGTGTACTCCAACCAACAGCCCCTACAACCACAAAAAGGAATGGAGTCATTAGCACTTATGGTTTGTAAATGGCACCCAGAATTATGTTGCACGAAGCACAATTTCACATCATTCTGGGTCCATTTGTGTGAAAACAAGGTCCGATCAGGCTGAAACGTTACAGGAAGGTAGAATCTATTGAGTTGTAAGTGATCTGAACGTTTCATGATGATAGCACTTTCCTAAGGGGGTCAAACCATGTCCCAAAGGTCACCGGATCTGGTGTCAATTTAAAGAAGTAGTCCAGTTACACATTTGTGGGCTTAAAACTTGGCTTCTGAATGTCCTAGAGCGATCAGGTTTGCTTTAGTGTACTCCAATCAACAGCCCCTACAACCACAAAAAGGAATGGAGACATTAGCACTTATGGTTTTTTAAATGGCACCCAGAATTATGTTGCACGAAGCACAATTTCACATAATTCTGGGTTCATTTGTGTGAAAACAAGGTCCAATCAGGCTGAAACGTTACAGGAAGGTAGAATCTACTGAGTTGTAAGTGATCTGAACGTTTCATGATGATAGCACTTTCCTAAGGGGGTCAAACCATGTCCCAAAGATCACCGGATCTGGTGTCAATTTAAAGAAGTAGTCCAGTTACACATTTGTGGGCTTATAACTTGGCTTCTGAATGTCCTAGAGAGATCAGGTTTGTTTTAGTGTACTCCAATCAACAGCCCCTACAACCACAAAAAGGAATGGAGTCATTAGCACTTATGGTTTGTAAATGGCACCCAGAATTATGTTGCACGAAGCACAATTTCACATCATTCTGGGTCCATTTGTGTGAAAACAAGGTCCAATCAGGCTGAAACGCTACAAGAAGGTAGAATCTATTGAGTTGTAAGTGATCTGAACATTTCAAGATGATCGCACATTCCTATAGGGGGTAAAACCATGTCCCAAAGGTCACAGGGCCTGGTGTCACTTTAAAGAAGTAGTCCAGTTACACCTTTGTGGGCTTATAACTTGGCTTCTGAATGTCCTAGAGAGGTTAGGTGTGTTTTAGTGTACTCCAATCAACAGCCCCTACAACCACAAAAAGGAATGGAGTCATTAGCACTTATGGTTTGTAAATGGCACCCAGAATTATGTTGCACGAAGCACAATTTCACATCATTCTGGGTTCATTTGTGTGAAAACAAGGTCCAATCAGGCTGACACGTTACAGGAAGGTAGAATCTATTTAGTTGTAAGTGATCTGAACGTTTCATGATGATAGCGCTTTCCTAAGGGGATCAAACCATGTCCCAAAGGTCACCGGATCTGGTGTCAATTTAAAGAAGTAGTCCAGTTACACCTTTGTGGGCTTATAACTTGGCTTCTGAATGTCCTACAGAGATCAGGTTTGTTTTAGTGTACTCCAATCAACCGCCCCTACAACCACAAAAGGAATGGAGTCATTAGCACTTATGGTTTGTAAATGGCACCCAGAATTATGTTGCACGAAGCACAATTTCACATCATTCTGGGTCCATTTGTGTGAAAACAAGGTTCAATCAGGCTGAAACGTTACAAGAAGGTAGAATCTATTGAGTTGTAAGTGATCTGAACGTTTCATGATGATCGCACATTCCTATAGGGGGTCAAACCATGTCCCAAAGGTCACCGGGCCTGGTGTCACTTTAAAGAAGTAGTCCAGTTACACCATTGTGGGCTTATAACTTGGCTTCTGAATGTCCTAGAGAGGTCAGGTTTGTTTTAGTGTACTCCAATCAACAGCCCCTACAACCACAAAAAGGAATGGAGTCATTAGCACTTATGGTTTGTAAATGGCACCCAGAATTATGTTGCACGAAGCACAATTTCACATCATTCTGGGTTCATTTGTGTGAAAACAAGGTCCAATCAGGCTGACACCTTACAGGAAGGTAGAATCTATTGAGTTGTAAGTGATCTGAACGTTTCATGATGATAGCACTTTCCTAAGGGGGTCTACCCATGTCCCAAAGGTCACCGGATCTGGTGTCAATTTAAAGAAGTAGTCCAGTTACTCATTTGTGGGCTTATAACTTGGCTTCTGAATGTCCTAGAGAGATCAGGGTTGTTTTAGTATACTCCAATCAACATACCCTACAACCACAAAAAGGAATGGAGTCATTAGCACTTATGGTTTTTAAATGGCACCCAGAATTATGTTGCACGAAGCACAATTTCACATCATTCTGGGTTCATTTGTGTGAAAACAAGGTCCAATCAGGCTGAAACGTTACAGGAAGGTAGAATCTATTGAATTGTAAGTGATCTGAACGTTTCATGATGATAGCACTTTCCTAAGGGGGTCAATCCATGTCGCAAAGGTCACCGGATCTGGTGTCAATTTAAAGTAGTCCAGTTAGACATTTGTGGGCTTATAACTTGGCTTCTGAATGTCCTAGAGATGTCAGGTTTGTTTTAATGTACTCCAATCAACAGCCCCTACAACCACAAAAAGGAATGGAGTCATTAGCACTTATGGTATGTAAATGGCACCCAGAATTATGTTGCACGAAGCACAATTTCACATCATTCTGGGTTCATTTGTGTGAAAACAAGGTCCAATCAGGCTGAAACGTTACAGGAAGGTAGAATCTATTGAGTTGTAAGTGATCTGAACGTTTCATGATGATAGCACTTTCCTAAGGGGGTCAAACCATGTCCCAAAGGTCACCGGATCTGGTGTCAATTTAAAGAAGTAGTCCAGTTACACATTTGTGGGCTTATAACTTGGCTTCTGAATGTCCTAGAGAGATCAGGTTTGTTTTAATGTACTCCAATCAAGAGACCCTACAAACACAAAAAGGAATGGAGTCATTAGCACTTATGGTTTGTAAATGGCACCCAGAATCATGTTGCACGATTCACAATTTCACATCATTCTGGGTCCATTTGTGTGAAAACAAGGTCCAATCAGGCTGAAACGCTACAAGAAGGTAGAATCTATTGAGTTGTAAGTGATCTGAACGTTTCAAGATGATCGCACAATCCTATAGGGGGTAAAACCATTTCCCAAAGGTCACCGGGCCTGGTGTCACTTTAAAGAAGTAGTCCAGTTACACATTTGTGGGCTTATAACATGGCTTCTGAATGTCCTAGAGAGATCAGGTTTGTTTTAATGTACTCCAATCAACAGCCCCTACAACCACAAAAAGGAATGGAGATATTAGCACTTATGGTTTGTAAATGGCACCCAGAATTATGTTGCACGAAGCACAATTTCACATCATTCTGGGTTCATTTGTGTGAAAACAAGGTCCAATCAGGCTGAAACGTTACAGGAAGGTAGAATCTACTGAGTTGTAAGTGATCTGAACGTTTCATGATGATAGCACTTTCCTAATGGGGTCAAACCATGTCCCAAAGGTCACCGGATCTGGTGTTAATTTAAAGAAGCAGTCCAGTTACACATTTGTGGGCTTATAACATGGCTTCTGAATGTCCTAGAGAGATCAGGTTTGTTTTAATGTACTCCAATCAACAGCCCCTACAACCACAAAAAGGAATGGAGATATTAGCACTTGTGGTTTGTAAATGGCACCCAGAATTATGTTGCACGAAGCACAATTTCACATCATTCTGGGTTCATTTGTGTGAAAACAAGGTCCAATCAGGCTGAAAAGTTACAGGAAGGTAGAATCTACTGAGTTGTAAGTGATCTGAACGTTTCATGATGATAGCACTTTCCTAATGGGGTCAAACCATGTCCCAAAGGTCACCGGAACTGGTGTCAATTTAAAGAAGTAGTCCAGTTACACATTTGTGGGCTTATAACTTGGCTTATGAATGTCCTAGAGAGATCAGGTTTGTTTTAGCGTACTCCAATTAACAGCCCCCATTACCCCAAAAAGGAATGGAGTCATTAGCACTTATGGTTTTTAAATGGCACCCAGAAATATGTTGCACGAAGCACAATTTCACATCATTCTGGGTTCATTTGTGTGAAAACAAGGTCCAATCAGGCTGAAACGTTACAGGAAGGTAGAATCTATTGAGTTGCAAGTGATCTGAACGTTTAATGATGATAGCACTTTCCTAAGGGGGTCAAACCATGTCCCAAAAGTCACCGGATCTGGTGTCATTTTAAAGAAGTAGTCCAGTTACACATTTGTGGGCTTATAACTTGGCTTCTGAATGTCCTAGAGAGATCAGGTTTGTTTTAGTGTACTCCAATCAACAGCCCCTACAACCACAAAAAGGAATGGAGTCATTAGCACTTATGGTTTGTAAATGGCACCCAGAATTATGTTGCACGAAGCACAATTTCACATCATTCTGGGTCCATTTGTGTGAAAACAAGGTCCAATCAGGCTGAAACGCTACAAGAAGGTAGATTCTATTGAGTTGTAAGTGATCTGAATGTTTCAAGATGATTGCACATTCCTATAGGGGGTAAAACCATGTCCCAAAGGTCACCGGGCCTGGTGTCACTTTAAAGTAGTAGTCCAGTTACACCTTTGTGGGCTTATAACTTGGCTTCTGAATGTCCTAGAGAGGTTAGTTTGTTTTAGTGTACTCCAATCAACAGCCCCTACAACCACAAAAAGGAATGGAGTCATTAGCACTTATGGTTTGTAAATGGCACCTAGAATTATGTTGCACGAAGCACAATTTCACATCATTCTGGGTCCATTTGTGTGAAAACAAGGTCTAATCAGGCTGAAACGTTACAGGAAGGTAGAATCTATTGAGTTGTAAGTGATCTGAAAGTTTCATGATGATAGCACTTTCCTAAGGGGGTCAAACCATGTCCCAAAGGTCACCGGATCTGGTGTCAATTTAAAGAAGTAGTCCAGTTACACATTTGTGGGCTTATAATTTGGCTTCTGAATGTCCTAGAGAGATCAGGTTTGTTTTAGTGTACTCCAATCAACAGCCCCTACAACCACAAAAAGGAATGGAGTTATTAGCACTTAAGGTTTGTAAATGACACCCAGAATGATGTTGCACGAAGCACAATTTCACATCATTCTGGGTCCATTTGTGTGAAAACAAGGTCCAATCAGGCTGAAACGCTACAAGAAGGTAGAATCTATTGAGTTGTAAGTTATCTGAACGTTTCATGATGATAGCACTTTCCTAAGGGGGTAAAACCATGTCCCAAATGTCACCGGGCCTGGTGTCACTTTAAAGAAGTAGTCCAGTTACACCTTTGTTGGCTTATAACTTGGCTTCTGAATGTCCTAGAGAGGTTAGGTTTGTTTTAGTGTTCTCCAATCAACAGCCCCTACAACCACAAAAAGGAATGGAGTCATTAGCACTTATGGTTTGTAAATGGCACCCATAATTATGTTGCACGAAGCACAATTTCACATCATTCTGGGTTCATTTGTGTGAAAACAAGGTCCAATCAGGCTGAAACGTTACAGGAAGGTAGAATCTATTGAGTTGTAAGTGATCTGAATGTTTCATGATGATAGCACTTTCCTAAGGGGGTCAAACCATGTCCCAAAGGTCACCGGATCTGGTGTCAATTTAAAGTAGTAGTCCAGTTACACATTTGTGGGCTTATAACTTGACTTCTGAATGTCCTAAGCCCCTTTCAGACAGGCCATGAAAAACGGAAATTTGCCGGAATCTGTCCGTAAGACCTTTCTGTCTGATTGACACATGGCATGGTTTGACCCCCTTAGGAAAAGTGCGATCATCATGAAATGTTCAGATCACTTACAACTCAATAGATTCTACCTTCCTGTATTGTTTCAGCCTGATTGGACCTTGTTTTCACACAAATGAACCCAGAATGATGTGAAATTGTGCTTCGTGCAACATAATTCTGGGTGCCATTTAAAAACCATAAGTGCTAATGTCTCCATTCCTTTTTGTGGTTGTAGGGGCTGTTGATTGGAGTACACTAAAGCAAACCTGATCGCTCTAGGACATTCAGAAGCCAAGTTATAAGCCCACAAATGTGTAACTGGACTACTTCTTTAAATTGACACCAGATCCGGTGACCTTTGGGACATGGTTTGACCCCCTTAGGAAAGTGCTATCATCATGAAACGTTCAGATCACTTACAACTCAATAGATTCTACCTTCCTGTAACGTTTCAGCCTGATTGGACCTTGTTTTCACAAAAATGAACCCAGAATGATGTGAAATTGTGCTTCGTGCAACATAATTCTGGGTGCCATTTACAAACCATAAATGCTAATGACTCCATTCCTTTTTGTGGTTGTAGGGGCTGTTGATTGGAGTACACTAAAACAAACCTGACCTCTCTAGGACATTCGAAGCCAAGTTATAAGCCCACAAATGTGTAACTGGACTACTTCTTTAAAGTGACACCAGGCCCGGTGACCTTTGGGACATGGTTTGAACCCCTATGGGAATGTGAGATCATCATGAAACGTTCAGATCACTTACAACTCAATAGATTCTACCTTCTTGTAACGTTTCAGCCTGATTGGACCTTGTTTTCACACAAATGGACCCAGAATGATGTGAAATTGTGCTTCGTGCAACATAATTCTGGGTGCCATTTACAAACCATAAGTGCTAATGACTCCATTCCTTTTGTGGTTGTAGGGGCTGTTGATTGGAGTACACTAAAACAAACCTGATCTCTCTAGGACATTCAGAAGCCAAGTTATAAGCCCACAAATGTGTAACTGGACTACTTCTTTAAATTGACACCAGATCCGGTGACCTTTGGGACATGGTTTGATCCCCTTAGGAAAGCGCTATCATCATGAAACGTTCAGATCACTTACAACTAAATAGATTCTACCTTCCTGTAACGTTTCAGCCTGATTGGACCTTGTTTTCACACAAATGAACCCAGAATGATGTGAAATTGTGCTTCGTGCAACATAATTCTGGGTGCCATTTACAAACCATTAATGCTAATGACTCCATTCCTTTTTGTGGTTGTAGGGGCTGTTGATTGGAGTACATTAAAACAAACCTGATCTCTCTAGGACATTCAGAAGCCAAGTTATAAGCCCACAAATGTGTAACTGGACTACTTCTTTAAATTGACACCAGATCCGGTGACCTTTGGGACATGGTTTGACCCCCTTAGGAAAGTGCTATCATCATGAAACGTTCAGATCACTTACAACTCAATAGATTCTACCTTCCTGTATTGTTTCAGCCTGATTGGACCTTGTTTTCACACAAATGAACCCACAATGATGTGAAATTGTGCTTCGTGCAACATAATTCTGGGTGCCATTTACAAACCATAAGTGCTAATGACTCCATTCCTTTTTGTGGTTGTAGGGGCTTTGATTGGAGTACACTAAAACAAACCTAACCTCTCTAGGACATTCAGAAGCCAAGTTATAAGCCCACAAAGGTGTAACTGGACTACTTCTTTAAATTGACACCAGATCCGGTGATCTTTGGGACATGGTTTGACCCCCTTAGGAAAGTGCTATCATCATGAAACGTTCAGATCACTTACAACTCAGTAGATTCTACCTTCCTGTAACGTTTCAGCCTGATTGGACCTTGTTTTCACACAAATGAACCCAGAATGATGTGAAATTGTGCTTCGTGCAACATAATTCTGGGTGCCATTTAAAAACCATAAGTGCTAATGACTCCATTCCTTTTTGTGGTTGTAGGGGCTGTTGATTGGAGTACACTAAAACAACCCTTACCTCTCTAGGACATTCAGAAGCCAAGTTATAAGCCCACAAATGTGTAACTGGACTACTTCTTTAAAGTGACACCAGATCCGGTGACCTTTGGGACATGGTTTGACCCCCTTAGGAAAGTGCGATCATCATGAAACGTTCAGATCACTTACAACTCAATAGATTCTACCTTCCTGTATTGTTTCAGCCTGATTGGACCTTGTTTTCACACAAATGAACCCAGAATGATGTGAAATTGTGTTTCGTGCAACATAATTCTGGGTGCCATTTAAAAACCATAAGTGCTAATGTCTCCATTCCTTTTTGTGGTTGTAGGGGCTGTTGATTGGAGTACACTAAAGCAAACCTGATCGCTCTAGGACATTCAGAAGCCAAGTTATAAGCCCACAAATGTGTAACTGGACTACTTCTTTAAATTGACACCAGATCCGGTGACCTTTGGGACATGGTTTGACCCCCTTAGGAAAGTGCTATCATCATGAAACGTTCAGATCACTTACAACTCAATAGATTCTACCTTCCTGTAACGTTTCAGCCTGATTGGACCTTGTTTTCACACAAATGAACCCAGAATGATGTGAAATTGTGCTTCGTGCAACATAATTCTGGGTGCCATTTACAAACCATAAATGCTAATGACTCCATTCCTTTTTGTGGTTGTAGGGGCTGTTGATTGGAGTACATTAAAACAAACCTGATCTCTCTAGGACATTCAGAAGCCAAGTTATAAGTCCACAAATGTGTAACTGGACTACTTCTTTAAATTGACACCAGATCCGGTGACCTTTGGGACATGGTTTGACCCCCTTAGGAAAGTGCTATCATCATGAAACGTTCAGATCACTTACAACTCAATAGATTCTACTTCCTGTAACGTTTCAGCCTGATTGGACCTTGTTTTCACACAAATGGACTCAGAATGATGTGAAATTGTGCTTCGTGCAACATAATTCTGGGTGCCATTTACAAACCATAAGTGCTAATGACTCCATTCCTTTTTGTGGTTGTAGGGGCTGTTGATTGGAGTACACTAAAACAAACCTGACCTCTCTAGGACATTCAGAAGCCAAGTTATAAGCCCACAAAGGTGTAAATGGACTACTTCTTTAAAGTGACACCAGGCCCGGTGACCTTTGGGACATGGTTTGACCCCCTATGGGAATGTGAGATCATCATGAAACGTTCAGATCACTTACAACTCAATAGATTCTACCTTCTTGTAATGTTTCAGCCTGATTGGACTTTGTTTTCACACAAATGGACCCAGAATGATGTGAAATTGTGCTTCGTGCAACATAATTCTGGGTGCCATTTAAAAAACCAAAAGTGCTAATGACTCCATTCCTTTTGTGGTTGTAGGGGCTGTTGATTGGAGGTCACTAAAACAAACCTGATCTCTCTAGGACATTCAGAAGCCAAGTTATAAGCCCACAAATGTGTAACTGGACTACTTCTTTAAATTTACACCAGATCCGGTGACCTTTGGGACATGGTTTGATCCCCTTAGGAAAGCGCTATCATCATGAAACTTTCAGATCACTTACAACTAAATAGATTCTACCTTCCTGTAACGTTTCAGCCTGATTGGACCTTGTTTTCACACAAATGAACCCAGAATGATGGGAAATTGTGCTTCGTGCAACATAATTCTGGGTGCCATTTAAAAACCATAAGTGCTAATGACTCCATTCCTTTTTGTAGTTGTAGGGACTGTTTATTGGAGTACACTAAAATAAACCTGATCTCTCTAGGACATTCAGAAGCCAAGCTATAAGCCCACAAATGTGTAACTGGACTACTTTAAATTGACACCAGATCCGGTGACCTTTGGGACATGGTTTGACCCCCTTAGGAAAGTGCTATCATCATGAAACGTTCAGATCAATTACAACTCAATAGATTCTACCTTCCTGTAACGTTTCAGCCTGATTGGACCTTGTTTTCACACAAATGGACCCAGAATGATGTGAAATTGTGCTTCGTGCAACATAATTCTGGGTGCCATTTACAAACCATAAGTGCTAATGACTCCATTCCTTTTTGTGGTTGTAGGGGCTGTTGATTGGAGTACACTAAAACAAACCTAACCTCTCTAGGACATTCAGAAGCCAAGTTATAAGCCCACAAAGGTGTAACTGGACTACTTCTTTAAAGTGACACCAGGCCCGGTGACCTTTGGGACATGGTTTTACCCCCTATAGGAATGTGCGATCATCTTGAAATGTTCAGATCACTTACAACTCAATAGATTCTACCTTCTTGTAGCGTTTCAGCCTGATTGGACCTTGTTTTCACACAAATGGACCCAGAATGATGTGAAATTGTGCTTCGTGCAACATAATTCTGGGTGCCATTTAAAAACCATAAGTGCTACTGTCTCCATTCCTTTTTGTGGTTGTAGGGGCTGTTGATTGGAGTACACTAAAGCAAACCTGATCGCTCTAGGACATTCAGAAGCCAAGTTATAAGCCCACAAATGTGTAACTGGACTACTTCTTTAAAGTGACACCAGGCCCGGTGACCTTTGGGACATGGTTTGACCCCCTATGGGAATGTGAGATCATCATGAAACGTTCAGATCACTTACAACTCAATAGATTCTACCTTCTTGTAATGTTTCAGCCTGATTGGACCTTGTTTTCACACAAATGGACCCAGAATGATGTGAAATTGTGCTTCGTGCAACATAATTCTGGGTGCCATTTACAAACCATAAGGCTAATGACTCCATTCCTTTTGTGGTTGTAGGGGCTGTTGATTGGAGTACACTAAAACAAACCTGATCTCTCTAGGACATTCAGAAGCCAAGTTATAAGCCCACAAATGTGTAACTGGACTACTTCTTTAAATTGACACATGATCCGGTGACCTTTGGGACATGGTTTGATCCGCTTAGGAAAGCGCTATAATCATGAAACGTTCAGATCACTTACAACTAAATAGATTCTACCTTCCTGTAACGTTTCAGCCTGATTGGACCTTGTTTTCACACAAATGAACCCAGAATGATGTGAAATTGTGCTTCGTGCAACATAATTCTGGGTGCCATTTACAAACCATAAATGCTAATGACTCCATTCCTTTTTGTGGTTGTAGGGGCTGTTGATTGGAGTACATTAAAACAAACCTGATCTCTCTAGGACATTCAGAAGCCAAGTTATAAGCCCACAAATGTGTAACTGGACTACTTCTTTAAATTGACACCAGATCCGGTGACCTTTGGGACATGGTTTGACCCCCTTAGGAAAGTGCTATCATCATGAAACGTTCAGATCACTTACAACTCAATAGATTCTACCTTCTTGTAACGTATCAGCCTGATTGGACCTTGTTTTCACACAAATGGACCCAGAATGATGTGAAATAGTGCTTCGTGCAACATAATTCTGGGTGCCATTTACAAACCATGAGTGCTAATGACTCCATTCCTTTTTGTGGTTGTAGGGGCTGTTGATTGGAGTATACTAAAACAAACCTGATCTCTCTAGGACATTCAGAAGCCAAGTTATAAGCGCACAAATGTGTAACTGGACTACTTCTTTAAATTGACACCAGATCCGGTGACCTTTGGGACATGGTTTGACCCCCTTAGGAAAGCGCTATCATCATGAAACGTTCAGATCACTTACAACTCAATAGATTCTAGCTTCCAGTAACGTTTCAGCCTGATTGGACCTTGTTTTCACACAAATGAACCCAGAATGATGTGAAATTGTGCTTCGTGCAACATAATTCTGGGTGCCATTTACAAACCATAAGTGCTAATATCTCCATTCCTTTTTGTGGTTGTAGGGTATGTTGATTGGAGTATACTAAAACAAACCTGATCTCTCTAGGACATTCAGAAGCCAAGTTGTAAGCCCACAAATTTGTAACTGGACTACTTCTTTAGACACCAGATCCGGTGACCTTTGGGACATGGTTTGACCCCCTTAGGGAAGTGCTATCATCATGAAACGTTCAGATCACTTACAACTTAATAGATTCTACCTTCCTGTAATGTTTCAGCCTGATTGGACCTTGTTTTAACACAAATGGACCCAGAATGATGTGAAATTGTGCTTCGTGCAACATAATTCTGGGTGCCATTTACAAACCATAAGTGCTAATGACGCCATTCCTTTTTGTGGTTGTAGGGGCTGTTGATTGGAGTACACTAAAACAAACCTGACCTCTCTAGGACATTCAGAAGCCAAGTTATAAGCTCACAAATGTGTAACTGGACTACTTCTTTAAAGTGACACCAGATCCGGTGACCTTTGGGACATGGTTTGACCCCCTTAGGAAAGTGCTATCATCATGAAACGTTCAGATCACTTACAACTCAATAGATTCTACCTTCCTGTAACGTTTCAGCCTGATTGGACCTTGTTTTCACACAAATGGACCCAGAATCATGTGAAATTGTGCTTCGTGCAACATAATTCTGGGTGCCATTTAAAAACCATAAGTGCTAATGACTCCATTCCTTTTTGTGGTTGTAGGGGCTGTTGATTGGAGTACACTAAAACAAACCTAACCTCTCTAGGACATTCAGAAGCCAAGTTATAAGCCCACAAAGGTGTAACTGGACTACTTCTTTAAAGTGACACCTGATCCGGTGACCTTTGGGACATGGTTTGACCCCCTTAGGAAAGTGCTATCATCATGAAACGTTCAGATCACTTACAACTCAATAGATTCTACCTTCCTGTAACGTTTCAGCCTGATTGGACCTTGTTTTCACACAAATGGACCCAGAATGATGTGAAATTGTGCTTCGTGCAACATAATTCTGGGTGCCATTTAAAAACCATAAGTGCTAATGACTCCATTCCTTTTTGTGGTTGTAAGGGCTGTTGATTGGAGTACACTAAAATAAACCTGATCTCTCTAGGACATTCAGAAGCCAAGTTATAAGCCCACAAATATGTAACTGGACTACTTCTTTAAATTGACACCAGATCCGGTGACCTTTGGGACATGGTTTGACCCCCTTAGGAAAGTGCTATCATCATGAAACGTTCGGATCACTTACAACTCAATAGATTCTACCTTCCTGTAACGTTTCAGCCTGATTGGACCTTGTTTTCACACAAATGGACCCAGAATGATGTGAAATTGTGCTTCGTGCAACATAATTCCGGGTGCCATTTACAAACCATAAGTGCTAATGACTCCATTCCTTTTTGTGGTTGTAGGGGCTGTTGATTGGAGTACACTAAAACAAACCTAACCTCTCTAGGACATTCAGAAGCCAAGTTATAAGCCCACAAATGTGTAACTGGACTACTTCTTTAAAGTGACACCAGGCCCGGTGACCTTTGGGACATGGTTTTACCCCCTATAGGAATGTGCGATCATCTTGAAACGTTCAGATCACTTACAACTCAATAGATTCTACCTTCTTGTAGCGTTTCAGCCTGAATGGACCTTGTTTTCACACAAATGGACCCAGAATGATGTGAAATTGTGCTTCGTGCAACATAATTCTGGGTGCCATTTAAAAACCATAAGTGCTAATGACTCCATTCCTTTTTGTGGTTGTAGGGGCTGTTGATTGGAGTACACTAAAACAAACCTGATCTCTCTAGGACATTCAGAAGCCAAGTTATAAGCCCACACATGTGTAACTGGACTACTCCTTTAAATTGACACCAGATCCGGTGACCTTTGGGACATGGTGTGACCCCCTTAGGAAAGTGCGATCATCATGAAACGTTCAGATCACTTACAACTCAATAGATTCTACCTTCCTGTATTGTTTTAGCCTGATTGGACCTTGTTTTCACAAAAATGAACCCAGAATGATGTGAAATTGTGCTTCGTGCAACATAATTCTGGGTGCCATTTAAAAACCATAAGTGCTAATGTCTCCATTCCTGTTTGTGGTTGTAGGGGCTGCTGATTGGAGTACACTAAAGCAAACCTGATCGCTCTAGGACATTCAGAAGCCAAGTTATAAGCCCACAAATGTGTAACTGGACTACTTCTTTAAATTGACACCAGATCCGGTGACCTTTGGGACATTGTTTGACCCCCTTAGGAAAGTGCTATCATCATGAAACGTTCAGATCACTTACAACTCAATAGATTCTACCTTCCTGTAACGTTTCAGCCTGATTGGACCTTGTTTTCACACAAATGGACCCAGAATGATGTGAAATTGTGCTTCGTGCAACATAATTCTGGGTGCCATTTAAAAACCATAAGTGCTAATGACTCCATTCCTTTTTGTGGTTGTAGGGGCTGTTGATTGGAGTATACTAAAACAAACCTGATCTCTCTAGGACATTCAGAAGCCAAGTTATAAGCCCACAAATGTGTAACTGGACTACTTCTTTAGACACCAGATCCGGTGACCTTTGGGACATGGTTTGACCCCCTTAGGAAAGTGCTATCATCATGACACCTTCAGATCACATACAACTCAATAGATTCTACCTTCATGTAACGTTTCAGCCTGATTGGACCTTGTTTTCACACAAATGAACCCAGAATGATGTGAAATTGTGCTTCGTGCAACATAATTCTGGGTGCCATTTAAAAG
The DNA here is from genome assembly GCF_043380555.1 of Nothobranchius furzeri. Lineage (NCBI taxonomy): Eukaryota > Metazoa > Chordata > Actinopteri > Cyprinodontiformes > Nothobranchiidae > Nothobranchius > Nothobranchius furzeri. The sequence goes on from NC_091753.1 coordinate 7,782,884, forward strand.
CCATAAGTGCTAATGACTCCATTCCTTTTTGTGGTTGTAGGGGCTGTTGATTGGAGTACACTAAAACAAACCTGATCGCTCTAGGACCTTCAGAAGCCAAGTTATAAGCCCATAAATGTGTAACTGGACTACTTCTTTAAATTGACACCAGATCCGGTGACCTTTGGGACATGGTTTGACCCCCTTAGGAAAGTGCTATCATCATTAAACGTTCAGATCACTTACAACTCAATAGATTCTACCTTCCTGTAACGTTTCAGCCTGATTGGACCTTGTTTTCACACAAATGGACCCAGAATGATGTGAAATAGTGCTTCGTGCAACATAATTCTGGGTGCCATTTACAAACCATAAGTGCTAATGACTCCATTCCTTTTTGTGGTTGTAGGGGCTGTTGATTGGAGTACACTAAAACAAACCTAACCTCTCTTGGACATTCAGAAGCCAAGTTATAAGCCCACAAAGGTGTAACTGGACTACTTCTTTAAAGTGACACCTGATCCGGTGACCTTTGGGACATGGTTTGACCCCCTTAGGAAAGTGCTATCATCATGAAACGTTCAGATCACTTACAACTCAATAGATTCTACCTTCCTGTAACGTTTCAGCCTGATTGGACCTTGTTTTCACACAAATGGACCCAGAATGATGTGAAATTGTGCTTCGTGCAACATAATTCTGGGTGCCATTTAAAAACCATAAGTGCTAATGACTCCATTCCTTTTTGTGGTTGTAGGGGCTGTTGATTGGAGTACACTAAAACAAACCTGATCTCTCTAGGACATTCAGAAGCCAAGTTATAAGCCCACACATGTGTAACTGGACTACTCCTTTAAATTGACACCAGATCCGGTGACCTTTGGGACATGGTGTGACCCCCTTAGGAAAGTGTGATCATCATGAAACGTTCAGATCACTTACAACTCAATAGATTCTACCTTCCTGTATTGTTTTAGCCTGATTGGACCTTGTTTTCACAAAAATGAACCCAGAATGATGTGAAATTGTGCTTCGTGCAACATAATTCTGGGTGCCATTTAAAAACCATAAGTGCTAATGTCTCCATTCCTGTTTGTGGTTGTAGGGGCTGCTGATTGGAGTACACTAAAGCAAACCTGATCGCTCTAGGACATTCAGAAGCCAAGTTTTAAGCCCACAAATGTGTAACTGGACTACTTCTTTAAATTGACACCAGATCCGGTGACCTTTGGGACATTGTTTGACCCCCTTAGGAAAGTGCTATCATCATGAAACGTTCAGATCACTTACAACTCAATAGATTCTACCTTCCTGTAACGTTTCAGCCTGATTGGACCTTGTTTTCACACAAATGAACCCAGAATGATGTGAAATTGTGCTTCGTGCAACATAATTCTGGGTGCCATTTAAAAACCATAAGTGCTAATGACTCCATTCCTTTTTGTGGTTGTAGGGGTTGTTGATTGGAGTATACTAAAACAAACCTGATCTCTCTAGGACATTCAGAAGCCAAGTTATAAGCCCACAAATTTGTAACTGGACTACTTCTTTAGACACCAGATCCGGTGACCTTTGGGACATGGTTTTACCCCCTTAGGAAAGTGCTATCATCATGACACCTTCAGATCACATACAACTCAATAGATTCTACCTTCATGTAACGTTTCAGCCTGATTGGACCTTGTTTTCACACAAATGAACCCAGAATGATGTGAAATTGTGCTTCGTGCAACATAATTCTGGGTGCCATTTAAAAACCATAAGTGCTAATGACTCCATTCCTTTTTGTGGTTGTAGGGGCTGTTGATTGGAGTACACTAAAACAAACCTGATCGCTCTAGGACCTTCAGAAGCCAAGTTATAAGCCCATAAATGTGTAACTGGACTACTTCTTTAAATTGACACCAGATCCGGTGACCTTTGGGACATGGTTTGACCCCCTTAGGAAAGTGCTATCATCATTAAACGTTCAGATCACTTACAACTCAATAGATTCTACCTTCCTGTAACGTTTCAGCCTGATTGGTCCTTGTTTTCACACAAATGGACCCAGAATGATGTGAAATAGTGCTTCGTGCAACATAATTCTGGGTGCCATTTACAAACCATAAGTGCTAATGACTCCATTCCTTTTTGTGGTTGTAGGGGCTGTTGATTGGAGTACACTACAATAAACCTGATCTCTCTAGGACATTCAGAAGCCAAGTTATAAGCCCACAAATGTGTAACTGGACTACTTATTTAAATTGACACCAGATCCGGTGACCTTTGGGACATGGTTTGACCCCCTTAGGAAAGTGCTATCATCATTAAACGTTCAGATCACTTACAACTCAATAGATTCTACCTTCCTGTAACGTTTCAGCCTGATTGGACCTTGTTTTCACACAAATGAACCCAGAATGATGTGAAATTGTGCTTCGTGCAACATAATTCTGGGTGCCATTTACAAACCATAAGTGCTAATGACTCCATTCCTTTTTGTGGTTGTAGGGGCTGTAGATTGGAGTACACTAAAACAAACCTAACCTCTCTAGGACATTCAGAAGCCAAGTTATAAGCCCACAAAGGTGTAACTGGACTACTTCCTTAAATTGACACCAGATCCGGTGACCTTTGGGACATGGTTTGACCCCCTTAGGAAAGTGCTATCATCATGAAATGTTCAGATCACTTACAACTCAATAGATTCTACCTTCTTGTAACGTTTCAGCCTGATTGGACCTTGTTTTCACACAAATGGACCCAGAATGATGTGAAATAGTGCTTCGTGCAACATAATTCTGGGTGCCATTTACAAACCATAAGTGCTAATGACTCCATTCCTTTTTGTGGTTGTAGGGGCTGTTGATTGGAGTACACTAAAATAAACTTGATCTCTCTAGGACATTCAGAAGCCAAGTTATAAGCCCACACATGTGTAACTGGACTACTTCTTTAAATTGACACCAGATCCGGTGACCTTTGGGACATGGTTTGACCCCCTTAGGAAAGTGCTATCCTCATGAAACGTTCAGATCACTTACAACTCAATAGATTCTACCTTCCTGTAACGTTTCAGCCTGATTGGACCTTGTTTTCACACAAATGGACCCAGAATGATGTGAAATTGTGCTTCGTGCAACATAATTCTGGGTGCCATTTACAAACCATAAGTGATAATGACTCCATTCCTTTTTGTGGTTGTAGGGGCTGTTGATTGGAGTACACTAAAATAAACCTGATCTCTCTAGGACATTCAGAAGCCAAGTTATAAGCCCACAAATGTGTAACTGGACTACTTCTTTAAATTGACACCAGATCCGGTGACCTTTGGGACATGGTTTGACCCCCTTAGGAAAGTGCTATCATCATGAAATGTTCAGATCACTTACAACTCAATAGATTCTACCTTCTTGTAGCGTTTCAGCCTGATTGGACCTTGTTTTCACACAAATGGACCCAGAATGATGTGAAATTGTGCTTCGTGCAACATAATTCTGGGTGCCATTTAAAAACCATAAGTGCTAATGACTCCATTCCTTTTTGTGGTTGTAGGGGCTGTTGATTGGAGTATACTAAAACAAACCTGATCTCTCTAGGACATTCAGAAGCCACGTTATAAGCCCACAAATGTGTAACTGGACTACTTCTTTAAATTGACACCAGATCCTGTGACCTTTGGGACATGGTTTGACCCCCTTAGGAAAGTGCTATCATCATGAAACGTTCAGATCACTTACAACTCAATAGATTCTACCGTCTTGTAGCGTTTCAGCCTGATTGGACCTTGTTTTCACACAAATGGACCCAGAATGATGTGAAATTGTGCTTCGTGCAACATAATTCTGGGTGCCATTTAAAAACCATAAGTGCTAATGACTCCATTCCTTTTTGTGGTTGTAGGGGCTGTTGATTGGAGTACACTAAAAGAAACCTGATCGCTCTAGGACCTTCAGAAGCCAAGTTATAAGCCCATAAATGTGTAACTGGACTACTTCTTTAAATTGACACCAGATCCGGTGACCTTTGGGACATGGTTTGACCCCCTTAGGAAAGTGCTATCATCATTAAACGTTCAGATCACTTACAACTCAATAGATTCTACCTTCCTGTAACGATTCAGCCTGATTGGACCTTGTTTTCACACAAATGAACCCAGAATGATGTGAAATTGTGCTTCGTGCAACATAATTCTGGGTGCCATTTAAAAACCATAAGTGCTAATGTCTCCATTCCTTTTTGTGGTTCTAGGGGCTGTTGATTGGAGTACACTAAAACAAACCTGATCGCTCTAGGACATTCAGAAGCCAAGTTATAAGCCCACAAATGTGTAACTGGACTACTTCTTTAAATTGACGCCAGATCCGCTGACCTTTGAGACATGGTTTGATCCCCTTAGGAAAGTGCTATCATCATGAAACCTTCAGATCACATACAACTCAATAGATTCTACCTTCATGTAACGTTTCAGCCTGATTGGACCTTGTTTTCACACAAATGAACCCAGAATGATGTGAAATTGTGCTTCGTGCAACATAATTCTGGGTGCCATTTAAAAGCCATAAGTGCTAATGACTCCATTCCTTTTTGTGGTTGTAGGGGCTGTTGATTGGAGTACACTAAAAGAAACCTGATCGCTCTAGGACTTCAGAAGCCAAGTTATAAGCCCATAAATGTGTAACTGGACTACTTCTTTAAATTGACACCAGATCCGGTGACCTTTGGGACATGGTTTGACCCCCTTAGGAAAGTGCTATCATCATTAAACGTTCAGATCACTTACAACTCAATAGATTCTACCTTCCTGTAACGTTTCAGCCTGATTGGACCTTGTTTTCACACAAATGGACCCAGAATGATGTGAAATAGTGCTTCGTGCAACATAATTCTGGGTGCCATTTACAAACCATAAGTGCTAATGACTCCATTCCTTTTTGTGGTTGTAGGGGCTGTTGATTGGAGTACACTACAATAAACCTGATCTCTCTAGGACATTCAGAAGCCAAGTTATAAGCCCACAAATGTGTAACTGGACTACTTATTTAAATTGACACCAGATCCGGTGACCTTTGGGACATGGTTTGACCCCCTTAGGAAAGTGCTATCATCATTAAACGTTCAGATCACTTACAACTCAATAGATTCTACCTTCCTGTAACGTTTCAGCCTGATTGGACCTTGTTTTCACACAAATGAACCCAGAATGATGTGAAATTGTGCTTCGTGCAACATAATTCTGGGTGCCATTTACAAACCATAAGTGCTAATGACTCCATTCCTTTTTGTGGTTGTAGGGGCTGTAGATTGGAGTACACTAAAACAAACCTAACCTCTCTAGGACATTCAGAAGCCAAGTTATAAGCCCACAAAGGTGTAACTGGACTACTTCTTTAAATTGACACCAGATCCGGTGACCTTTGGGACATGGTTTGACCCCCTTAGGAAAGTGCTATCATCATGAAATGTTCAGATCACTTACAACTCAATAGATTCTACCTTCTTGTAACGTTTCAGCCTGATTGGACCTTGTTTTCACACAAATGGACCCAGAATGATGTGAAATAGTGCTTCGTGCAACATAATTCTGGGTGCCATTTACAAACCATAAGTGCTAATGACTCCATTCCTTTTTGTGGTTGTAGGGGCTGTTGATTGGAGTACACTAAAATAAACTTGACCTCTCTAGGACATTCAGAAGCCAAGTTATAAGCCCACACATTTGTAACTGGACTACTTCTTTAAATTGACACCAGATCCGGTGACCTTTGGGACATGGTTTGACCCCCTTAGGAAAGTGCTATCATCATGAAACGTTCAGATCACTTACAACTCAATAGATTCTACCTTCCTGTAACGTTTCAGCCTGATTGGACCTTGTTTTCACACAAATGGACCCAGAATGATGTGAAATAGTGCTTCGTGCAACATAATTCTGGGTGCCATTTACAAACCATAAGTGATAATGACTCCATTCCTTTTTGTGGTTGTAGGGGCTGTTGATTGGAGTACACTAAAATAAACCTGATCTCTCTAGGACATTCAGAAGCCAAGTTATAAGCCCACAAATGTGTAACTGGACTACTTCTTTAAATTGACACCAGATCCGGTGACCTTTGGGACATGGTTTGACCCCCTTAGGAAAGTGCTATCATCATGAAACGTTCAGATCACTTACAACTCAATAGATTCTACCTTCCTGTAACGTTTCAGCCTGATTGGACCTTGTTTTCACACAAATGGACCCAGAATCATGTGAAATTGTGCTTCGTGCAACATAATTCTGGGTGCCATTTAAAAACCATAAGTGCTAATGACTCCATTCCTTTTTGTGGTTGTAGGGGCTGTTGATTGGAGTATACTAAAACAAACCTGATCTCTCTAGGACATTCAGAAGCCACGTTATAAGCCCACAAATGTGTAACTGGACTACTTCTTTAAATTGACACCAGATCCTGTGACCTTTGGGACATGGTTTGACCCCCTTAGGAAAGTGCTATCATCATGAAACGTTCAGATCACTTACAACTCAATAGATTCTACCTTCTTGTAGCGTTTCAGCCTGATTGGACCTTGTTTTCACACAAATGGACCCAGAATGATGTGAAATTGTGCTTCGTGCAACATAATTCTGGGTGCCATTTAAAAACCATAAGTGCTAATGACTCCATTCCTTTTTGTGGTTGTAGGGGCTGTTGATTGGAGTACACTAAAAGAAACCTGATCGCTCTAGGACCTTCAGAAGCCAAGTTATAAGCCCATAAATGTGTAACTGGACTACTTCTTTAAATTGACACCAGATCCGGTGACCTTTGGGACATGGTTTGACCCCCTTAGGAAAGTGCTATCATCATTAAACGTTCAGATCACTTACAACTCAATAGATTCTACCTTCCTGTAACGATTCAGCCTGATTGGACCTTGTTTTCACACAAATGAACCCAGAATGATGTGAAATTGTGCTTCGTGCAACATAATTCTGGGTGCCATTTAAAAACCATAAGTGCTAATGTCTCCATTCCTTTTTGTGGTTCTAGGGGCTGTTGATTGGAGTACACTAAAACAAACCTGATCGCTCTAGGACATTCAGAAGCCAAGTTATAAGCCCACAAATGTGTAACTGGACTACTTCTTTAAATTGACGCCAGATCCGCTGACCTTTGAGACATGGTTTGATCCCCTTAGGAAAGTGCTATCATCATGAAACCTTCAGATCACATACAACTCAATAGATTCTACCTTCATGTAACGTTTCAGCCTGATTGGACCTTGTTTTCACACAAATGAACCCAGAATGATGTGAAATTGTGCTTCGTGCAACATAATTCTGGGTGCCATTTAAAAGCCATAAGTGCTAATGACTCCATTCCTTTTTGTGGTTGTAGGGGCTGTTGATTGGAGTACACTAAAAGAAACCTGATCGCTCTAGGACTTCAGAAGCCAAGTTATAAGCCCATAAATGTGTAACTGGACTACTTCTTTAAATTGACACCAGATCCGGTGACCTTTGGGACATGGTTTGACCCCCTTAGGAAAGTGCTATCATCATTAAACGTTCAGATCACTTACAACTCAATAGATTCTACCTTCCTGTAACGTTTCAGCCTGATTGGACCTTGTTTTCACACAAATGGACCCAGAATGATGTGAAATAGTGCTTCGTGCAACATAATTCTGGGTGCCATTTACAAACCATAAGTGCTAATGACTCCATTCCTTTTTGTGGTTGTAGGGGCTGTTGATTGGAGTACACTACAATAAACCTGATCTCTCTAGGACATTCAGAAGCCAAGTTATAAGCCCACAAATGTGTAACTGGACTACTTATTTAAATTGACACCAGATCCGGTGACCTTTGGGACATGGTTTGACCCTCTTAGGAAAGTGCTATCATCATTAAACGTTCAGATCACTTACAACTCAATAGATTCTACCTTCCTGTAACGTTTCAGCCTGATTGGACCTTGTTTTCGCACAAATGAACCCAGAATGATGTGAAATTGTGCTTCGTGCAACATAATTCTGGGTGCCATTTACAAACCATAAGTGCTAATGACTCCATTCCTTTTTGTGGTTGTAGGGGCTGTAGATTGGAGTACACTAAAACAAACCTAACCTCTCTAGGACATTCAGAAGCCAAGTTATAAGCCCACAAAGGTGTAACTGGACTACTTCTTTAAATTGACACCAGATCCGGTGACCTTTGGGACATGGTTTGACCCCCTTAGGAAAGTGCTATCATCATGAAATGTTCAGATCACTTACAACTCAATAGATTCTACCTTCTTGTAACGTTTCAGCCTGATTGGACCTTGTTTTCACACAAATGGACCCAGAATGATGTGAAATAGTGCTTCGTGCAACATAATTCTGGGTGCCATTTACAAACCATAAGTGCTAATGACTCCATTCCTTTTTGTGGTTGTAGGGGCTGTTGATTGGAGTACACTAAAATAAACTTGACCTCTCTAGGACATTCAGAAGCCAAGTTATAAGCCCACACATTTGTAACTGGACTACTTCTTTAAATTGACACCAGATCCGGTGACCTTTGGGACATGGTTTGACCCCCTTAGGAAAGTGCTATCATCATGAAACGTTCAGATCACTTACAACTCAATAGATTCTACCTTCCTGTAACGTTTCAGCCTGATTGGACCTTGTTTTCACACAAATGGACCCAGAATGATGTGAAATAGTGCTTCGTGCAACATAATTCTGGGTGCCATTTACAAACCATAAGTGATAATGACTCCATTCCTTTTTGTGGTTGTAGGGGCTGTTGATTGGAGTACACTAAAATAAACCTGATCTCTCTAGGACCTTCAGAAGCCAAGTTATAAGCCCACAAAGGTGTAACTGGACTACTTCTTTAAATTGACACCAGATCCGGTGACCTTTGGGACATGGTTTGACCCCCTTAGGAAAGTGCTATCATCATGAAACGTTCAGATCACTTACAACTCAATAGATTCTACCTTCCTGTAACGTTTCAGCCTGATTGGACCTTGTTTTCACACAAATGGACCCAGAATCATGTGAAATTGTGCTTCGTGCAACATAATTCTGGGTGCCATTTAAAAACCATAAGTGCTAATGACTCCATTCCTTTTTGTGGTTGTAGGGGCTGTTGATTGGAGTATACTAAAACAAACCTGATCTCTCTAGGACATTCAGAAGCCACGTTATAAGCCCACAAATGTGTAACTGGACTACTTCTTTAAATTGACACCAGATCCTGTGACCTTTGGGACATGGTTTGACCCCCTTAGGAAAGTGCTATCATCATGAAACGTTCAGATCACTTACAACTCAATAGATTCTACCTTCTTGTAGCGTTTCAGCCTGATTGGACCTTGTTTTCACACAAATGGACCCAGAATGATGTGAAATTGTGCTTCGTGCAACATAATTCTGGGTGCCATTTAAAAACCATAAGTGCTAATGACTCCATTCCTTTTTGTGGTTGTAGGGGCTGTTGATTGGAGTACACTAAAACAAAGCTGATCTCTCTAGGACATTCAGAAGCCAAGTTATAAGCCCACACATGTGTAACTGGACTACTTCTTTAAATTGACACCAGATCCGGTGACCTTTGGGACATGGTGTGACCCCCTTAGGAAAGTGCTATCATCATGAAACGTTCAGATCACTTACAACTCAATAGATTCTACCTTCCTGTAACGTTTCAGCCTGATTGGACCTTGTTTTCACACAAATGGACCCAGAATGATGTGAAATTGTGCTTTGTGCAACATAATTCTGGGTGCCATTTACAAACCATAAGTGCTAATGACTCCATTCCTTTTTGTGGTTGTAGGGGCTGTTGATTGGAGTACACTAAAACAACCCTGACCTCTCTAGGACATTCAGAAGCCAAGTTATAAGCCCACAAATGTGTAACTGGACTACTTCTTTAAAGTGACACCAGATCCGGTGACCTTTGGGACATGGTTTGACCCCCTTAGGAAAGTGCGATCATCATGAAACGTTCAGATCACTTACAACTCAATAGATTCTACCTTCCTGTATTGTTTCAGCCTGATTGGACCTTGTTTTCACACAAATGAACCCAGAATGATGTGAAATTGTGCTTCGTGCAACATAATTCTGGGTGCCATTTAAAAACCATAAGTGCTAATGTCTCAATTCCTGTTTGTGGTTGTAGCGGCTGTTGATTGGAGTACACTAAAGCAAACCTGATCGCTCTAGGACATTCAGAAGCCAAGTTATAAGCCCACAAATGTGTAACTGGACTACTTCTTTAAATTGACACCAGATCCGGTGACCTTTGGGACATTGTTTGACCCCCTTAGGAAAGTGCTATCATCATGAAACGTTCAGATCACTTACAACTCAATAGATTCTACCTTCCTGTAACGTTTCAGCCTGATTGGACCTTGTTTTCACACAAATGAACCCAGAATGATGTGAAATTGTGCTTCGTGCAACATAATTCTGGGTGCCTTTTAAAAACCATAAGTGCTAATGACTCCATTCCTTTTTGTGGTTGTAGGGGCTGTTGATTGGAGTATACTAAAACAAACCTGATCTCTCTAGGACATTCAGAAGCCAAGTTATAAGCCCACAAATGTGTAACTGCACTACTTCTTTAGACACCAGATCCGGTGACCTTTGGGACATGGTTTGACCCCCTTAGGAAAGTGCTATCATCATGAAACGTTCAGATCACTTACAACTCAATAGATTCTACCTTCCTGTAACGATTCAGCCTGATTGGACCTTGTTTTCACACAAATGAAACCAGAATGATGTGAAATTGTGCTTCGTGCAACATAATTCTGGGTGCCATTTAAAAACCATAAGTGCTAATGTCTCCATTCCTTTTTGTGGTTCTAGGGGCTGTTGATTGGAGTACACTAAAACAAACCTGATCGCTCTAGGACATTCAGAAGCCAAGTTATAAGCCCACAAATGTGTAACTGGACTACTTCTTTAAATTGACGCCAGATCCGCTGACCTTTGAGACATGGTTTGACCCCCTTAGGAAAGTGCTATCATCATGAAACCTTCAGATCACATACAACTCAATAGATTCTACCTTCATGTAACGTTTCAGCCTGATTGGACCTTGTTTTCACACAAATGAACCCAGAATGATGTGAAATTGTGCTTCGTGCAACATAATTCTGGGTGCCATTTAAAAGCCATAAGTGCTAATGACTCCATTCCTTTTTGTGGTTGTAGGGGCTGTTGATTGGAGTACACTAAAAGAAACCTGATCGCTCTAGGACCTTCAGAAGCCAAGTTATAAGCCCATAAATGTGTAACTGGACTACTTCTTTAAATTGACACCAGATCCGGTGACCTTTGGGACATGGTTTGACCCCCTTAGGAAAGTGCTATCATCATTAAACGTTCAGATCACTTACAACTCAATAGATTCTACCTTCCTGTAACGTTTCAGCCTGATTGGACCTTGTTTTCACACAAATGGACCCAGAATGATGTGAAATAGTGCTTCGTGCAACATAATTCTGGGTGCCATTTACAAACCATAAGTGCTAATGACTCCATTCCTTTTTGTGGTTGTAGGGGCTGTTGATTGGAGTACACTAAAATAAACTTGACCTCTCTAGGACATTCAGAAGCCAAGTTATAAGCCCACACATGTGTAACTGGACTACTTCTTTAAATTGACACCAGATCCGGTGACCTTTGGGACATGGTTTGACCCCCTTAGGAAAGTGCTATCATCATGAAACGTTCAGATCACTTACAACTCAATAGATTCTACCTTCCTGTAACGTTTCAGCCTGATTGGACCTTGTTTTCACACAAATGGACCCAGAATGATGTGAAATAGTGCTTCGTGCAACATAATTCTGGGTGCCATTTACAAACCATAAGTGATAATGACTCCATTCCTTTTTGTGGTTGTAGGGGCTGTTGATTGGAGTACACTAAAATAAACCTGATCTCTCTAGGACATTCAGAAGCCAAGTTATAAGCCCACAAATGTGTAACTGGACTACTTCTTTAAATTGACACCAGATCCGGTGACCTTTGGGACATGGTTTGACCCCCTTAGGAAAGTGCTATCATCATGAAACGTTCAGATCACTTACAACTCAATAGATTCTACCTTCCTGTAACGTTTCAGCCTGATTGGACCTTGTTTTCACACAAATGGACCCAGAATCATGTGAAATTGTGCTTCGTGCAAAATAATTCTGGGTGCCATTTAAAAACCATAAGTGCTAATGACTCCATTCCTTTTTGTGGTTGTAGGGGCTGTTGATTGGAGTATACTAAAACAAACCTGATCTCTCTAGGACATTCAGAAGCCACGTTATAAGCCCACAAATGTGTAACTGGACTACTTCTTTAAATTGACACCAGATCCGGTGACCTTTGGGACATGGTTTGACCCCCTTAGGAAAGTGCTATCATCATGAAACGTTCAGATCACTTACAACTCAATAGATTCTAACTTCCTGTAACGTTTCAGTCTGATTGGACCTTGTTTTCACACAAATGAACCCAGAATGATGTGAAAGTGTGCTTCGTGCAACATAATTCTGGGTGCCATTTAAAAACCATAAGTGCTAATGACTCCATTCCTCTTTGGGGTAATGGGGGCTGTTAACTGGAGTACTCTAAAACAAACCTGACCTCTCTAGGATATTCAGAAGCCAAGTTATAAGCCCACAAATGTGTAACTGGACTACTTCTTTAAAGTGACACCAGGTCCGGTGACCTTTGGGACATGGTTTGACCCCCTATACGAATGTGCGATCATCATGAAACGTTCAGATCACTTACAACTCAATAGATTCTACCTTCTTGTAACGTTTCAGCCTGATTGGACCTTGTTTTCACACAAATGGACCCAGAATGATGTGAAATTGTGCTTCATGCAACATAATTCTGGGTGCCATTTACAAACCATAAGTGCTAATGACTCCATTCCTTTTTGTGGTTGTAGGGGCTGTTGATTGGAGTACACTAAAACAAACCTGATCTCTCCAGGACATTCAGAAGCCAAGTTATAAGCCCACAAATGTGTAACTGGACTACTTCTTTAAAGTGACACCAGGCCCGGTGACCTTTGGGACATGGTTTGACCCCCTATAGGAATGTGCGATCATCATGAAACGTTCAGATCACTTACAACTCAATAATTCTACCTTCTTGTAACGTTTCAGCCTGATTGGACCTTGTTTTCACACAAATGAACCCAGAATGATGTGAAATTGTGCTTCGTGCAACATAATTCTGGGTGCCATTTACAAACCATAAGTGCTAATGACTCCATTCCGTTTTGTGGTTGTAGGGGCTGTTGATTGGAGTACACTAAAACAAACCTAACCTCTCTAGGACATTCAGAAGCCAAGTTATAAGCCCACAAAGATGTAACTGGACTACTTCTTTAAAGTGACACCAGGCCCGGTGACCTGTGGGACATGGTTTTACCCCCTATAGGAATGTGCGATCATCTTGAAACATTCAGATCACTTACAACTCAATAGATTCTACCTTCTTATAGCGTTTCAGCCTGATTGGACCTTGTTTTCACACAAATGGACCCAGAATGAAGTGAAATTGTGCTTCGTGCAACATAATTCTGGGTGCCATTTACAAACCAAAAGTGCTAATGACTCCATTCCTTTTTGTGGTTGTAGGGGCTGTTGATTGGAGTACACTAAAACAAACCTGATCTCTCTAGGACATTCAGAAGCCAAGTTATAAGCCCACAAATGTGTAACTGGACTACTTCTTTAAATTGACACCAGATCCGGTGACCTTTGGGACATGGTTTGACCCCCTTAGGAAAGTGCTATCATCATGAAACGTTCAGATCACTTACAACTCAATAGATTCTACCTTCTTGTAACGTTTCAGCCTGATTGGACCTTGTTTTCACACAAATGGACCCAGAATGAAGTGAAATTGTGCTTCGTGCAACATAATTCTGGGTGCCATTTACAAACCAAAAGTGCTAATGACTCCATTCCTTTTTGTGGTTGTAGGGGCTGTTGATTGGAGTACACTAAAACAAACCTGATCTCTCTAGGACATTCAGAAGCCAAGTTATAAGCCCACAAATGTGTAACTGGACTACTTCTTTAAATTGACACCAGATCCGGTGACCTTTGGGACATGGTTTGACCCCCTTAGGAAAGTGCTATCATCATGAAACGTTCAGATCACTTACAACTCAATAGATTCTACCTTCCTGTAACGTTTCAGCCTGATTGGACCTTGTTTTCACACAAATGGACCCAGAATGATGTGAAATAGTGCTTCGTGCAACATAATTCTGGGTGCCATTTACAAACCATAAGTGCTAATGACTCCATTCCTTTTTGTGGTTGTAGGGGCTGTTGATTGGAGTACACTACAATAAACCTGATCTCTCTAGGACATTCAGAAGCCAAGTTATAAGCCCACAAATGTGTAACTGGACTACTTATTTAAATTGACACCAGATCCGGTGACCTTTGGGACATGGTTTGACCCCCTTAGGAAAGTGCTATCATCATTAAACGTTCAGATCACTTACAACTCAATAGATTCTACCTTCCTGTAACGTTTCAGCCTGATTGGACCTTGTTTTCACACAAATGAACCCAGAATGATGTGAAATTGTGCTTCGTGCAACATAATTCTGGGTGCCATTTACAAACCATAAGTGCTAATGACTCCATTCCTTTTTGTGGTTGTAGGGGCTGTAGATTGGAGTACACTAAAACAAACCTAACCTCTCTAGGACATTCAGAAGCCAAGTTATAAGCCCACAAAGGTGTAACTGGACTACTTCTTTAAATTGACACCAGATCCGGTGACCTTTGGGACATGGTTTGACCCCCTTAGGAAAGTGCTATCATCATGAAATGTTCAGATCACTTACAACTCAATAGATTCTACCTTCTTGTAACGTTTCAGCCTGATTGGACCTTGTTTTCACACAAATGGACCCAGAATGATGTGAAATAGTGCTTCGTGCAACATAATTCTGGGTGCCATTTACAAACCATAAGTGCTAATGACTCCATTCCTTTTTGTGGTTGTAGGGGCTGTTGATTGGAGTACACTAAAATAAACTTGACCTCTCTAGGACATTCAGAAGCCAAGTTATAAGCCCACACATTTGTAACTGGACTACTTCTTTAAATTGACACCAGATCCGGTGACCTTTGGGACATGGTTTGACCCCCTTAGGAAAGTGCTATCATCATGAAACGTTCAGATCACTTACAACTCAATAGATTCTACCTTCCTGTAACGTTTCAGCCTGATTGGACCTTGTTTTCACACAAATGGACCCAGAATGATGTGAAATAGTGCTTCGTGCAACATAATTCTGGGTGCCATTTACAAACCATAAGTGATAATGACTCCATTCCTTTTTGTGGTTGTAGGGGCTGTTGATTGGAGTACACTAAAATAAACCTGATCTCTCTAGGACATTCAGAAGCCAAGTTATAAGCCCACAAATGTGTAACTGGACTACTTCTTTAAATTGACACCAGATCCGGTGACCTTTGGGACATGGTTTGACCCCCTTAGGAAAGTGCTATCATCATGAAACGTTCAGATCACTTACAACTCAATAGATTCTACCTTCCTGTAACGTTTCAGCCTGATTGGACCTTGTTTTCACACAAATGGACCCAGAATCATGTGAAATTGTGCTTCGTGCAACATAATTCTGGGTGCCATTTAAAAACCATAAGTGCTAATGACTCCATTCCTTTTTGTGGTTGTAGGGGCTGTTGATTGGAGTATACTAAAACAAACCTGATCTCTCTAGGACATTCAGAAGCCACGTTATAAGCCCACAAATGTGTAACTGGACTACTTCTTTAAATTGACACCAGATCCTGTGACCTTTGGGACATGGTTTGACCCCCTTAGGAAAGTGCTATCATCATGAAACGTTCAGATCACTTACAACTCAATAGATTCTACCTTCTTGTAGCGTTTCAGCCTGATTGGACCTTGTTTTCACACAAATGGACCCAGAATGATGTGAAATTGTGCTTCGTGCAACATAATTCTGGGTGCCATTTAAAAACCATAAGTGCTAATGACTCCATTCCTTTTTGTGGTTGTAGGGGCTGTTGATTGGAGTACACTAAAAGAAACCTGATCGCTCTAGGACCTTCAGAAGCCAAGTTATAAGCCCATAAATGTGTAACTGGACTACTTCTTTAAATTGACACCAGATCCGGTGACCTTTGGGACATGGTTTGACCCCCTTAGGAAAGTGCTATCATCATTAAACGTTCAGATCACTTACAACTCAATAGATTCTACCTTCCTGTAACGATTCAGCCTGATTGGACCTTGTTTTCACACAAATGAACCCAGAATGATGTGAAATTGTGCTTCGTGCAACATAATTCTGGGTGCCATTTAAAAACCATAAGTGCTAATGTCTCCATTCCTTTTTGTGGTTCTAGGGGCTGTTGATTGGAGTACACTAAAACAAACCTGATCGCTCTAGGACATTCAGAAGCCAAGTTATAAGCCCACAAATGTGTAACTGGACTACTTCTTTAAATTGACGCCAGATCCGCTGACCTTTGAGACATGGTTTGATCCCCTTAGGAAAGTGCTATCATCATGAAACCTTCAGATCACATACAACTCAATAGATTCTACCTTCATGTAACGTTTCAGCCTGATTGGACCTTGTTTTCACACAAATGAACCCAGAATGATGTGAAATTGTGCTTCGTGCAACATAATTCTGGGTGCCATTTAAAAGCCATAAGTGCTAATGACTCCATTCCTTTTTGTGGTTGTAGGGGCTGTTGATTGGAGTACACTAAAAGAAACCTGATCGCTCTAGGACTTCAGAAGCCAAGTTATAAGCCCATAAATGTGTAACTGGACTACTTCTTTAAATTGACACCAGATCCGGTGACCTTTGGGACATGGTTTGACCCCCTTAGGAAAGTGCTATCATCATTAAACGTTCAGATCACTTACAACTCAATAGATTCTACCTTCCTGTAACGTTTCAGCCTGATTGGACCTTGTTTTCACACAAATGGACCCAGAATGATGTGAAATAGTGCTTCGTGCAACATAATTCTGGGTGCCATTTACAAACCATAAGTGCTAATGACTCCATTCCTTTTTGTGGTTGTAGGGGCTGTTGATTGGAGTACACTACAATAAACCTGATCTCTCTAGGACATTCAGAAGCCAAGTTATAAGCCCACAAATGTGTAACTGGACTACTTATTTAAATTGACACCAGATCCGGTGACCTTTGGGACATGGTTTGACCCTCTTAGGAAAGTGCTATCATCATTAAACGTTCAGATCACTTACAACTCAATAGATTCTACCTTCCTGTAACGTTTCAGCCTGATTGGACCTTGTTTTCGCACAAATGAACCCAGAATGATGTGAAATTGTGCTTCGTGCAACATAATTCTGGGTGCCATTTACAAACCATAAGTGCTAATGACTCCATTCCTTTTTGTGGTTGTAGGGGCTGTAGATTGGAGTACACTAAAACAAACCTAACCTCTCTAGGACATTCAGAAGCCAAGTTATAAGCCCACAAAGGTGTAACTGGACTACTTCTTTAAATTGACACCAGATCCGGTGACCTTTGGGACATGGTTTGACCCCCTTAGGAAAGTGCTATCATCATGAAATGTTCAGATCACTTACAACTCAATAGATTCTACCTTCTTGTAACGTTTCAGCCTGATTGGACCTTGTTTTCACACAAATGGACCCAGAATGATGTGAAATAGTGCTTCGTGCAACATAATTCTGGGTGCCATTTACAAACCATAAGTGCTAATGACTCCATTCCTTTTTGTGGTTGTAGGGGCTGTTGATTGGAGTACACTAAAATAAACTTGACCTCTCTAGGACATTCAGAAGCCAAGTTATAAGCCCACACATTTGTAACTGGACTACTTCTTTAAATTGACACCAGATCCGGTGACCTTTGGGACATGGTTTGACCCCCTTAGGAAAGTGCTATCATCATGAAACGTTCAGATCACTTACAACTCAATAGATTCTACCTTCCTGTAACGTTTCAGCCTGATTGGACCTTGTTTTCACACAAATGGACCCAGAATGATGTGAAATAGTGCTTCGTGCAACATAATTCTGGGTGCCATTTACAAACCATAAGTGATAATGACTCCATTCCTTTTTGTGGTTGTAGGGGCTGTTGATTGGAGTACACTAAAATAAACCTGATCTCTCTAGGACCTTCAGAAGCCAAGTTATAAGCCCACAAAGGTGTAACTGGACTACTTCTTTAAATTGACACCAGATCCGGTGACCTTTGGGACATGGTTTGACCCCCTTAGGAAAGTGCTATCATCATGAAACGTTCAGATCACTTACAACTCAATAGATTCTACCTTCCTGTAACGTTTCAGCCTGATTGGACCTTGTTTTCACACAAATGGACCCAGAATCATGTGAAATTGTGCTTCGTGCAACATAATTCTGGGTGCCATTTAAAAACCATAAGTGCTAATGACTCCATTCCTTTTTGTGGTTGTAGGGGCTGTTGATTGGAGTATACTAAAACAAACCTGATCTCTCTAGGACATTCAGAAGCCACGTTATAAGCCCACAAATGTGTAACTGGACTACTTCTTTAAATTGACACCAGATCCTGTGACCTTTGGGACATGGTTTGACCCCCTTAGGAAAGTGCTATCATCATGAAACGTTCAGATCACTTACAACTCAATAGATTCTACCTTCTTGTAGCGTTTCAGCCTGATTGGACCTTGTTTTCACACAAATGGACCCAGAATGATGTGAAATTGTGCTTCGTGCAACATAATTCTGGGTGCCATTTAAAAACCATAAGTGCTAATGACTCCATTCCTTTTTGTGGTTGTAGGGGCTGTTGATTGGAGTACACTAAAACAAAGCTGATCTCTCTAGGACATTCAGAAGCCAAGTTATAAGCCCACACATGTGTAACTGGACTACTTCTTTAAATTGACACCAGATCCGGTGACCTTTGGGACATGGTGTGACCCCCTTAGGAAAGTGCTATCATCATGAAACGTTCAGATCACTTACAACTCAATAGATTCTACCTTCCTGTAACGTTTCAGCCTGATTGGACCTTGTTTTCACACAAATGGACCCAGAATGATGTGAAATTGTGCTTTGTGCAACATAATTCTGGGTGCCATTTACAAACCATAAGTGCTAATGACTCCATTCCTTTTTGTGGTTGTAGGGGCTGTTGATTGGAGTACACTAAAACAACCCTGACCTCTCTAGGACATTCAGAAGCCAAGTTATAAGCCCACAAATGTGTAACTGGACTACTTCTTTAAAGTGACACCAGATCCGGTGACCTTTGGGACATGGTTTGACCCCCTTAGGAAAGTGCGATCATCATGAAACGTTCAGATCACTTACAACTCAATAGATTCTACCTTCCTGTATTGTTTCAGCCTGATTGGACCTTGTTTTCACACAAATGAACCCAGAATGATGTGAAATTGTGCTTCGTGCAACATAATTCTGGGTGCCATTTAAAAACCATAAGTGCTAATGTCTCAATTCCTGTTTGTGGTTGTAGCGGCTGTTGATTGGAGTACACTAAAGCAAACCTGATCGCTCTAGGACATTCAGAAGCCAAGTTATAAGCCCACAAATGTGTAACTGGACTACTTCTTTAAATTGACACCAGATCCGGTGACCTTTGGGACATTGTTTGACCCCCTTAGGAAAGTGCTATCATCATGAAACGTTCAGATCACTTACAACTCAATAGATTCTACCTTCCTGTAACGTTTCAGCCTGATTGGACCTTGTTTTCACACAAATGAACCCAGAATGATGTGAAATTGTGCTTCGTGCAACATAATTCTGGGTGCCTTTTAAAAACCATAAGTGCTAATGACTCCATTCCTTTTTGTGGTTGTAGGGGCTGTTGATTGGAGTATACTAAAACAAACCTGATCTCTCTAGGACATTCAGAAGCCAAGTTATAAGCCCACAAATGTGTAACTGCACTACTTCTTTAGACACCAGATCCGGTGACCTTTGGGACATGGTTTGACCCCCTTAGGAAAGTGCTATCATCATGAAACGTTCAGATCACTTACAACTCAATAGATTCTACCTTCCTGTAACGATTCAGCCTGATTGGACCTTGTTTTCACACAAATGAAACCAGAATGATGTGAAATTGTGCTTCGTGCAACATAATTCTGGGTGCCATTTAAAAACCATAAGTGCTAATGTCTCCATTCCTTTTTGTGGTTCTAGGGGCTGTTGATTGGAGTACACTAAAACAAACCTGATCGCTCTAGGACATTCAGAAGCCAAGTTATAAGCCCACAAATGTGTAACTGGACTACTTCTTTAAATTGACGCCAGATCCGCTGACCTTTGAGACATGGTTTGACCCCCTTAGGAAAGTGCTATCATCATGAAACCTTCAGATCACATACAACTCAATAGATTCTAGCTTCATGTAACGTTTCAGCCTGATTGGACCTTGTTTTCACACAAATGAACCCAGAATGATGTGAAATTGTGCTTCGTGCAACATAATTCTGGGTGCCATTTAAAAGCCATAAGTGCTAATGACTCCATTCCTTTTTGTGGTTGTAGGGGCTGTTGATTGGAGTACACTAAAAGAAACCTGATCGCTCTAGGACCTTCAGAAGCCAAGTTATAAGCCCATAAATGTGTAACTGGACTACTTCTTTAAATTGACACCAGATCCGGTGACCTTTGGGACATGGTTTGACCCCCTTAGGAAAGTGCTATCATCATTAAACGTTCAGATCACTTACAACTCAATAGATTCTACCTTCCTGTAACGTTTCAGCCTGATTGGACCTTGTTTTCACACAAATGGACCCAGAATGATGTGAAATAGTGCTTCGTGCAACATAATTCTGGGTGCCATTTACAAACCATAAGTGCTAATGACTCCATTCCTTTTTGTGGTTGTAGGGGCTGTTGATTGGAGTACACTAAAATAAACTTGACCTCTCTAGGACATTCAGAAGCCAAGTTATAAGCCCACACATGTGTAACTGGACTACTTCTTTAAATTGACACCAGATCCGGTGACCTTTGGGACATGGTTTGACCCCCTTAGGAAAGTGCTATCATCATGAAACGTTCAGATCACTTACAACTCAATAGATTCTACCTTCCTGTAACGTTTCAGCCTGATTGGACCTTGTTTTCACACAAATGGACCCAGAATGATGTGAAATAGTGCTTCGTGCAACATAATTCTGGGTGCCATTTACAAACCATAAGTGATAATGACTCCATTCCTTTTTGTGGTTGTAGGGGCTGTTGATTGGAGTACACTAAAATAAACCTGATCTCTCTAGGACATTCAGAAGCCAAGTTATAAGCCCACAAATGTGTAACTGGACTACTTCTTTAAATTGACACCAGATCCGGTGACCTTTGGGACATGGTTTGACCCCCTTAGGAAAGTGCTATCATCATGAAACGTTCAGATCACTTACAACTCAATAGATTCTACCTTCCTGTAACGTTTCAGCCTGATTGGACCTTGTTTTCACACAAATGGACCCAGAATCATGTGAAATTGTGCTTCGTGCAAAATAATTCTGGGTGCCATTTAAAAACCATAAGTGCTAATGACTCCATTCCTTTTTGTGGTTGTAGGGGCTGTTGATTGGAGTATACTAAAACAAACCTGATCTCTCTAGGACATTCAGAAGCCACGTTATAAGCCCACAAATGTGTAACTGGACTACTTCTTTAAATTGACACCAGATCCGGTGACCTTTGGGACATGGTTTGACCCCCTTAGGAAAGTGCTATCATCATGAAACGTTCAGATCACTTACAACTCAATAGATTCTAACTTCCTGTAACGTTTCAGTCTGATTGGACCTTGTTTTCACACAAATGAACCCAGAATGATGTGAAAGTGTGCTTCGTGCAACATAATTCTGGGTGCCATTTAAAAACCATAAGTGCTAATGACTCCATTCCTCTTTGGGGTAATGGGGGCTGTTAACTGGAGTACTCTAAAACAAACCTGACCTCTCTAGGATATTCAGAAGCCAAGTTATAAGCCCACAAATGTGTAACTGGACTACTTCTTTAAAGTGACACCAGGTCCGGTGACCTTTGGGACATGGTTTGACCCCCTATACGAATGTGCGATCATCATGAAACGTTCAGATCACTTACAACTCAATAGATTCTACCTTCTTGTAACGTTTCAGCCTGATTGGACCTTGTTTTCACACAAATGGACCCAGAATGATGTGAAATTGTGCTTCATGCAACATAATTCTGGGTGCCATTTACAAACCATAAGTGCTAATGACTCCATTCCTTTTTGTGGTTGTAGGGGCTGTTGATTGGAGTACACTAAAACAAACCTGATCTCTCCAGGACATTCAGAAGCCAAGTTATAAGCCCACAAATGTGTAACTGGACTACTTCTTTAAAGTGACACCAGGCCCGGTGACCTTTGGGACATGGTTTGACCCCCTATAGGAATGTGCGATCATCATGAAACGTTCAGATCACTTACAACTCAATAATTCTACCTTCTTGTAACGTTTCAGCCTGATTGGACCTTGTTTTCACACAAATGAACCCAGAATGATGTGAAATTGTGCTTCGTGCAACATAATTCTGGGTGCCATTTACAAACCATAAGTGCTAATGACTCCATTCCGTTTTGTGGATGTAGGGGCTGTTGATTGGAGTACACTAAAACAAACCTAACCTCTCTAGGACATTCAGAAGCCAAGTTATAAGCCCACAAAGATGTAACTGGACTACTTCTTTAAAGTGACACCAGGCCCGGTGACCTGTGGGACATGGTTTTACCCCCTATAGGAATGTGCGATCATCTTGAAACATTCAGATCACTTACAACTCAATAGATTCTACCTTCTTATAGCGTTTCAGCCTGATTGGACCTTGTTTTCACACAAATGGACCCAGAATGAAGTGAAATTGTGCTTCGTGCAACATAATTCTGGGTGCCATTTACAAACCAAAAGTGCTAATGACTCCATTCCTTTTTGTGGTTGTAGGGGCTGTTGATTGGAGTACACTAAAACAAACCTGATCTCTCTAGGACATTCAGAAGCCAAGTTATAAGCCCACAAATGTGTAACTGGACTACTTCTTTAAATTGACACCAGATCCGGTGACCTTTGGGACATGGTTTGACCCCCTTAGGAAAGTGCTATCATCATGAAACGTTCAGATCACTTACAACTCAATAGATTCTACCTTCTTGTAACGTTTCAGCCTGATTGGACCTTGTTTTCACACAAATGGACCCAGAATGATGTGAAATTGTGCTTCGTGCAACATAATTCTGGGTGCCATTTACAAACCATAAGTGCTAATGACTCCATTCCTTTTTGTGGTTGTAGGGGCTGTTGATTGGAGTACACTAAAACAAACCTGACCGCTCTAGGACATTCAGAAGCCAAGTTATAAGCCCACAAATGTGTAACTGGACTAATTCTTTAAAGTGACACCAGATCCGGTGACCTTTGCGACATGGTTTGACCCCCTTAGGAAAGTGCTATCATCATGAAACGTTCAGATCACTTACAACTCAATAGATTCTACCTTCCTGTAACGTTTCTGCCTGATTGGACCTTGTTTTCACACAAATGAACCCAGAATGATGTGAAATTGTGCTTCGTGCAACATAATTCTGTGTGCCATTTACAAACCATAAGTGCTAATGACTCCATTCCTTTTTGTGGTTGTAGGGGCTGTTGATTGGAGTACATTAAAACAAACCTGATCTCTCTAGGACATTCAGAAGCCAAGTTATAAGCCTACAAAGATGTAACTGGACTACTTCTTTAAAGTGACACCAGGCCCGGTGACCTTTGGGACATGGTTTTACCCCCTATAGGAATGTGCGATCATCTTGAAACGTTCAGATCACTTACAACTCAATAGATTCTACCTTCCTGTAACGTTTCAGCCTGATTGGACCTTGTTTTCACACAAATGGACCCAGAATGATGTGAAATTGTGCTTCGTGCAACATAATTCTGGGTGCCATTTAAGAAACATAAGTGCTAATGACTCCATTCCTTTTTGTGGTTGTGGGGGCTGTTGATTGGAGTACACTAAAACAACCCTGATCTCTCTAGGACATTCAGAAGCCACGTTATAAGCCCACAAAGGTGTAACTGGACTACTTCTTTAAAGTGACACCAGGCCCGGTGACCTTTGGGACATGGTTTGACCCCCTATAGGAAAGTGCTATCATCATGAAACGTTCAGATCACTTACAACTCAATAGATTCTACCTTCCTGTAACGTTTCTGCCTGATTGGACCTTGTTTTCACACAAATGAACCCAGAATGATGTGAAATTTTGCTTCGTGCAACATAATTCTGGGTGCCATTTACAAACCATAAGTGCTAATGACTCCATTCCTTTTTGTGGTTGTAGGGGCTGTTGATTGGAGTACATTAAAACAAACCTGACCTCTCCAGGACATTCAGAAGCCAAGTTATAAGCCCACAAATGTGTAACTGGACTACTACTTTAAAATGACACCAGATCCGGTGTTATTTGGGACATGGTTTGACCCCCTTAGGAAAGTGCTATCATCATGAAACGTTCAGATCCCTTACAACTCAATAGATTCTACCTTTCTGTAACGTTTCAGCCTGATTGGACCTTGTTTTCACACAAATGAACCCAGAATGATGTGAAATTGTGCTTCGTGCAACATAATTCTGGGTGCCATTTAAAAACCATAAGTGCTAATGACTCCATTCCTTTTTGTGGTTGTAGGGGCTGTTGATTGGAGTATACTAACACAAACCTGATCTCTCTAGGACATTCAGAAGCCAAGTTATAAGCCCACAAATGTGTAACTGGACTACTTCTTTAGACACCAGATCCGGTGACCTTTGGGACATGGTTTGACCCCCTTAGGGAAGTGCTATCATCATGAAACCTTCAGATCACTTACATTTTAATAGATTCTACCTTCCTGTAATGTTTCAGCCTGATTGGACCTTGTTTTCACACAAATGGACCCAGAATGATGTGAAATTGTGCTTCGTGCAACATAATTCTGGGTGCCATTTACAAACCATAAGTGCTAATGACTCCATTCCTTTTTGTGGTTGTAGGGGCTGTTGATTGGAGTACACTAAAACAAACCTGACAGCTCTAGGACATTCAGAAGCCAAGTTATAAGCCCACAAATGTGTAACTGGACTAATTCTTTAAAGTGACACCAGATCCGGTGACCTTTGCAACATGGTTTGACCCCCTTAGGAAAGTGCTATCATCATGAAACGTTCAGATCACTTACAACTCAATAGATTCTACCTTCCTGTAACGTTTCTGCCTGATTGGACCTTGTTTTCACACAAATGAACCCAGAATGATGTGAAATTGTGCTTCGTGCAACATAATTCTGTGTGCCATTTACAAACCATAAGTGCTAATGACTCCATTCCTTTTTGTGGTTGTAGGGGCTGTTGATTGGAGTACATTAAAACAAACCTGATCTCTCTAGGACATTCAGAAGCCAAGTTATAAGCCTACAAAGATGTAACTGGACTACTTCTTTAAAGTGACACCAGGCCCGGTGACCTTTGGGACATGGTTTTACCCCCTATAGGAATGTGCGATCATCTTGAAACGTTTAGATCACTTACAACTCAATAGATTCTACCTTCCTGTAACGTTTCAGCCTGATTGGACCTTGTTTTCACACAAATGGACCCAGAATGATGTGAAATTGTGCTTCGTGCAACATAATTCTGGGTGCCATTTAAGAACCATAAGTGCTAATGACTCCATTCCTTTTTGTGGTTGTGGGGGCTGTTGATTGGAGTACACTAAAACAACCCTGATCTCTTTAGGACATTCAGAAGCCAAGTTATAAGCCCACAAAGGTGTAACTGGACTACTTCTTTAAAGTGACACCAGGCCCGGTGACCTTTGGGACATGGTTTGACCCCCTATAGGAAAGTGCTATCATCATGAAACGTTCAGATCACTTACAACTCAATAGATTCAACCTTCCTGTAACGTTTCTGCCTGATTGGACCTTGTTTTCACACAAAGGAACCCAGAATGATGTGAAATTTTGCTTCGTGCAACATAATTCTGGGTGCCATTTACAAACCATAAGTGCTAATGACTCCATTCCTTTTTGTGGTTGTAGGGGCTGTTGATTGGAGTACATTAAAACAAACCTGACCTCTCCAGGACATTCAGAAGCCAAGTTATAAGCCCACAAATGTGTAACTGGACTACTACTTTAAATTGACACCAGATCCGGTGACATTTGGGACATGGTTTGACCCCCTTAGGAAAGTGCTATCATCATGAAACGTTCAGATCACTTACAACTCAATAGATTCTACCTTTCTGTAACGTTTCAGCCTGATTGGACCTTGTTTTCACACAAATGAACCCAGAATGATGTGAAATTGTGCTTCGTGCAACATAATTCTGGGTGCCATTTAAAAACCATAAGTGCTAATGACTCCATTCCTTTTTGTGGTTGTAGGGGCTGTTGATTGGAGTATACTAAAACAAACCTGATCTCTCTAGGACATTCAGAAGCCAAGTTATAAGCCCACACATGTGTAACTGGACTACTTCTTTAGACACCAGATCCGGTGACCTTTGGGACATGGTTTGACCCCCTTAGGGAAGTGCTATCATCATGAAACCTTCAGATCACTTACATTTTAATAGATTCTACCTTCCTGTAATGTTTCAGCCTGATTGGACCTTGTTTTCACACAAATGGACCCAGAATGATGTGAAATTGTGCTTCGTGCAACAAAATTCTGGGTGCCATTTACAAACCATAAGTGCTAATGACTCCATTCCTTTTTGTGGTTGTAGGGGCTGTTGATTGGAGTACACTAAAACAAACCTGACTGCTGTAGGACATTCAGAAGCCAAGTTATAAGCCCACAAATGTGTAACTGGACTAATTCTTTAAAGTGACACCAGATCCGGTGACCTTTGCGACATGGTTTGACCCCCTTAGGAAAGTGCTATCATCATGAAACGTTCAGATCACTTACAACTCAATAGATTCTACCTTCCTGTAACGTTTCTGCCTGATTGGACCTTGTTTTCACACAAATGAACCCAGAATGATGTGAAATTGTGCTTCGTGCAACATAATTCTGTGTGCCATTTACAAACCATAAGTGCTAATGACTCCATTCCTTTTTGTGGTTGTAGGGGCTGTTGATTGGAGTACATTAAAACAAACCTGATCTCTCTAGGACATTCAGAAGCCAAGTTATAAGCCTACAAAGATGTAACTGGACTACTTCTTTAAAGTGACACCAGGCCCGGTGACCTTTGGGACATGGTTTTACCCCCTATAGGAATGTGCGATCATCTTGAAACGTTCAGATCACTTACAACTCAATAGATTCTACCTTCTTGTAACGTTTCAGCCTGATTGGACCTTGTTTTAGCACAAATGGACCCAGAATGATGTGAAATTGTGCTTCGTGCAACATAATTCTGGGTGCCATTTAAGAACCATAAGTGCTAATGACTCCATTCCTTTTTGTGGTTGTGGGGGCTGTTGATTGGAGTACACTAAAACAACCCTGATCTCTCTAGGACATTCAGAAGCCAAGTTATAAGCCCACAAAGGTGTAACTGGACTACTTCTTTAAAGTGACACCAGGCCCGGTGACCTTTGGGACATGGTTTGACCCCCTATAGGAAAGTGCTATCATCATGAAACGTTCAGATCACTTACAACTCAATAGAATCTACCTTCCTGTAACGTTTCTGCCTGATTGGACCTCTTTTTCACACAAATGAACCCAGAATGATGTGAAAATTTGCTTCGTGCAACATAATTCTGGGTGCCATTTACAAACCATAAGTGCTAATGACTCCATTCCTTTTTGTGGTTGTAGGGGCTGTTGATTGGAGTACATTAAAACAAACCTGACCTCTCCAGGACATTCAGAAGCCAAGTTATAAGCCCACAAATGTGTAACTGGACTACTACTTTAAATTGACACCAGATCCGGTGACATTTGGGACATGGTTTGACCCCCTTAGGAAAGTGCTATCATCATGAAACGTTCAGATCACTTACAACTCAATAGATTCTACCTTTCTGTAACGTTTCAGCTAATTGGACCTTGTTTTCACACAAATGAACCCAGAATGATGTGAAATTGTGCTTCGTGCAACATAATTCTGGGTGCCATTTAAAAACCATAAGTGCTAATGACTCCATTCCTTTTTGTGGTTGTAGGGGCTGTTGATTGGAGTATACTAAAACAAACCTGATCTCTCTAGGACATTCAGAAGCCAAGTTATAAGCCCACAAATGTGTAACTGGACTACTTCTTTAGACACCAGATCCGGTGACCTTTGGGACATGGTTTGACCCCCTTAGGGAAGTGCTATCATCATGAAACCTTCAGATCACTTACATTTTAATAGATTCTACCTTACTGTAAAGTTTCAGCCTGATTGGACCTTGTTTTCACACAAATGGACCCAGAATGATGTGAAATTGTGCTTCGTGCAACATAATTCTGGGTGCCATTTAAAAACCATAAGTGCTAATGACTCCATTCCTTTTTGTGGTTGTAGGGGCTGTTGATTGGAGTATACTAAAACAAACCTGATCTCTCTAGGACATTCAGAAGCCAAGTTATAAGCCCACAAATGTGTAACTGGACTACTTCTTTAGACACCAGATCCGGTGACCTTTGGGACATGGTTTGACCCCCTTAGGGAAGTGCTATCATCATGAAACCTTCAGATCACTTACATTTTAATAGATTCTACCTTCCTGTAATGTTTCAGCCTGATTGGACCTTGTTTTCACACAAATGGACCCAGAATGATGTGAAATTGTGCTTCGTGCAACATAATTCTGGGTGCCATTTACAAACCATAAGTGCTAATGACTCCATTCCTTTTTGTGGTTGTAGGGGCTGTTGATTGGAGTACATTAAAACAAACCTGATCTCTCTAGGACATTCAGAAGCCAAGTTATAAGCATACAAAGATGTAACTGGACTACTTCTTTAAAGTGACACCAGGCCCGGTGACCTTTGGGACATGGTTTTACCCCCTATAGGAATGTGCGATCATCTTGAAACCTTCAGATCACTTACAACTCAATAGATTCTACCTTCCTGTAACGTTTCAGCCTGATTGGACCTTGTTTTCACACAAATGGACCCAGAATGATGTGAAATTGTGCTTCGTGCAACATAATTCTGGGTGCCATTTAAGAAACATAAGTGCTAATGACTCCATTCCTTTTTGTGGTTGTGGGGGCTGTTGATTGGAGTACACTAAAACAACCCTGATCTCTCTAGGACATTCAGAAGCCAAGTTATAAGCCCACAAAGGTGTAACTGGACTACTTCTTTAAAGTGACACCAGGCCCGGTGACCTTTGGGACATGGTTTGACCCCCTATAGGAAAGTGCTATCATCATGAAACGTTCAGATCACTTACAACTCAATAGATTCTACCTTCCTGTAACGTTTCTGCCTGATTGGACCTTGTTTTCACACAAATGAACCCAGAATGATGTGAAATTTTGCTTCGTGCAACATAATTCTGGGTGCCATTTACAAACCATAAGTGCTAATGACTCCATTCCTTTTTGTGGTTGTAGGGGCTGTTGATTGGAGTACATTAAAAAAAACCTGACCTCTCCAGGACATTCAGAAGCCAAGTTATAAGCCCACAAATGTGTAACTGGACTACTACTTTAAAATGACACCAGATCCGGTGTTATTTGGGACATGGTTTGACCCCCTTAGGAAAGTGCTATCATCATGAAACGTTCAGATCACTTACAACTCAATAGATTCTACCTTTCTGTAACGTTTCAGCCTGATTGGACCTTGTTTTCACACAAATGAACCCAGAATGATGTGAAATTGTGCTTCGTGCAACATAATTCTGGGTGCCATTTAAAAACCATAAGTGCTAATGACTCCATTCCTTTTTGTGGTTGTAGGGGCTGTTGATTGGAGTATACTAAAACAAACCTGATCTCTCTAGGACATTCAGAAGCCAAGTTATAAGCCCACAAATGTGTAACTGGACTACTTCTTTAGACACCAGATCCGGTGACCTTTGGGACATGGTTTGACCCCCTTAGGGAAGTGCTATCATCATGAAACCTTCAGATCACTTACATTTTAATAGATTCTACCTTCCTGTAATGTTTCAGCCTGATTGGACCTTGTTTTCACACAAATGGACCCAGAATGATGTGAAATTGTGCTTCGTGCAACATAATTCTGGGTGCCATTTACAAACCATAAGTGCTAATGACTCCATTCCTTTTTGTGGTTGTAGGGGCTGTTGATTGGAGTACACTAAAACAAACCTGACCGCTCTAGGACATTCAGAAGCCAAGTTATAAGCCCACAAATGTGTAACTGGACTAATTCTTTAAAGTGACACCAGATCCGGCGACCTTTGCAACATGGTTTGACCCCCTTAGGAAAGTGCTATCATCATGAAACGTTCAGATCACTTACAACTCAATAGATTCTACCTTCCTGTAACGTTTCTGCCTGATTGGACCTTGTTTTCACACAAATGAACCCAGAATGATGTGAAATTGTGCTTCGTGCAACATAATTCTGTGTGCCATTTACAAACCATAAGTGCTAATGACTCCATTCCTTTTTGTGGTTGTAGGGGCTGTTGATTGGAGTACATTAAAACAAACCTGATCTCTCTAGGACATTCAGAAGCCAAGTTATAAGCCTACAAAGATGTAACTGGACTACTTCTTTAAAGTGACACCAGGCCCGGTGACCTTTGGGACATGGTTTTACCCCCTATAGGAATGTGCGATCATCTTGAAACGTTCAGATCACTTACAACTCAATAGATTCTACCTTCCTGTAACGTTTCAGCCTGATTGGACCTTGTTTTCACACAAATGGACCCAGAATGATGTGAAATTGTGCTTCGTGCAACATAATTCTGGGTGCCATTTAAGAACCATAAGTGCTAATGACTCCATTCCTTTTTGTGGTTGTGGGGGCTGTTGATTGGAGTACACTAAAACAACCCTGATCTCTTTAGGACATTCAGAAGCCAAGTTATAAGCCCACAAAGGTGTAACTGGACTACTTCTTTAAAGTGACACCAGGCCCGGTGACCTTTGGGACATGGTTTGACCCCCTATAGGAAAGTGCTATCATCATGAAACGTTCAGATCACTTACAACTCAATAGATTCTACCTTCCTGTAACGTTTCTGCCTGATTGGACCTTGTTTTCACACAAAGGAACCCAGAATGATGTGAAATTTTGCTTCGTGCAACATAATTCTGGGTGCCATTTACAAACCATAAGTGCTAATGACTCCATTCCTTTTTGTGGTTGTAGGGGCTGTTGATTGGAGTACATTAAAACAAACCTGACCTCTCCAGGACATTCAGAAGCCAAGTTATAAGCCCACAAATGTGTAACTGGACTACTACTTTAAATTGACACCAGATCCGGTGACCTTTGGGACATGGTTTGACCCCCTTAGGGAAGTGCTATCATCATGAAACCTTCAGATCACTTACATTTTAATAGATTCTACCTTCCTGTAATGTTTCAGCCTGATTGGACCTTGTTTTCACACAAATGGACCCAGAATGATGTGAAATTGTGCTTCGTGCAACAAAATTCTGGGTGCCATTTACAAACCATAAGTGCTAATGACTCCATTCCTTTTTGTGGTTGTAGGGGCTGTTGATTGGAGTACACTAAAACAAACCTGACCGCTGTAGGACATTCAGAAGCCAAGTTATAAGCCCACAAATGTGTAACTGGACTAATTCTTTAAAGTGACACCAGATCCGGTGACCTTTGCGACATGGTTTGACCCCCTTAGGAAAGTGCTATCATCATGAAACGTTCAGATCACTTACAACTCAATAGATTCTACCTTCCTGTAACGTTTCTGCCTGATTGGACCTTGTTTTCACACAAATGAACCCAGAATGATGTGAAATTGTGCTTCGTGCAACATAATTCTGTGTGCCATTTACAAACCATAAGTGCTAATGACTCCATTCCTTTTTGTGGTTGTAGGGGCTGTTGATTGGAGTACATTAAAACAAACCTGGTCTCTCTAGGACATTCAGAAGCCAAGTTATAAGCCTACAAAGATGTAACTGGACTACTTCTTTAAAGTGACACCAGGCCCGGTGACCTTTGGGACATGGTTTTACCCCCTATAGGAATGTGCGATCATCTTGAAACGTTCAGATCACTTACAACTCAATAGATTCTACCTTCCTGTAACGTTTCAGCCTGATTGGACCTTGTTTTCACACAAATGGACCCAGAATGATGTGAAATTGTGCTTCGTGCAACATAATTCTGGGTGCCATTTAAGAACCATAAGTGCTAATGACTCCATTCCTTTTTGTGGTTGTGGGGGCTGTTGATTGGAGTACACTAAAACAACCCTGATCTCTCTAGGACATTCAGAAGCCAAGTTATAAGCCCACAAAGGTGTAACTGGACTACTTCTTTAAAGTGACACCAGGCCCGGTGACCTTTGGGACATGGTTTGACCCCCTATAGGAAAGTGCTATCATCATGAAACGTTCAGATCACTTACAACTCAATAGATTCTACCTTCCTGTAACGTTTCTGCCTGATTGGACCTCTTTTTCACACAAATGAACCCAGAATGATGTGAAAATTTGCTTCGTGCAACACAATTCTGGGTGCCATTTACAAACCATAAGTGCTAATGACTCCATTCCTTTTTGTGGTTGTAGGGGCTGTTGATTGGAGTACATTAAAACAAACCTGACCTCTCCAGGACATTCAGAAGCCAAGTTATAAGCCCACAAATGTGTAACTGGACTACTACTTTAAATTGACACCAGATCCGGTGACATTTGGGACATGGTTTGACCCCCTTAGGAAAGTGCTATCATCATGAAACGTTCAGATCACTTACAACTCAATAGATTCTACCTTTCTGTAACGTTTCAGCCTGATTGGACCTTGTTTTCACACAAATGAACCCAGAATGATGTGAAATTGTGCTTCGTGCAACATAATTCTGGGTGCCATTTAAAAACCATAAGTGCTAATGACTCCATTCCTTTTTGTGGTTGTAGGGGCTGTTGATTGGAGTATACTAAAACAAACCTGATCTCTCTAGGACATTCAGAAGCCAAGTTATAAGCCCACAAATGTGTAACTGGACTACTTCTTTAGACACCAGATCCGGTGACCTTTGGGACATGGTTTGACCCCCTTAGGGAAGTGCTATCATCATGAAACCTTCAGATCACTTACATTTTAATAGATTCTACCTTACTGTAATGTTTCAGCCTGATTGGACCTTGTTTTCACACAAATGGACCCAGAATGATGTGAAATTGTGCTTCGTGCAACATAATTCTGGGTGCCATTTAAAAACCATAAGTGCTAATGACTCCATTCCTTTTTGTGGTTGTAGGGGCTGTTGATTGGAGTATACTAAAACAAACCTGATCTCTCTAGGACATTCAGAAGCCAAGTTATAAGCCCACAAATGTGTAACTGGACTACTTCTTTAGACACCAGATCCGGTGACCTTTGGGACCTGGTTTGACCCCCTTAGGGAAGTGCTATCATCATGAAACCTTCAGATCACTTACATTTTAATAGATTCTACCTTCCTGTAATGTTTCAGCCTGATTGGACCTTGTTTTCACACAAATGGACCCAGAATGATGTGAAATTGTGCTTCGTGCAACATAATTCTGGGTGCCATTTACAAACCATAAGTGCTAATGACTCCATTCCTTTTTGTGGTTGTAGGGGCTGTTGATTGGAGTACATTAAAACAAACCTGATCTCTCTAGGACATTCAGAAGCCAAGTTATAAGCATACAAGGATGTAACTGGACTACTTCTTTAAAGTGACACCAGGCCCGGTGACCTTTGGGACATGGTTTTACCCCCTATAGGAATGTGCGATCATCTTGAAACGTTCAGATCACTTACAACTCAATAGATTCTACCTTCCTGTAACGTTTCAGCCTGATTGGACCTTGTTTTCACACAAATGGACCCAGAATGATGTGAAATTGTGCTTCGTGCAACATAATTCTGGGTGCCATTTAAGAACCATAAGTGCTAATGACTCCATTCCTTTTTGTGGTTGTGGGGGCTGTTGATTGGAGTACACTAAAACAACCCTGATCTCTCTAGGACATTCAGAAGCCAAGTTATAAGCCCGCAAAGGTGTAACTGGACTACTTCTTTAAAGTGACACCAGGCCCGGTGACCTTTGGGACATGGTTTGACCCCCTATAGGAAAGTGCTATCATCATGAAACGTTCAGATCACTTACAACTCAATAGATTCTACCTTCCTGTAACGTTTCTGCCTGATTGGACCTCTTTTTCACACAAATGAACCCAGAATGATGTGAAAATTTGCTTCGTGCAACATAATTCTGGGTGCCATTTACAAACCATAAGTGCTAATGACTCCATTCCTTTTTGTGGTTGTAGGGGCTGTTGATTGGAGTACATTAAAACAAACCTGACCTCTCCAGGACATTCAGAAGCCAAGTTATAAGCCCACAAATGTGTAACTGGACTACTACTTTAAATTGACACCAGATCCGGTGACATTTGGGACATGGTTTGACCCCCTTAGGAAAGTGCTATCATCATGAAACGTTCAGATCACTTACAACTCAATAGATTCTACCTTTCTGTAACGTTTCAGCCTGATTGGACCTTGTTTTCACACAAATGAACCCAGAATGATGTGAAATTGTGCTTCGTGCAACATAATTCTGGGTGCCATTTAAAAACCATAAGTGCTAATGACTCCATTCCTTTTTGTGGTTGTAGGGGCTGTTGATTGGAGTATACTAAAACAAACCTGATCTCTCTAGGACATTCAGAAGCCAAGTTATAAGCCCACAAATGTGTAACTGGACTACTTCTTTAGACACCAGATCCGGTGACCTTTGGTACATGGTTTGACCCCCTTAGGGAAGTGCTATCATCATGAAACCTTCAGATCACTTACATTTTAATAGATTCTACCTCCCTGTAATGTTTCAGCCTGATTGGACCTTGTTTTCACACAAATGGACCCAGAATGATGTGAAATTGTGCTTCGTGCAACATAATTCTGGGTGCCATTTACAAACCATAAGTGCTAATGACTCCATTCCTTTTTGTGGTTGTAGGGGCTGTTGATTGGAGTACATTAAAACCAACCTGATCTCTCTAGGACATTCAGAAGCCAAGTTATAAGCATACAAAGATGTAACTGGACTACTTTAAAGTGACACCAGGCCCGGTGACCTTTGGGACATGG
This sequence comes from Nothobranchius furzeri, assembly GCF_043380555.1. Classification (NCBI taxonomy): domain Eukaryota; kingdom Metazoa; phylum Chordata; class Actinopteri; order Cyprinodontiformes; family Nothobranchiidae; genus Nothobranchius; species Nothobranchius furzeri. The sequence goes on from NC_091753.1 coordinate 7,818,173, forward strand.
TTTTACCCCCTATAGGAATGTGCGATCATCTTGAAACGTTCAGATCACTTACAACTCAATAGATTCTACCTTCCTGTAACGTTTCAGCCTGATTGGACCTTGTTTTCACACAAATGGACCCAGAATGATGTGAAATTGTGCTTCGTGCAACATAATTCTGGGTGCCATTTAAGAACCATAAGTGCTAATGACTCCATTCCTTTTTGTGGTTGTGGGGGCTGTTGATTGGAGTATACTAAAACAAACCTGATCTCTCTAGGACATTCAGAAGCCAAGTTATAAGCCCACAAATGTGTAACTGGACTACTTCTTTAGACACCAGATCCGGTGACCTTTGGGACCTGGTTTGACCCCCTTAGGGAAGTGCTATCATCATGAAACCTTCAGATCACTTACATTTTAATAGATTCTACGTTCCTGTAATGTTTCAGCCTGATTGGACCTTGTTTTCACACAAATGGACCCAGAATGATGTGAAATTGTGCTTCGTGCAACATAATTCTGGGTGCCATTTACAAACCATAAGTGCTAATGACTCCATTCCTTTTTGTGGTTGTAGGGGCTGTTGATTGGAGTACATTAAAACAAACCTGATCTCTCTAGGACATTCAGAAGCCAAGTTATAAGCATACAAAGATGTAACTGGACTACTTCTTTAAAGTGACACCAGGCCCGGTGACCTTTGGGACATGGTTTTACCCCCTATAGGAATGTGCGATCATCTTGAAACGTTCAGATCACTTACAACTCAATAGATTCTACCTTCCTGTAACGTTTCAGCCTGATTGGACCTTGTTTTCACACAAATGGACCCAGAATGATGTGAAATTGTGCTTCGTGCAACATAATTCTGGGTGCCATTTAAGAACCATAAGTGCTAATGACTCCATTCCTTTTTGTGGTTGTGGGGGCTGTTGATTGGAGTACACTAAAACAACCGTGATCTCTCTAGGACATTCAGAAGCCAAGTTATAAGCCCACAAAGGTGTAACTGGACTACTTCTTTAAAGTGACACCAGGCCCGGTGACCTTTGGGACATGGTTTGACCCCCTATAGGAAAGTGCTATCATCATGAAACGTTCAGATCACTTACAACTCAATAGATTCTACCTTCCTGTAACGTTTCTGCCTGATTGGACCTTGTTTTCACACAAATGAACCCAGAATGATGTGAAATTTTGCTTCGTGCAACATAATTCTGGGTGCCATTTACAAACCATAAGTGCTAATGACTCCATTCCTTTTTGTGGTTGTAGGGGCTGTTGATTGGAGTACATTAAAACAAACCTGACCTCTCCAGGACATTCAGAAGCCAAGTTATAAGCCCACAAATGTGTAACTGGACTACTACTTTAAATTGACACCAGATCCGGTGACATTTGGGACATGGTTTGACCCCCTTAGGAAAGTGCTATCATCATGAAACGTTCAGATCACTTACAACTCAATAGATTCTACCTTTCTGTAACGTTTCAGCCTGATTGGACCTTGTTTTCACACAAATGAACCCAGAATGATGTGAAATTGTGCTTCGTGCAACATAATTCTGGGTGCCATTTAAAAACCATAAGTGCTAATGACTCCATTCCTTTTTGTGGTTGTAGGGGCTGTTGATTGGAGTATACTAAAACAAACCTGATCTCTCTAGGACATTCAGAAGCCAAGTTATAAGCCCACAAATGTGTAACTGGACTACTTCTTTAGACACCAGATCCGGTGACCTTTGGGACATGGTTTGACCCCCTTAGGGAAGTGCTATCATCATGAAACCTTCAGATCACTTACATTTTAATATATTCTACCTTCCTGTAATGTTTCAGCCTGATTGGACCTTGTTTTCACACAAATGGACCCAGAATGATGTGAAATTGTGCTTCGTGCAACATAATTCTGGGTGCCATTTACAAACCATAAGTGCTAATGACTCCATTCCTTTTTGTGGTTGTAGGGGCTGTTGATTGGAGTACACTAAAACAAACCTGATCTCTCCAGGACATTCAGAAGCCAAGTTATAAGCCCACAAATGTGTAACTGGACTACTTCTTTAAATTGACACCAGATCCGGTGACCTTTGGGACATGGTTTGACCCCCTTAGGAAAGTGCTATCATCATGAAACGTTCAGATCACTTACAACTCAATAGATTCTACCTTCCTGTAACGTTTCAGCCTGATTGGACCTTGTTTTCACACAAATGAACCCAGAATGATGTGAAATTGTGCTTCGTGCAACATAATTCTGGGTGCCATTTAAAAACCATAAGTGCTAATGACTCCATTCCTTTTTGTGGTTGTAGGGGCTGTTGATTGGAGTACACTAAAACAAACCTGATCGCTCTAGGACATTCAGAAGCCAAGTTATAAGCCCACAAATGTGTAACTGGACTACTACTTTAAATTGACACCAGATCCGGTGACCTTTGGGACATGGTTTGACCCCCTTAGGAAAGTGCTATCATCATGAAACGTTCAGATCACTTACAACGCAATATATTCTACCTTCCTGTAACGTTTCAGCCTGATTGGACCTTGTTTTCACACAAATGAACCCAGAATGATGTGAAATTGTGCTTCGTGCAACATAATTCTGGGTGCCATTTAAAAACCATAAGTCTAATGACTCCATTCCTTTTTGTGGTTGTAGGGGCTGTTGATTGGAGTATACTAAAACAAACCTGATCTCTCTAGGACATTCAGAAGCCAAGTTATAAGCCCACAAATTTGTAACTGGACTACTTCTTTAGACACCAGATCCGGTGACCTTTGGGACATGGTTTGACCCCCTTAGGAAAGTGCTATCATCATGAAACGTTCAGATCACTTACAACAATAGATTCTACCTTCCTGTAACGTTTCAGCCTGATTGGACCTTGTTTTCACACAAATGAACCCAGAATGATGTGAAATTGTGCTTCGTGCAACATAATTCTGGGTGCCATTTAAAAACCTTAAGTGCTAATGTCTCCATTCCTTTTTGTGGTTCTAGGGGCTGTTGATTGGAGTACACTAAAACAAACCTGATCTCTCTAGGACATTCAGAAGCCAAGTTATAAGCCCACACACAAAGATGTAACTGGACTACTTCTTTAAAGTGACACTTGGCCCGGTGACCTTTGGGACATGGTTTGACCCCCTATAGGAATGTGCGATCATCTTGAAACGTTCAGATCACTTACAACTCAATAGATTCTACCTTCTTGTAGCGTTTCAGCCGGATTGGACCTTGTTTTCACACAAATTGACCCAGAATCTTGTGAAATTGTGCTTAGTGCAGCATAATTCTGGGTGCCATTTAAGAACCATAAGTGCTAATGACTCCATTCCTTTTTGTGGTTGTAGGGGCTGTTGATTGGAGTACACTAAAATAAACCTGATCTCTCTAGGACATTCAGAAGCCAAGTTATAAGCCCACAAATGTGTAACTGGACTACTTCTTTAAATTGACACCAGATCCGGTGACCTTTGGGACATGGTTTGACACCCTTAGGAAAGCGCTATCATCATGAAACGTTCAGATCACTTACAACTCAATAGATTCTAGCTTCCAGTAACGTTTCAGCCTGATTGGACCTTGTTTTCACACAAATGAACCCAGAATGATGTGAAATTGTGCTTCGTGCAAAATAATTCTGGGTGCCATTTACAAACCATAAGTGCTAATGACTCCATTCCTTTTTGTGGTTGTAGGGGCTGTTGATTGGAGTACACTAAAACAAACCTAACCTCTCTAGGACATTCAGAAGCCAAGTTATAAGCCCACAAATTTGTAAATGGACTACTTCTTTAAAGTGACACTTGGCCCGGTGACCTTTGGGACATGGTTTGACCCCCTATAGGAATGTGCGATCATCTTGAAACGTTCAGATCACTTACAACTCAATAGATTCTACCTTCTTGTAGCGTTTCAGCCGGATTGGACCTTGTTTTCACACAAATTGACCCAGAATGATGTGAAATTGTGCTTCGTGCAACATAATTCTGGGTGCCACTTACAAACCATAAGTGCTAATGACTCCATTCATTTTTGTGGTTGTAGGGGCTGTTGATTGGAGTACATTAAAACAAACCTGATCTCTCTAGGACATTCAGAAGCCAAGTTATAAGCCCACAAATGTGTAACTGGACTACTTCTTTAAATTGACACCAGATCCAGTGACCTTTGGGACATGGTTTGACCCCCTTAGGAAAGTGCTATCATCATGAAACGTTCAGATCACTTACAACTCAATAGATTCTACCTTCCTGTAACGTTTCAGCCTGATTGGACCTTGTTTTCACACAAATGGACCCAGAATGATGTGAAATTGTGCTTTGTGCAACATAATTCTGGGTGCCATTTAAAAACCATAAGTGCTAATGACTCCATTCCTTTTTGTGGTTGTAGAGGCTGTTGATTGGAGTACACTAAAATAAACCTGATCTCTCTAGGACATTCAGAAGCCAAGTTATAAGCCCACAAATGTGTAACTGGACTACTTCTTTAAATTGACACCAGATCCGGTGACCTTTGGGACATGGTTTGACCCCCTTAGGAAAGTGCTATCATCATGAAACATTCAGATCACTTACAACTCAATAGATTCTACCTTCCTGTAACGTTTCAGCCTGATTGGACCTTGTTTTCACACAAATGAACCCAGAATGATGTGAAATTGTGCTTCGTGCAACATAATTCTGGGTGCCATTTACAAACCATAAGTGCTAATGACTCCATTCCTTTTTGTGGTTGTAGGGGCTGTTGATTGGAGTACACTAAAACAAACCTGATCTCTCTAGGACATTCAGAAGCCAAGTTATAAGCCCACAAATGTGTAACTGGACAACTTCTTTAAAGTGACACCAGGCCCGGTGACCTTTGGGACATGGTTTTACCCCCTATAAGAATGTGCGATCATCTTGAAACCTTCAGATCACTTACAACTCAATAGATTCTACCTTCTTGTAGCGTTTCAGCCTGATTGGACCTTGTTTTCACACAAATGGACCCAGAATGATGTGAAATTGTGCTTCGTGCAACATAATTCTGGGTGCCATTTACAAACCGTAAGTGCTAATGACTCCATTCCTTTTTGTGGTTGTAGGGGCTGTTGATTGGAGTACATTAAAACAAACCTGATCTCTCTAGGACATTCAGAAGTCAAGTTATAAGCCCACAAATGTGTAACTGGACTACTACTTTCAATTGACACCAGATCCGGTGACCTTTGGGACATGGTTTGACCCCCTTAGGAAAGTGCTATCATCATGAAACATTCAGATCACTTACAACTCAATAGATTCTACCTTCCTGTAACGTTTCAGCCTGATTGGACCTTGTTTTCACACAAATGAACCCAGAATGATGTGAAATTGTGCTTCGTGCAACATAATTCTGGGTGCCATTTACAAACCATAAGTGCTAATGACTCCATTCCTTTTTGTGGTTGTAGGGGCTGTTGATTGGAGAACACTAAAACAAACCTAACCTCTCTAGGACATTCAGAAGCCAAGTTATAAGCCCACAAAGGTGTAACTGGACTACTTCTTTAAAGTGACACCAGGCCCTGTGACCTTTGGGACATGGTTTTACCCCCTATAGGAATGAGCGATCATCTTGAAACGCTCAGATCACTTACAACTCAATAGATTCTACCTTCTTGTAGCGTTTCAGCCGGATTGGACCTTGTTTTCACACAAATTGACCCAGAATGATGTGAAATTGTTCTTCCTGCAACATAATTCTGGGTGCCATTTACAAACCTTAAGTGCTAATGTCTCCATTCCTTTTTGTGGTTCTAGGGGCTGTTGATTGGAGTACACTAAAACAAACCTGATCTCTCTAGGACATTCAGAAGCCAAGTTATAAGCCCACACACAAAGATGTAACTGGACTACTTCTTTAAAGTGACACTTGGCCCGGTGACCTTTGGGACATGGTTTGACCCCCTATAGGAATGTGCGATCATCTTGAAACGTTCAGATCACTTACAACTCAATAGATTCTACCTTCTTGTAGCGTTTCAGCCGGATTGGACCTTGTTTTCACACAAATTGACCCAGAATCATGTGAAATTGTGCTTAGTGCAGCATAATTCTGGGTGCCATTTAAGAACCATAAGTGCTAATGACTCCATTCCTTTTTGTGGTTGTAGGGGCTGTTGATTGGAGTACACTAAAATAAACCTGATCTCTCTAGGACATTCAGAAGCCAAGTTATAAGCCCACAAATGTGTAACTGGACTACTTCTTTAAATTGACACCAGATCCGGTGACCTTTGGGACATGGTTTGACCCCCTTAGGAAAGTGCTATCATCATGAAACGTTCAGATCACTTACAACTCAATAGATTCTACCTTCCTGTAACGTTTCAGCCTGATTGGACCTTGTTTTCACACAAATGAACCCAGAATGATGTGAAATTGTGCTTCGTGCAACATAATTCTGGGTGCCATTTAAAAACCATAAGTGCTAATGACTCCATTCCTTTTTGTGGTTGTAGGGGCTGTTGATTGGAGTACACTAAAACAAACCTGATCGCTCTAGGACATTCAGAAGCCAAGTTATAAGCCCACAAATGTGTAACTGGACTACTTCTTTAAATTGACACCAGATCCGGTGACCTTTGGGACATGGTTTGACCCCCTTAGGAAAGTGCTATCATCATGAAACGTTCAGATCACTTACAACAATAGATTCTACCTTCCTGTAACGTTTCAGCCTGATTGGACCTTGTTTTCACACAAATGAACCCAGAATGATGTGAAATTGTGCTTCGTGCAACATAATTCTGGGTGCCATTTAAAAACCATAAGTGCTAATGACTCCATTCCTTTTTGTGGTTGTAGGGGCTGTTGATTGGAGTACACTAAAACAAACCTGATCGCTCTAGGACATTCAGAAGCCAAGTTATAAGCCCACAAATGTGTAACTGGACTACTTCTTTAAATTGACACCAGATCCGGTGACCTTTGGGACATGGTTTGACCCCCTTAGGAAAGTGCTATCATCATGAAACGTTCAGATCACTTACAACAATAGATTCTACCTTCCTGTAACGTTTCAGCCTGATTGGACCTTGTTTTCACACAAATGAACCCAGAATGATGTGAAATTGTGCTTCGTGCAACATAATTCTGGGTGCCATTTAAAAACCATAAGTGCTAATGTCTCCATTCCTTTTTGTGGTTCTAGGGGCTGTTGATTGGAGTACACTAAAACAAACCTGATCTCTCTAGGACATTCAGAAGCCAAGTTATAAGCCCACACACAAAGATGTAACTGGACTACTTCTTTAAAGTGACACTTGGCCCGGTGACCTTTGGGACATGGTTTGACCCCCTATAGGAATGTGCGATCATCTTGAAACGTTCAGATCACTTACAACTCAATAGATTCTACCTTCTTGTAGCGTTTCAGCCGGATTGGACCTTGTTTTCACACAAATTGACCCAGAATCATGTGAAATTGTGCTTAGTGCAGCATAATTCTGGGTGCCATTTAAGAACCATAAGTGCTAATGACTCCATTCCTTTTTGTGGTTGTAGGGGCTGTTGATTGGAGTACACTAAAATAAACCTGATCTCTCTAGGACATTCAGAAGCCAAGTTATAAGCCCACAAATGTGTAACTGGACTACTTCTTTAAATTGACACCAGATCCGGTGACCTTTGGGACATGGTTTGACCCCCTTAGGAAAGTGCTATCATCACGAAACGTTCAGATCACTTACAACTCAATAGATTCTACCTTCTAGTAACGTTTCAGCCTGATTGGACCTTGTTTTCACACAAATGAACCCAGAATGATGTGAAATTGTGCTTCGTGCAACATAATTCTGGGTGCCATTTAAAAACCATAAGTGCTAATGACTCCATTCCTTTTTGTGGTTGTAGGGGCTGTTGATTGGAGTACACTAAAACAAACCTGATCGCTCTAGGACATTCAGAAGCCAAGTTATAAGCCCACAAATGTGTAACTGGACTACTTCTTTAAATTGACACCAGATCCGGTGACCTTTGGGACATGGTTTGACCCCCTTAGGAAAGTGCTATCATCATGAAACGTTCAGATCACTTACAACAATAGATTCTACCTTCCTGTAACGTTTCAGCCTGATTGGACCTTGTTTTCACACAAATGAACCCAGAATGATGTGAAATTGTGCTTCGTGCAACATAATTCTGGGTGCCATTTAAAAACCATAAGTGCTAATGTCTCCATTCCTTTTTGTGGTTCTAGGGGCTGTTGATTGGAGTACACTAAAACAAACCTGATCTCTCTAGGACATTCAGAAGCCAAGTTATAAGCCCACACACAAAGATGTAACTGGACTACTTCTTTAAAGTGACACTTGGCCCGGTGACCTTTGGGACATGGTTTGACCCCCTATAGGAATGTGCGATCATCTTGAAACGTTCAAATCACTTACAACTCAATAGATTCTACCTTCTTGTAGCGTTTCAGCAGGATTGGACCTTGTTTTCACACAAATTGACCCAGAATCATGTGAAATTGTGCTTAGTGCAGCATAATTCTGGGTGCCATTTAAGAACCATAAGTGCTAATGACTCCATTCCTTTTTGTGGTTGTAGGGGCTGTTGATTGGAGTACACTAAAATAAACCTGATCTCTCTTGGACATTCAGAAGCCAAGTTATAAGCCCACAAATGTGTAACTGGACTACTTCTTTAAATTGACACCAGATCCGGTGACCTTTGGGACATGGTTTGACACCCTTAGGAAAGCGCTATCATCATGAAACGTTCAGATCACTTACAACTCAATAGATTCTAGCTTCCAGTAACGTTTCAGCCTGATTGGACCTTGTTTTCACACAAATGAACCCAGAATGATGTGAAATTGTGCTTCGTGCAAAATAATTCTGGGTGCCATTTACAAACCATAAGTGCTAATGACTCCATTCCTTTTTGTGGTTGTAGGGGCTGTTGATTGGAGTACACTAAAACAAACCTAACCTCTCTAGGACATTCAGAAGCCAAGTTATAAGCCCACAAAGGTGTAACTGGACTACTTCTTTAAAGTGACACTTGGCCCGGTGACCTTTGGGACATGGTTTGACCCCCTATAGGAATGTGCGATCATCTTGAAACGTTCAGATCACTTACAACTCAATAGATTCTACCTTCTTGTAGCGTTTCAGCCGGATTGGACCTTGTTTTCACACAAATTGACCCAGAATGATGTGAAATTGTGCTTCGTGCAACATAATTCTGGGTGCCACTTACAAACCATAAGTGCTAATGACTCCATTCATTTTTGTGGTTGTAGGGGCTGTTGATTGGAGTACATTAAAACAAACCTGATCTCTCTAGGACATTCAGAAGCCAAGTTATAAGCCCACAAATGTGTAACTGGACTACTTCTTTAAATTGACACCAGATCCAGTGACCTTTGGGACATGGTTTGACCCCCTTAGGAAAGTGCTATCATCATGAAACGTTCAGATCACTTACAACTCAATAGATTCTACCTTCCTGTAACGGTTCAGCCTGATTGGACCTTGTTTTCACACAAATGGACCCAGAATGATGTGAAATTGTGCTTTGTGCAACATAATTCTGGGTGCCATTTAAAAACCATAAGTGCTAATGACTCCATTCCTTTTTGTGGTTGTAGGGGCTGTTGATTGGAGTACACTAAAATAAACCTGATCTCTCTAGGACATTCAGAAGCCAAGTTATAAGCCCACAAATGTGTAACTGGACTACTTCTTTAAATTGACACCAGATCCGGTGACCTTTGGGACATGGTTTGACCCCCTTAGGAAAGTGCTATCATCATGAAACATTCAGATCACTTACAACTCAATAGATTCTACCTTCCTGTAACGTTTCAGCCTGATTGGACCTTGTTTTCACACAAATGAACCCAGAATGATGTGAAATTGTGCTTCGTGCAACATAATTCTGGGTGCCATTTACAAACCATAAGTGCTAATGACTCCATTCCTTTTTGTGGTTGTAGGGGCTGTTGATTGGAGTACACTAAAACAAACCTGATCTCTCTAGGACATTCAGAAGCCAAGTTATAAGCCCACAAAGGTGTAACTGGACAACTTCTTTAAAGTGACACCAGGCCCGGTGACCTTTGGGACATGGTTTTACCCCCTATAAGAATGTGCGATCATCTTGAAACCTTCAGATCACTTACAACTCAATAGATTCTACCTTCTTGTAACGTTTCAGCCTGATTGGACCTTGTTTTCACACAAATGGACCCAGAATGATGTGAAATTGTGCTTCGTGCAACATAATTCTGGGTGCCATTTACAAACCATAAGTGCTAATGACTCCATTCCTTTTTGTGGTTGTAGGGGCTGTTGATTGGAGTACATTAAAACAAACCTGATCTCTCTAGGACATTCAGAAGCCAAGTTATAAGCCCACAAATGTGTAACTGGACTACTACTTTAAATTGACACCAGATCCGGTGACCTTTGGGACATGGTTTGACCCCCTTAGGAAAGTGCTATCATCATGAAACATTCAGATCACTTACAACTCAATAGATTCTACCTTCCTGTAACGTTTCAGCCTGATTGGACCTTGTTTTCACACAAATGAACCCAGAATGATGTGAAATTGTGCTTCGTGCAACATAATTCTGGGTGCCATTTACAAACAATAAGTGCTAATGACTCCATTCCTTTTTGTGGTTGTAGGGGCTGTTGATTGGAGAACACTAAAACAAACCTAACCTCTCTAGGACATTCAGAAGCCAAGTTATAAGCCCACAAATGTGTAACTGGACTACTTCTTTAAATTGACACCAGGTCCGGTGACCTTTGGGACATGGTTTTACCCCCTATAAGAATGTGCGATCATCTTGAAACCTTCAGATCACTTACAACTCAATAGATTCTACCTTCTTGTAGCGTTTCAGCCTGATTGGACCTTGTTTTCACACAAATGGACCCAGAATGATGTGAAATTGTGCTTCGTGCAACATAATTCTGGGTGCCATTTACAAACCATAAGTGCTAATGACTCCATTCCTTTTTGTGGTTGTAGGGGCTGTTGATTGGAGTACATTAAAACAAACCTGATCTCTCTAGGACATTCAGAAGTCAAGTTATAAGCCCACAAATGTGTAACTGGACTACTACTTTAAATTGACACCAGATCCGGTGACCTTTGGGACATGGTTTGACCCCCTTGAGAAAGTGTTATCATCATGAAACATTCAGATCACTTACAACTCAATAGATTCTACCTTCCTGTAACGTTTCAGCCTGATTGGACCTTGTTTTCACACAAATGAACCCAGAATGATGTGAAATTGTGCTTCGTGCAACATAATTCTGGGTGCCATTTACAAACCATAAGTGCTAATGACTCCATTCCTTTTTGTGGTTGTAGGGGCTGTTGATTGGAGTATACTAAAACAAACCTGATCTCTCTAGGACATTCAGAAGCCAAGTTATAAGCCCACAAAGGTGTAACTGGACTACTTCTTTAAAGTGACACCAGGCCCTGTGACCTTTGGGACATGGTTTAACCCCCTATAGGAATGAGCGATCATCTTGAAACGTTCAGATCACTTACAACTCAATAGATTCTACCTTCTTGTAGCGTTTCAGCCTGATTGGACCTTGTTTTCACACAAATGGACCCAGAATGATGTGAAATTGTTCTTCCTGCAACTTAATTCTGGGTGCCATTTACAAACCTTAAGTGCTAATGACTCCATTCCTTTTTGTGGTTGTAGGGGCTGTTGATTGGAGTACACTAAAACAAACCTGATCTCTCTAGGACATTCAGAAGCCAAGTTATAAGCCCACAAATGTGTAACTGGACTACTTCTTTAAATTGACACCAGGCCCGGTGACCTTTGGGACATGGTTTTACCCCCTATAAGAATGTGCGATCATCTTGAAACCTTCAGATCACTTACAACTCAATAGATTCTACCTTCTTGTAGCGTTTCAGCCTGAGTGGACCTTGTTTTCACACAAATGGACCCAGAATGATGTGAAATTGTGCTTCGTGCAACATAATTCTGGGTGCCATTTACAAACCATAAGTGCTAATGACTCCATTCCTTTTTGTGGTTGTAGGGGCTGTTGATTGGAGTACATTAAAACAAACCTGATCTCTCTAGGACATTCAGAAGTCAAGTTATAAGCCCACAAATGTGTAACTGGACTACTACTTTAAATTGACACCAGATCCGGTGACCTTTGGGACATGGTTTGACCCCCTTAGGAAAGTGCTATCATCATGAAACATTCAGATCACTTACAACTCAATAGATTCTACCTTCCTGTAACGTTTCAGCCTGATTGGACCTTGTTTTCACACAAATGAACCCAGAATGATGTGAAATTGTGCTTCGTGCAACATAATTCTGGGTGCCATTTACAAACCATAAGTGCTAATGACTCCATTCCTTTTTGTGGTTGTAGGGGCTGTTGATTGGAGTATACTAAAACAAACCTGATCTCTCTAGGACATTCAGAAGCCAAGTTATAAGCCCACAAAGGTGTAACTGGACTACTTCTTTAAAGTGACACCAGGCCCTGTGACCTTTGGGACATGGTTTTACCCCCTATAGGAATGAGCGATCATCTTGAAACGTTCAGATCACTTACAACTGAATAGATTCTACCTTCTTGTAGCGTTTCAGCCTGATTGGACCTTGTTTTCACACAAATGGACCCAGAATGATGTGAAATTGTTCTTCCTGCAACATAATTCTGGGTGCCATTTACAAACCTTAAGTGCTAATGACTCCATTCCTTTTTGTGGTTGTAGGGGCTGTTGATTGGAGTACACTAAAACAAACCTGATCTCTCTAGGACATTCAGAAGCCAAGTTATAAGCCCACAAATGTGTAACTGGACTACTTCTTTAAATTGACACCAGATCCGGTGACCTTTGGGACATGGTTTGACCCCCTTAGGAAAGTGAGATCATCATGAAACGTTCAGATCACTTACAACTCAATAGATTCTACCTTCCTGTAACGTTTCAGCCTGATTGGACCTTGTTTTCACACAAATGAACCCAGAATGATGTGAAATTGTGCTTCGTGCAACATAATTCTGGGTGCCATTTAAAAACCATAAGTGCTAATGACTCCATTCCTTTTTGTGGTTGTAGGGGTTGTTGATTGGAGTATACTAAAACAAACCTGATCTCTCTAGGACATTCAGAAGCCAAGTTATAAGCCCACAAATTTGTAACTGGACTACTTCTTTAGACACCAGATCCGGTGACCTTTGGGACATGGTTTTACCCCCTTAGGAAAGTGCTATCATCATGACACCTTCAGATCACATACAACTCAATAGATTCTACCTTCATGTAACGTTTCAGCCTGATTGGACCTTGTTTTCACACAAATGAACCCAGAATGATGTGAAATTGTGCTTCGTGCAACATAATTCTGGGTGCCATTTAAAAGCCATAAGTGCTAATGACTCCATTCCTTTTTGTGGTTGTAGGGGCTGTTGATTGGAGTACACTAAAACAAACCTGATCGCTCTAGGACCTTCAGAAGCCAAGTTATAAGCCCATAAATGTGTAACTGGACTACTTCTTTAAATTGACACCAGATCCGGTGACCTTTGGGACATGGTTTGACCCCCTTAGGAAAGTGCTATCATCATTAAACGTTCAGATCACTTACAACTCAATAGATTCTACCTTCCTGTAACGTTTCAGCCTGATTGGTCCTTGTTTTCACACAAATGGACCCAGAATGATGTGAAATAGTGCTTCGTGCAACATAATTCTGGGTGCCATTTACAAACCATAAGTGCTAATGACTCCATTCCTTTTTGTGGTTGTAGGGGCTGTTGATTGGAGTACACTACAATAAACCTGATCTCTCTAGGACATTCAGAAGCCAAGTTATAAGCCCACAAATGTGTAACTGGACTACTTATTTAAATTGACACCAGATCCGGTGACCTTTGGGACATGGTTTGACCCCCTTAGGAAAGTGCTATCATCATTAAACGTTCAGATCACTTAAAACTCAATAGATTCTACCTTCCTGTAACGTTTCAGCCTGATTGGACCTTGTTTTCACACAAATGAACCCAGAATGATTTGAAATTGTGCTTCGTGCAACATAATTCTGGGTGCCATTTACAAACCATAAGTGCTAATGACTCCATTCCTTTTTGTGGTTGTAGGGGCTGTAGATTGGAGTACACTAAAACAAACCTAACCTCTCTAGGACATTCAGAAGCCAAGTTATAAGCCCACAAAGGTGTAACTGGACTACTTCCTTAAATTGACACCAGATCCGGTGACCTTTGGGACATGGTTTGACCCCCTTAGGAAAGTGCTATCATCATGAAATGTTCAGATCACTTACAACTCAATAGATTCTACCTTCTTGTAACGTTTCAGCCTGATTGGACCTTGTTTTCACACAAATGGACCCAGAATGATGTGAAATAGTGCTTCGTGCAACATAATTCTGGGTGCCATTTACAAACCATAAGTGCTAATGACTCCATTCCTTTTTGTGGTTGTAGGGGCTGTTGATTGGAGTACACTAAAATAAACTTGATCTCTCTAGGACATTCAGAAGCCAAGTTATAAGCCCACACATGTGTAACTGGACTACTTCTTTAAATTGACACCAGATCCGGTGACCTTTGGGACATGGTTTGACCCCCTTAGGAAAGTGCTATCATCATGAAACGTTCAGATCACTTACAACTCAATAGATTCTACCTTCCTGTAACGTTTCAGCCTGATTGGACCTTGTTTTCACACAAATGGACCCAGAATGATGTGAAATTGTGCTTCGTGCAACATAATTCTGGGTGCCATTTACAAACCATAAGTGATAATGACTCCATTCCTTTTTGTGGTTGTAGGGGCTGTTGATTGGAGTACACTAAAATAAACCTGATCTCTCTAGGACATTCAGACGCCAAGTTATAAGCCCACAAATGTGTAACTGGACTACTTCTTTAAATTGACACCAGATCCGGTGACCTTTGGGACATGGTTTGACCCCCTTAGGAAAGTGCTATCATCATGAAATGTTCAGATCACTTACAACTCAATAGATTCTACCTTCTTGTAGCGTTTCAGCCTGATTGGACCTTGTTTTCACACAAATGGACCCAGAATGATGTGAAATTGTGCTTCGTGCAACATAATTCTGGGTGCCATTTAAAAACCATAAGTGCTAATGACTCCATTCCTTTTTGTGGTTCTAGGGGCTGTTGATTGGAGTACACTAAAACAAACCTGATCTCTCTAGGACATTCAGAAGCCAAGTTATAAGCCCACACATGTGTAACTGGACTAGTTCTTTAAATTGACACCAGATCCGGTGACCTTTGGGACATGGTGTGACCCCCTTAGGAAAGTGCTATCATCATTAAACGTTCAGATCACTTACAACTCAATAGATTCTACCTTCCTGTAACGTTTCAGCCTGATTGGACCTTGTTTTCACACAAATGGACCCAGAATGATGTGAAATTGTGCTTCGTGCAACATAATTCTGGGTGCCATTTCCAAACCATAAGTGCTAATGACTCCATTCCTTTTTGTGGTTGTAGGGGCTGTTGATTGGAGTACACTACAATAAACCTGATCTCTCTAGGACATTCAGAAGCCAAGTTATAAGCCCACAAATGTGTAACTGGACTACTTATTTAAATTGACACCAGATCCGGTGACCTTTGGGACATAGTTTGACCCCCTTAGGAAAGTGCTATCATCATTAAACGTTCAGATCACTTACAACTCAATATATTCTACCTTCCTGTAACGTTTCAGCCTGATTGGACCTTGTTTTCACACAAATGGACCCAGAATGATGTGAAATAGTGCTTCGTGCAACATAATTCTGGGTGCCATTTACAAACCATAAGTGCTAATGACTCCATTCCTTTTTGTGGTTGTAGGGGCTGTTGATTGGAGTACACTAAAATAAACTTGATCTCTCTAGGACATTCAGAAGCCAAGTTATAAGCCCACACATGTGTAACTGGACTACTTCTTTAAATTGACACCAGATCCGGTGACCTTTGGGACATGGTTTGACCCCCTTAGGAAAGTGCTATCATCATGAAACGTTCAGATCACTTACAACTCAATAGATTCTACCTTCCTGTAATGTTTCAGCCTGATTGGACCTTGTTTTCACACAAATGGACCCAGAATGATGTGAAATAGTGCTTCGTGCAACATAATTCTGGGTGCCATTTACAAACCATAAGTGATAATGACTCCATTCCTTTTTGTGGTTGTAGGGGCTGTTGATTGGAGTACACTAAAATAAACCTGATCTCTCTAGGACATTCAGAAGCCAAGTTATAAGCCCACAAATGTGTAACTGGACTACTTCTTTAAATTGACACCAGATCCGGTGTCCTTTGGGACATGGTTTGACCCCCTTAGGAAAGTGCTATCATCATGAAACGTTCAGATCACTTACAACTCAATAGATTCTACCTTCTTGTAGCGTTTCAGCCTGATTGGACCTTGTTTTCACACAAATGGACCCAGAATGATGTGAAATTGTGCTTCGTGCAACATAATTCTGGGTGCCATTTAAAAACCATAAGTGCTAATGACTCCATTCCTTTTTGTGGTTGTAGGGGCTGTTGATTGGAGTACACTAAAACAAAGCTGATCTCTCTAGGACATTCAGAAGCCAAGTTATAAGCCCACACATGTGTAACTGGACTACTTCTTTAAATTGACACCAGATCCGGTGACCTTTGGGACATGGTGTGACCCCCTTAGGAAAGTGCTATCATCATGAAACGTTCAGATCACTTACAACTCAATAGATTCTACCTTCCTGTAACGTTTCAGCCTGATTGGACCTTGTTTTCACACAAATGGACCCAGAATGATGTGAAATTGTGCTTCGTGCAACATAATTCTGGGTGCCATTTACAAACCATAAGTGCTAATGACTCCATTCCTTTTTGTGGTTGTAGGGGCTGTTGATTGGAGTACACTAAAACAACCCTGACCTCTCTAGGACATTCAGAAGCCAAGTTATAAGCCCACAAATGTGTAACTGGACTACTTCTTTAAAGTGACACCAGATCCGGTGACCTTTGGGACATGGTTTGACCCCCTTAGGAAAGTGCGATCATCATGAAACGTTCAGATCACTTACAACTCAATAGATTCTACCTTCCTGTATTGTTTCAGCCTGATTGGACCTTGTTTTCACACAAATGAACCCAGAATGATGTGAAATTGTGCTTCGTGCAACATAATTCTGGGTGCCATTTAAAAACCATAAGTGCTAATGTCTCAATTCCTGTTTGTGGTTGTAGGGGCTGTTGATTGGAGTACACTAAAGCAAACCTGATCGCTCTAGGACATTCAGAAGCCAAGTTATAAGCCCACAAATGTGTAACTGGACTACTTCTTTAAATTGACACCAGATCCGGTGACCTTTGGGACATTGTTTGACCCCCTTAGGAAAGTGCTATCATCATGAAACGTTCAGATCACTTACAACTCAATAGATTCTACCTTCCTGTAACGTTTCAGCCTGATTGGACCTTGTTTTCAAACAAATGAACCCAGAATGATGTGAAATTGTGCTTCGTGCAACATAATTCTGGGTGCCTTTTAAAAACCATAAGTGCTAATGACTCCATTCCTTTTTGTGGTTGTAGGGGCTGTTGATTGGAGTATACTAAAACAAACCTGATCCCTCTAGGACATTCAGAAGCCAAGTTATAAGCCCACAAATGTGTAACTGGACTACTTCTTTAGACACCAGATCCGGTGACCTTTGGGACATGGTTTGACCCCCTTAGGAAAGTGCTATCATCATGAAACGTTCAGATCACTTACAACTCAATAGATTCTACCTTCCTGTAACGATTCAGCCTGATTGGACCTTGTTTTCACACAAATGAACCCAGAATGATGTGAAATTGTGCTTCGTGCAACATAATTCTGGGTGCCATTTAAAAACCATAAGTGCTAATGTCTCCATTCCTTTTTGTGGTTCTAGGGGCTGTTGATTGGACTACACTAAAACAAACCTGATCGCTCTAGGACATTCAGAAGCCAAGTTATAAGCCCACAAATGTGTAACTGGACTACTTCTTTAAATTGACGCCAGATCCGCTGACCTTTGAGACATGGTTTGACCCCCTTAGGAAAGTGCTATCATCATGAAACCTTCAGATCACATACAACTCAATAGATTCTACCTTCATGTAACGTTTCAGCCTTATTGGACCTTGTTTTCACACAAATGAACCCAGAATGATGTGAAATTGTGCTTCGTGCAACATAATTCTGGGTGCCATTTAAAAGCCATAAGTGCTAATGACTCCATTCCTTTTTGTGGTTGTAGGGGCTGTTGATTGGAGTACACTAAAAGAAACCTGATCGCTCTAGGACCTTCAGAAGCCAAGTTATAAGCCCACAAATGTGTAACTGGACTACTTCTTTAAATTGACGCCAGATCCGCTGACCTTTGAGACATGGTTTGATCCCCTTAGGAAAGTGCTATCATCATGAAACCTTCAGATCACATACAACTCAATAGATTCTACCTTCATGTAACGTTTCAGCCTGATTGGACCTTGTTTTCACACAAATGAACCCAGAATGATGTGAAATTGTGCTTCGTGCAACATAATTCTGGGTGCCATTTAAAAGCCATAAGTGCTAATGACTCCATTCCTTTTTGTGGTTGTAGGGGCTGTTGATTGGAGTACACTAAAAGAAACCTGATCGCTCTAGGACTTCAGAAGCCAAGTTATAAGCCCATAAATGTGTAACTGGACTACTTCTTTAAATTGACACCAGATCCGGTGACCTTTGGGACATGGTTTGACCCCCTTAGGAAAGTGCTATCATCATTAAACGTTCAGATCACTTACAACTCAATAGATTCTACCTTCCTGTAACGTTTCAGCCTGATTGGACCTTGTTTTCACACAAATGGACCCAGAATGATGTGAAATAGTGCTTCGTGCAACATAATTCTGGGTGCCATTTACAAACCATAAGTGCTAATGACTCCATTCCTTTTTGTGGTTGTAGGGGCTGTTGATTGGAGTACACTACAATAAACCTGATCTCTCTAGGACATTCAGAAGCCAAGTTATAAGCCCACAAATGTGTAACTGGACTACTTATTTAAATTGACACCAGATCCGGTGACCTTTGGGACATGGTTTGACCCCCTTAGGAAAGTGCTATCATCATTAAACGTTCAGATCACTTACAACTCAATAGATTCTACCTTCCTGTAACGTTTCAGCCTGATTGGACCTTGTTTTCACACAAATGAACCCAGAATGATGTGAAATTGTGCTTCGTGCAACATAATTCTGGGTGCCATTTACAAACCATAAGTGCTAATGACTCCATTCCTTTTTGTGGTTGTAGGGGCTGTAGATTGGAGTACACTAAAACAAACCTAACCTCTCTAGGACATTCAGAAGCCAAGTTATAAGCCCACAAATGTGTAACTGGACTACTTCTTTAAATTGACGCCAGATCCGCTGACCTTTGAGACATGGTTTGACCCCCTTAGGAAAGTGCTATCATCATGAAACCTTCAGATCACATACAACTCAATAGATTCTACCTTCATGTAACGTTTCAGCCTTATTGGACCTTGTTTTCACACAAATGAACCCAGAATGATGTGAAATTGTGCTTCGTGCAACATAATTCTGGGTGCCATTTAAAAGCCATAAGTGCTAATGACTCCATTCCTTTTTGTGGTTGTAGGGGCTGTTGATTGGAGTACACTAAAAGAAACCTGATCGCTCTAGGACCTTCAGAAGCCAAGTTATAAGCCCACAAATGTGTAACTGGACTACTTCTTTAAATTGACGCCAGATCCGCTGACCTTTGAGACATGGTTTGATCCCCTTAGGAAAGTGCTATCATCATGAAACCTTCAGATCACATACAACTCAATAGATTCTACCTTCATGTAACGTTTCAGCCTGATTGGACCTTGTTTTCACACAAATGAACCCAGAATGATGTGAAATTGTGCTTCGTGCAACATAATTCTGGGTGCCATTTAAAAGCCATAAGTGCTAATGACTCCATTCCTTTTTGTGGTTGTAGGGGCTGTTGATTGGAGTACACTAAAAGAAACCTGATCGCTCTAGGACCTTCAGAAGCCAAGTTATAAGCCCACAAATGTGTAACTGGACTACTTCTTTAAATTGACGCCAGATCCGCTGACCTTTGAGACATGGTTTGATCCCCTTAGGAAAGTGCTATCATCATGAAACCTTCAGATCACATACAACTCAATAGATTCTACCTTCATGTAACGTTTCAGCCTGATTGGACCTTGTTTTCACACAAATGAACCCAGAATGATGTGAAATTGTGCTTCGTGCAACATAATTCTGGGTGCCATTTAAAAGCCATAAGTGCTAATGACTCCATTCCTTTTTGTGGTTGTAGGGGCTGTTGATTGGAGTACACTAAAAGAAACCTGATCGCTCTAGGACTTCAGAAGCCAAGTTATAAGCCCATAAATGTGTAACTGGACTACTTCTTTAAATTGACACCAGATCCGGTGACCTTTGGGACATGGTTTGACCCCCTTAGGAAAGTGCTATCATCATTAAACGTTCAGATCACTTACAACTCAATAGATTCTACCTTCCTGTAACGTTTCAGCCTGATTGGACCTTGTTTTCACACAAATGGACCCAGAATGATGTGAAATAGTGCTTCGTGCAACATAATTCTGGGTGCCATTTACAAACCATAAGTGCTAATGACTCCATTCCTTTTTGTGGTTGTAGGGGCTGTTGATTGGAGTACACTACAATAAACCTGATCTCTCTAGGACATTCAGAAGCCAAGTTATAAGCCCACAAATGTGTAACTGGACTACTTATTTAAATTGACACCAGATCCGGTGACCTTTGGGACATGGTTTGACCCCCTTAGGAAAGTGCTATCATCATTAAACGTTCAGATCACTTACAACTCAATAGATTCTACCTTCCTGTAACGTTTCAGCCTGATTGGACCTTGTTTTCACACAAATGAACCCAGAATGATGTGAAATTGTGCTTCGTGCAACATAATTCTGGGTGCCATTTACAAACCATAAGTGCTAATGACTCCATTCCTTTTTGTGGTTGTAGGGGCTGTAGATTGGAGTACACTAAAACAAACCTAACCTCTCTAGGACATTCAGAAGCCAAGTTATAAGCCCACAAATGTGTAACTGGACTACTTCTTTAAATTGACACCAGATCCGGTGACCTTTGGGACATGGTTTGACCCCCTTAGGAAAGTGCTATCATCATGAAATGTTCAGATCACTTACAACTCAATAGATTCTACCTTCTTGTAACGTTTCAGCCTGATTGGACCTTGTTTTCACACAAATGGACCCAGAATGATGTGAAATAGTGCTTCGTGCAACATAATTCTGGGTGCCATTTACAAACCATAAGTGCTAATGACTCCATTCCTTTTTGTGGTTGTAGGGGCTGTTGATTGGAGTACACTAAAATAAACTTGATCTCTCTAGGACATTCAGACGCCAAGTTATAAGCCTACACATTTGTAACTGGACTACTTCTTTAAATTGACACCAGATCCGGTGACCTTTGGGACATGGTTTGACCCCCTTAGGAAAGTGCTATCATCATGAAACGTTCAGATCACTTACAACTCAATAGATTCTACCTTCCTGTAACGTTTCAGCCTGATTGGACCTTGTTTTCACACAAATGGACCCAGAATGATGTGAAATAGTGCTTCGTGCAACATAATTCTGGGTGCCATTTACAAACCATAAGTGATAATGACTCCATTCCTTTTTGTGGTTGTAGGGGCTGTTGATTGGAGTACACTAAAATAAACCTGATCTCTCTAGGACATTCAGAAGCCAAGTTATAAGCCCACAAATGTGTAACTGGACTACTTCTTTAAATTGACACCAGATCCGGTGACCTTTGGGACATGGTTTGACCCCCTTAGGAAAGTGCTATCATCATGAAACGTTCAGATCACTTACAACTCAATAGATTCTACCTTCCTGTAACGTTTCAGCCTGATTGGACCTTGTTTTCACACAAATGGACCCAGAATCATGTGAAATTGTGCTTCGTGCAACATAATTCTGGGTGCCATTTAAAAACCATAAGTGCTAATGACTCCATTCCTTTTTGTGGTTGTAGGGGCTGTTGATTGGAGTATACTAAAACAAACCTGATCTCTCTAGGACATTCAGAAGCCACGTTATAAGCCCACAAATGTGTAACTGGACTACTTCTTTAAATTGACACCAGATCCGGTGACCTTTGGGACATGGTTTGACCCCCTTAGGAAAGTGCTATCATCATGAAACGTTCAGATCACTTACAACTCAATAGATTCTACCTTCTTGTAGCGTTTCAGCCTGATTGGACCTTGTTTTCACACAAATGGACCCAGAATGATGTGAAATTGTGCTTCGTGCAACATAATTCTGGGTGCCATTTAAAAACCATAAGTGCTAATGACTCCATTCCTTTTTGTGGTTGTAGGGGCTGTTGATTGGAGTACACTAAAACAAAGCTGATCTCTCTAGGACATTCAGAAGCCAAGTTATAAGCCCACACATGTGTAACTGGACTACTTCTTTAAATTGACACCAGATCCGGTGACCTTTGGGACATGGTGTGACCCCCTTAGGAAAGTGCTATCATCATGAAACGTTCAGATCACTTACAACTCAATAGATTCTACCTTCCTGTAACGTTTCAGCCTGATTGGACCTTGTTTTCACACAAATGGACCCAGAATGATGTGAAATTGTGCTTCGTGCAACATAATTCTGGGTGCCATTTACAAACCATAAGTGCTAATGACTCCATTCCTTTTTGTGGTTGTAGGGGCTGTTGATTGGAGTACACTAAAACAACCCTGACCTCTCTAGGACATTCAGAAGCCAAGTTATAAGCCCACAAATGTGTAACTGGACTACTTCTTTAAAGTGACACCAGATCCGGTGACCTTTGGGACATGGTTTGACCCCCTTAGGAAAGTGCGATCATCATGAAACGTTCAGATCACTTACAACTCAATAGATTCTACCTTCCTGTATTGTTTCAGCCTGATTGGACCTTGTTTTCACACAAATGAACCCAGAATGATGTGAAATTGTGCTTCGTGCAACATAATTCTGGGTGCCATTTAAAAACCATAAGTGCTAATGTCTCAATTCCTGTTTGTGGTTGTAGGGGCTGTTGATTGGAGTACACTAAAGCAAACCTGATCGCTCTAGGACATTCAGAAGCCAAGTTATAAGCCCACAAATGTGTAACTGGACTACTTCTTTAAATTGACACCAGATCCGGTGACCTTTGGGACATTGTTTGACCCCCTTAGGAAAGTGCTATCATCATGAAACGTTCAGATCACTTACAACTCAATAGATTCTACCTTCCTGTAACGTTTCAGCCTGATTGGACCTTGTTTTCACACAAATGAACCCAGAATGATGTGAAATTGTGCTTCGTGCAACATAATTCTGGGTGCCTTTTAAAAACCATAAGTGCTAATGACTCCATTCCTTTTTGTGGTTGTAGGGGCTGTTGATTGGAGTATACTAAAACAAACCTGATCTCTCTAGGACATTCAGAAGCCAAGTTATAAGCCCACAAATGTGTAACTGGACTACTTCTTTAGACACCAGATCCGGTGACCTTTGGGACATGGTTTGACCCCCTTAGGAAAGTGCTATCATCATGAAACGTTCAGATCACTTACAACTCAATAGATTCTACCTTCCTGTAACGATTCAGCCTGATTGGACCTTGTTTTCACACAAATGAACCCAGAATGATGTGAAATTGTGCTTCGTGCAACATAATTCTGGGTGCCATTTAAAAACCATAAGTGCTAATGTCTCCATTCCTTTTTGTGGTTCTAGGGGCTGTTGATTGGAGTACACTAAAACAAACCTGATCGCTCTAGGACATTCAGAAGCCAAGTTATAAGCCCACAAATGTGTAACTGGACTACTTCTTTAAATTGACGCCAGATCCGCTGACCTTTGAGACATGGTTTGACCCCCTTAGGAAAGTGCTATCATCATGAAACCTTCAGATCACATACAACTCAATAGATTCTACCTTCATGTAACGTTTCAGCCTGATTGGACCTTGTTTTCACACAAATGAACCCAGAATGATGTGAAATTGTGCTTCGTGCAACATAATTCTGGGTGCCATTTAAAAGCCATAAGTGCTAATGACTCCATTCCTTTTTGTGGTTGTAGGGGCTGTTGATTGGAGTACACTAAAAGAAACCTGATCGCTCTAGGACCTTCAGAAGCCAAGTTATAAGCCCATAAATGTGTAACTGGACTACTTCTTTAAATTGACACCAGATCCGGTGACCTTTGGGACATGGTTTGACCCCCTTAGGAAAGTGCTATCATCATTAAACGTTCAGATCACTTACAACTCAATAGATTCTACCTTCCTGTAACGTTTCAGCCTGATTGGACCTTGTTTTCACACAAATGGACCCAGAATGATGTGAAATAGTGCTTCGTGCAACATAATTCTGGGTGCCATTTACAAACCATAAGTGCTAATGACTCCATTCCTTTTTGTGGTTGTAGGGGCTGTTGATTGGAGTACACTACAATAAACCTGATCTCTCTAGGACATTCAGAAGCCAAGTTATAAGCCCACAAATGTGTAACTGGACTACTTATTTAAATTGACACCAGATCCGGTGACCTTTGGGACATGGTTTGACCCCCTTAGGAAAGTGCTATCATCATTAAACGTTCAGATCACTTACAACTCAATAGATTCTACCTTCCTGTAACGTTTCAGCCTGATTGGACCTTGTTTTCACACAAATGAACCCAGAATGATGTGAAATTGTGCTTTGTGCAACATAATTCTGGGTGCCATTTACAAACCATAAGTGCTAATGACTCCATTCCTTTTTGTGGTTGTAGGGGCTGTAGATTGGAGTACACTAAAACAAACCTAACCTCTCTAGGACATTCAGAAGCCAAGTTATAAGCCCACAAAGGTGTAACTGGACTACTTCTTTAAATTGACACCAGATCCGGTGACCTTTGGGACATGGTTTGACCCCCTTAGGAAAGTGCTATCATCATGAAATGTTCAGATCACTTACAACTCAATAGATTCTACCTTCTTGTAACGTTTCAGCCTGATTGGACCTTGTTTTCACACAAATGGACCCAGAATGATGTGAAATAGTGCTTCGTGCAACATAATTCTGGGTGCCATTTACAAACCATAAGTGCTAATGACTCCATTCCTTTTTGTGGTTGTAGGGGCTGTTGATTGGAGTACACTAAAATAAACTTGACCTCTCTAGGACATTCAGAAGCCAAGTTATAAGCCCACACATGTGTAACTGGACTACTTCTTTAAATTGACACCAGATCCGGTGACCTTTGGGACATGGTTTGACCCCCTTAGGAAAGTGCTATCATCATGAAACGTTCAGATCACTTACAACTCAATAGATTCTACCTTCCTGTAACGTTTCAGCCTGATTGGACCTTGTTTTCACACAAATGGACCCAGAATCATGTGAAATTGTGCTTCGTGCAACATAATTCTGGGTGCCATTTAAAAACCATAAGTGCTAATGACTCCATTCCTTTTTGTGGTTGTAGGGGCTGTTGATTGGAGTATACTAAAACAAACCTGATCTCTCTAGGACATTCAGAAGCCACGTTATAAGCCCACAAATGTGTAACTGGACTACTTCTTTAAATTGACACCAGATCCGGTGACCTTTGGGACATGGTTTGACCCCCTTAGGAAAGTGCTATCATCATGAAACGTTCAGATCACTTACAACTCAATAGATTCTAACTTCCTGTAACGTTTCAGTCTGATTGGACCTTGTTTTCACACAAATGAACCCAGAATGATGTGAAAGTGTGCTTCGTGCAACATAATTCTGGGTGCCATTTAAAAACCATAAGTGCTAATGACTCCATTCCTCTTTGGGGTAATGGGGGCTGTTAACTGGAGTACTCTAAAACAAACCTGACCTCTCTAGGATATTCAGAAGCCAAGTTATAAGCCCACAAATGTGTAACTGGACTACTTCTTTAAAGTGACACCAGGTCCGGTGACCTTTGGGACATGGTTTGACCCCCTATACGAATGTGCGATCATCATGAAACGTTCAGATCACTTACAACTCAATAGATTCTACCTTCTTGTAACGTTTCAGCCTGATTGGACCTTGTTTTCACACAAATGGACCCAGAATGATGTGAAATTGTGCTTCATGCAACATAATTCTGGGTGCCATTTACAAACCATAAGTGCTAATGACTCCATTCCTTTTTGTGGTTGTAGGGGCTGTTGATTGGAGTACACTAAAACAAACCTGATCTCTCCAGGACATTCAGAAGCCAAGTTATAAGCCCACAAATGTGTAACTGGACTACTTCTTTAAAGTGACACCAGGCCCGGTGACCTTTTGGACATGGTTTGACCCCCTATAGGAATGTGCGATCATCATGAAACGTTCAGATCACTTACAACTCAATAATTCTACCTTCTTGTAACGTTTCAGCCTGATTGGACCTTGTTTTCACACAAATGAACCCAGAATGATGTGAAATTGTGCTTCGTGCAACATAATTCTGGGTGCCATTTACAAACCATAAGTGCTAATGACTCCATTCCGTTTTGTGGTTGTAGGGGCTGTTGATTGGAGTACACTAAAACAAACCTAACCTCTCTAGGACATTCAGAAGCCAAGTTATAAGCCCACAAAGATGTAACTGGACTACTTCTTTAAAGTGACACCAGGCCCGGTGACCTGTGGGACATGGTTTTACCCCCTATAGGAATGTGCGATCATCTTGAAACATTCAGATCACTTACAACTCAATAGATTCTACCTTCTTATAGCGTTTCAGCCTGATTGGACCTTGTTTTCACACAAATGGACCCAGAATGAAGTGAAATTGTGCTTCGTGCAACATAATTCTGGGTGCCATTTACAAACCAAAAGTGCTAATGACTCCATTCCTTTTTGTGGTTGTAGGGGCTGTTGATTGGAGTACACTAAAACAAACCTGATCTCTCTAGGACATTCAGAAGCCAAGTTATAAGCCCACAAATGTGTAACTGGACTACTTCTTTAAATTGACACCAGATCCGGTGACCTTTGGGACATGGTTTGACCCCCTTAGGAAAGTGCTATCATCATGAAACGTTCAGATCACTTACAACTCAATAGATTCTACCTTCTTGTAACGTTTCAGCCTGATTGGACCTTGTTTTCACACAAATGGACCCAGAATGATGTGAAATTGTGCTTCGTGCAACATAATTCTGGGTGCCATTTACAAACCATAAGTGCTAATGACTCCATTCCTTTTTGTGGTTGTAGGGGCTGTTGATTGGAGTACACTAAAACAAACCTGACCGCTCTAGGACATTCAGAAGCCAAGTTATAAGCCCACAAATGTGTAACTGGACTAATTCTTTAAAGTGACACCAGATCCGGTGACCTTTGCGACATGGTTTGACCCCCTTAGGAAAGTGCTATCATCATGAAACGTTCAGATCACTTACAACTCAATAGATTCTACCTTCCTGTAACGTTTCTGCCTGACTGGACCTTGTTTTCACACAAATGAACCCAGAATGATGTGAAATTGTGCTTCGTGCAACATAATTCTGTGTGCCATTTACAAACCATAAGTGCTAATGACTCCATTCCTTTTTGTGGTTGTAGGGGCTGTTGATTGGAGTACATTAAAACAAACCTGATCTCTCTAGGACATTCAGAAGCCAAGTTATAAGCCTACAAAGATGTAACTGGACTACTTCTTTAAAGTGACACCAGGCCCGGTGACCTTTGGGACATGGTTTTACCCCCTATAGGAATGTGCGATCATCTTGAAACGTTCAGATCACTTACAACTCAATAGATTCTACCTTCCTGTAACGTTTCAGCCTGATTGGACCTTGTTTTCACACAAATGGACCCAGAATGATGTGAAATTGTGCTTCGTGCAACATAATTCTGGGTGCCATTTAAGAAACATAAGTGCTAATGACTCCATTCCTTTTTGTGGTTGTGGGGGCTGTTGATTGGAGTACACTAAAACAACCCTGATCTCTCTAGGACATTCAGAAGCCACGTTATAAGCCCACAAAGGTGTAACTGGACTACTTCTTTAAAGTGACACCAGGCCCGGTGACCTTTGGGACATGGTTTGACCCCCTATAGGAAAGTGCTATCATCATGAAACGTTCAGATCACTTACAACTCAATAGATTCTACCTTCCTGTAACGTTTCTGCCTGATTGGACCTTGTTTTCACACAAATGAACCCAGAATGATGTGAAATTTTGCTTCGTGCAACATAATTCTGGGTGCCATTTACAAACCATAAGTGCTAATGACTCCATTCCTTTTTGTGGTTGTAGGGGCTGTTGATTGGAGTACATTAAAACAAACCTGACCTCTCCAGGACATTCAGAAGCCAAGTTATAAGCCCACAAATGTGTAACTGGACTACTACTTTAAAATGACACCAGATCCGGTGTTATTTGGGACATGGTTTGACCCCCTTAGGAAAGTGCTATCATCATGAAACGTTCAGATCACTTACAACTCAATAGATTCTACCTTTCTGTAACGTTTCAGCCTGATTGGACCTTGTTTTCACACAAATGAACCCAGAATGATGTGAAATTGTGCTTCGTGCAACATAATTCTGGGTGCCATTTAAAAACCATAAGTGCTAATGACTCCATTCCTTTTTGTGGTTGTAGGGGCTGTTGATTGGAGTATACTAACACAAACCTGATCTCTCTAGGACATTCAGAAGCCAAGTTATAAGCCCACAAATGTGTAACTGGACTACTTCTTTAGACACCAGATCCGGTGACCTTTGGGACATGGTTTGACCCCCTTAGGGAAGTGCTATCATCATGAAACCTTCAGATCACTTACATTTTAATAGATTCTACCTTCCTGTAATGTTTCAGCCTGATTGGACCTTGTTTTCACACAAATGGACCCAGAATGATGTGAAATTGTGCTTCGTGCAACATAATTCTGGGTGCCATTTACAAACCATAAGTGCTAATGACTCCATTCCTTTTTGTGGTTGTAGGGGCTGTTGATTGGAGTACACTAAAACAAACCTGACAGCTCTAGGACATTCAGAAGCCAAGTTATAAGCCCACAAATGTGTAACTGGACTAATTCTTTAAAGTGACACCAGATCCGGTGACCTTTGCAACATGGTTTGACCCCCTTAGGAAAGTGCTATCATCATGAAACGTTCAGATCACTTACAACTCAATAGATTCTACCTTCCTGTAACGTTTCTGCCTGATTGGACCTTGTTTTCACACAAATGAACCCAGAATGATGTGAAATTGTGCTTCGTGCAACATAATTCTGTGTGCCATTTACAAACCATAAGTGCTAATGACTCCATTCCTTTTTGTGGTTGTAGGGGCTGTTGATTGGAGTACATTAAAACAAACCTGATCTCTCTAGGACATTCAGAAGCCAAGTTATAAGCCTACAAAGATGTAACTGGACTACTTCTTTAAAGTGACACCAGGCCCGGTGACCTTTGGGACATGGTTTTACCCCCTATAGGAATGTGCGATCATCTTGAAACGTTTAGATCACTTACAACTCAATAGATTCTACCTTCCTGTAACGTTTCAGCCTGATTGGACCTTGTTTTCACACAAATGGACCCAGAATGATGTGAAATTGTGCTTCGTGCAACATAATTCTGGGTGCCATTTAAGAACCATAAGTGCTAATGACTCCATTCCTTTTTGTGGTTGTGGGGGCTGTTGATTGGAGTACACTAAAACAACCCTGATCTCTTTAGGACATTCAGAAGCCAAGTTATAAGCCCACAAAGGTGTAACTGGACTACTTCTTTAAAGTGACACCAGGCCCGGTGACCTTTGGGACATGGTTTGACCCCCTATAGGAAAGTGCTATCATCATGAAACGTTCAGATCACTTACAACTCAAAAAATTCTACCTTCCTGTAACGTTTCTGCCTGATTGGACCTTGTTTTCACACAAAGGAACCCAGAATGATGTGAAATTTTGCTTCGTGCAACATAATTCTGGGTGCCATTTACAAACCATAAGTGCTAATGACTCCATTCCTTTTTGTGGTTGTAGGGGCTGTTGATTGGAGTACATTAAAACAAACCTGACCTCTCCAGGACATTCAGAAGCCAAGTTATAAGCCCACAAATGTGTAACTGGACTACTACTTTAAATTGACACCAGATCCGGTGACATTTGGGACATGGTTTGACCCCCTTAGGAAAGTGCTATCATCATGAAACGTTCAGATCACTTACAACTCAATAGATTCTACCTTTCTGTAACGTTTCAGCCTGATTGGACCTTGTTTTCACACAAATGAACCCAGAATGATGTGAAATTGTGCTTCGTGCAACATAATTCTGGGTGCCATTTAAAAACCATAAGTGCTAATGACTCCATTCCTTTTTGTGGTTGTAGGGGCTGTTGATTGGAGTATACTAAAACAAACCTGATCTCTCTAGGACATTCAGAAGCCAAGTTATAAGCCCACACATGTGTAACTGGACTACTTCTTTAGACACCAGATCCGGTGACCTTTGGGACATGGTTTGACCCCCTTAGGGAAGTGCTATCATCATGAAACCTTCAGATCACTTACATTTTAATAGATTCTACCTTCCTGTAATGTTTCAGCCTGATTGGACCTTGTTTTCACACAAATGGACCCAGAATGATGTGAAATTGTGCTTCGTGCAACAAAATTCTGGGTGCCATTTACAAACCATAAGTGCTAATGACTCCATTCCTTTTTGTGGTTGTAGGGGCTGTTGATTGGAGTACACTAAAACAAACCTGACTGCTGTAGGACATTCAGAAGCCAAGTTATAAGCCCACAAATGTGTAACTGGACTAATTCTTTAAAGTGACACCAGATCCGGTGACCTTTGCGACATGGTTTGACCCCCTTAGGAAAGTGCTATCATCATGAAACGTTCAGATCACTTACAACTCAATAGATTCTACCTTCCTGTAACGTTTCTGCCTGATTGGACCTTGTTTTCACACAAATGAACCCAGAATGATGTGAAATTGTGCTTCGTGCAACATAATTCTGTGTGCCATTTACAAACCATAAGTGCTAATGACTCCATTCCTTTTTGTGGTTGTAGGGGCTGTTGATTGGAGTACATTAAAACAAACCTGATCTCTCTAGGACATTCAGAAGCCAAGTTATAAGCCTACAAAGATGTAACTGGACTACTTCTTTAAAGTGACACCAGGCCCGGTGACCTTTGGGACATGGTTTTACCCCCTATAGGAATGTGCGATCATCTTGAAACGTTCAGATCACTTACAACTCAATAGATTCTACCTTCCTGTAACGTTTCAGCCTGATTGGACCTTGTTTTCACACACATGGACCCAGAATGATGTGAAATTGTGCTTCGTGCAACATAATTCTGGGTGCCATTTAAGAACCATAAGTGCTAATGACTCCATTCCTTTTTGTGGTTGTGGGGGCTGTTGATTGGAGTACACTAAAACAACCCTGATCTCTCTAGGACATTCAGAAGCCAAGTTATAAGCCCACAAAGGTGTAACTGGACTACTTCTTTAAAGTGACACCAGGCCCGGTGACCTTTGGGAGATGGTTTGACCCCCTATAGGAAAGTGCTATCATCATGAAACGTTCAGATCACTTACAACTCAATAGAATCTACCTTCCTGTAACGTTTCTGCCTGATTGGACCTCTTTTTCACACAAATGAACCCAGAATGATGTGAAAATTTGCTTCGTGCAACATAATTCTGGGTGCCATTTACAAACCATAAGTGCTAATGACTCCATTCCTTTTTGTGGTTGTAGGGGCTGTTGATTGGAGTACATTAAAACAAACCTGACCTCTCCAGGACATTCAGAAGCCAAGTTATAAGCCCACAAATGTGTAACTGGACTACTACTTTAAATTGACACCAGATCCGGTGACATTTGGGACATGGTTTGACCCCCTTAGGAAAGTGCTATCATCATGAAACGTTCAGATCACTTACAACTCAATAGATTCTACCTTTCTGTAACGTTTCAGCTAATTGGACCTTGTTTTCACACAAATGAACCCAGAATGATGTGAAATTGTGCTTCGTGCAACATAATTCTGGGTGCCATTTAAAAACCATAAGTGCTAATGACTCCATTCCTTTTTGTGGTTGTAGGGGCTGTTGATTGGAGTATACTAAAACAAACCTGATCTCTCTAGGACATTCAGAAGCCAAGTTATAAGCCCACAAATGTGTAACTGGACTACTTCTTTAGACACCAGATCCGGTGACCTTTGGGACATGGTTTGACCCCCTTAGGGAAGTGCTATCATCATGAAACCTTCAGATCACTTACATTTTAATAGATTCTACCTTACTGTAATGTTTCAGCCTGATTGGACCTTGTTTTCACACAAATGGACCCAGAATGATGTGAAATTGTGCTTCGTGCAACATAATTCTGGGTGCCATTTAAAAACCATAAGTGCTAATGACTCCATTCCTTTTTGTGGTTGTAGGGGCTGTTGATTGGAGTATACTAAAACAAACCTGATCTCTCTAGGACATTCAGAAGCCAAGTTATAAGCCCACAAATGTGTAACTGGACTACTTCTTTAGACACCAGATCCGGTGACCTTTGGGACATGGTTTGACCCCCTTAGGGAAGTGCTATCATCATGAAACCTTCAGATCACTTACATTTTAATAGATTCTACCTTCCTGTAATGTTTCAGCCTGATTGGACCTTGTTTTCACACAAATGGACCCAGAATGATGTGAAATTGTGCTTCGTGCAACATAATTCTGGGTGCCATTTACAAACCATAAGTGCTAATGACTCCATTCCTTTTTGTGGTTGTAGGGGCTGTTGATTGGAGTATACTAAAACAAACCTGATCTCTCTAGGACATTCAGAAGCCAAGTTATAAGCCCACACATGTGTAACTGGACTACTTCTTTAGACACCAGATCCGGTGACCTTTGGGACATGGTTTGACCCCCTTAGGGAAGTGCTATCATCATGAAACCTTCAGATCACTTACATTTTAATAGATTCTACCTTCCTGTAATGTTTCAGCCTGATTGGACCTTGTTTTCACACAAATGGACCCAGAATGATGTGAAATTGTGCTTCGTGCAACAAAATTCTGGGTGCCATTTAAAAACCATAAGTGCTAATGACTCCATTCCTTTTTGTGGTTGTAGGGGCTGTTGATTGGAGTATACTAACACAAACCTGATCTCTCTAGGACATTCAGAAGCCAAGTTATAAGCCCACAAATGTGTAACTGGACTACTTCTTTAGACACCAGATCCGGTGACCTTTGGGACATGGTTTGACCCCCTTAGGGAAGTGCTATCATCATGAAACCTTCAGATCACTTACATTTTAATAGATTCTACCTTCCTGTAATGTTTCAGCCTGATTGGACCTTGTTTTCACACAAATGGACCCAGAATGATGTGAAATTGTGCTTCGTGCAACATAATTCTGGGTGCCATTTACAAACCATAAGTGCTAATGACTCCATTCCTTTTTGTGGTTGTAGGGGCTGTTGATTGGAGTACACTAAAACAAACCTGACAGCTCTAGGACATTCAGAAGCCAAGTTATAAGCCCACAAATGTGTAACTGGACTAATTCTTTAAAGTGACACCAGATCCGGTGACCTTTGCAACATGGTTTGACCCCCTTAGGAAAGTGCTATCATCATGAAACGTTCAGATCACTTACAACTCAATAGATTCTACCTTCCTGTAACGTTTCTGCCTGATTGGACCTTGTTTTCACACAAATGAACCCAGAATGATGTGAAATTGTGCTTCGTGCAACATAATTCTGTGTGCCATTTACAAACCATAAGTGCTAATGACTCCATTCCTTTTTGTGGTTGTAGGGGCTGTTGATTGGAGTACATTAAAACAAACCTGATCTCTCTAGGACATTCAGAAGCCAAGTTATAAGCCTACAAAGATGTAACTGGACTACTTCTTTAAAGTGACACCAGGCCCGGTGACCTTTGGGACATGGTTTTACCCCCTATAGGAATGTGCGATCATCTTGAAACGTTTAGATCACTTACAACTCAATAGATTCTACCTTCCTGTAACGTTTCAGCCTGATTGGACCTTGTTTTCACACAAATGGACCCAGAATGATGTGAAATTGTGCTTCGTGCAACATAATTCTGGGTGCCATTTAAGAACCATAAGTGCTAATGACTCCATTCCTTTTTGTGGTTGTGGGGGCTGTTGATTGGAGTACACTAAAACAACCCTGATCTCTTTAGGACATTCAGAAGCCAAGTTATAAGCCCACAAAGGTGTAACTGGACTACTTCTTTAAAGTGACACCAGGCCCGGTGACCTTTGGGACATGGTTTGACCCCCTATAGGAAAGTGCTATCATCATGAAACGTTCAGATCACTTACAACTCAAAAAATTCTACCTTCCTGTAACGTTTCTGCCTGATTGGACCTTGTTTTCACACAAAGGAACCCAGAATGATGTGAAATTTTGCTTCGTGCAACATAATTCTGGGTGCCATTTACAAACCATAAGTGCTAATGACTCCATTCCTTTTTGTGGTTGTAGGGGCTGTTGATTGGAGTACATTAAAACAAACCTGACCTCTCCAGGACATTCAGAAGCCAAGTTATAAGCCCACAAATGTGTAACTGGACTACTACTTTAAATTGACACCAGATCCGGTGACATTTGGGACATGGTTTGACCCCCTTAGGAAAGTGCTATCATCATGAAACGTTCAGATCACTTACAACTCAATAGATTCTACCTTTCTGTAACGTTTCAGCCTGATTGGACCTTGTTTTCACACAAATGAACCCAGAATGATGTGAAATTGTGCTTCGTGCAACATAATTCTGGGTGCCATTTAAAAACCATAAGTGCTAATGACTCCATTCCTTTTTGTGGTTGTAGGGGCTGTTGATTGGAGTATACTAAAACAAACCTGATCTCTCTAGGACATTCAGAAGCCAAGTTATAAGCCCACACATGTGTAACTGGACTACTTCTTTAGACACCAGATCCGGTGACCTTTGGGACATGGTTTGACCCCCTTAGGGAAGTGCTATCATCATGAAACCTTCAGATCACTTACATTTTAATAGATTCTACCTTCCTGTAATGTTTCAGCCTGATTGGACCTTGTTTTCACACAAATGGACCCAGAATGATGTGAAATTGTGCTTCGTGCAACAAAATTCTGGGTGCCATTTACAAACCATAAGTGCTAATGACTCCATTCCTTTTTGTGGTTGTAGGGGCTGTTGATTGGAGTACACTAAAACAAACCTGACTGCTGTAGGACATTCAGAAGCCAAGTTATAAGCCCACAAATGTGTAACTGGACTAATTCTTTAAAGTGACACCAGATCCGGTGACCTTTGCGACATGGTTTGACCCCCTTAGGAAAGTGCTATCATCATGAAACGTTCAGATCACTTACAACTCAATAGATTCTACCTTCCTGTAACGTTTCTGCCTGATTGGACCTTGTTTTCACACAAATGAACCCAGAATGATGTGAAATTGTGCTTCGTGCAACATAATTCTGTGTGCCATTTACAAACCATAAGTGCTAATGACTCCATTCCTTTTTGTGGTTGTAGGGGCTGTTGATTGGAGTACATTAAAACAAACCTGATCTCTCTAGGACATTCAGAAGCCAAGTTATAAGCCTACAAAGATGTAACTGGACTACTTCTTTAAAGTGACACCAGGCCCGGTGACCTTTGGGACATGGTTTTACCCCCTATAGGAATGTGCGATCATCTTGAAACGTTCAGATCACTTACAACTCAATAGATTCTACCTTCCTGTAACGTTTCAGCCTGATTGGACCTTGTTTTCACACAAATGGACCCAGAATGATGTGAAATTGTGCTTCGTGCAACATAATTCTGGGTGCCATTTAAGAACCATAAGTGCTAATGACTCCATTCCTTTTTGTGGTTGTGGGGGCTGTTGATTGGAGTACACTAAAACAACCCTGATCTCTCTAGGACATTCAGAAGCCAAGTTATAAGCCCACAAAGGTGTAACTGGACTACTTCTTTAAAGTGACACCAGGCCCGGTGACCTTTGGGACATGGTTTGACCCCCTATAGGAAAGTGCTATCATCATGAAACGTTCAGATCACTTACAACTCAATAGAATCTACCTTCCTGTAACGTTTCTGCCTGATTGGACCTCTTTTTCACACAAATGAACCCAGAATGATGTGAAAATTTGCTTCGTGCAACATAATTCTGGGTGCCATTTACAAACCATAAGTGCTAATGACTCCATTCCTTTTTGTGGTTGTAGGGGCTGTTGATTGGAGTACATTAAAACAAACCTGACCTCTCCAGGACATTCAGAAGCCAAGTTATAAGCCCACAAATGTGTAACTGGACTACTACTTTAAATTGACACCAGATCCGGTGACATTTGGGACATGGTTTGACCCCCTTAGGAAAGTGCTATCATCATGAAACGTTCAGATCACTTACAACTCAATAGATTCTACCTTTCTGTAACGTTTCAGCTAATTGGACCTTGTTTTCACACAAATGAACCCAGAATGATGTGAAATTGTGCTTCGTGCAACATAATTCTGGGTGCCATTTAAAAACCATAAGTGCTAATGACTCCATTCCTTTTTGTGGTTGTAGGGGCTGTTGATTGGAGTATACTAAAACAAACCTGATCTCTCTAGGACATTCAGAAGCCAAGTTATAAGCCCACAAATGTGTAACTGGACTACTTCTTTAGACACCAGATCCGGTGACCTTTGGGACATGGTTTGACCCCCTTAGGGAAGTGCTATCATCATGAAACCTTCAGATCACTTACATTTTAATAGATTCTACCTTACTGTAATGTTTCAGCCTGATTGGACCTTGTTTTCACACAAATGGACCCAGAATGATGTGAAATTGTGCTTCGTGCAACATAATTCTGGGTGCCATTTAAAAACCATAAGTGCTAATGACTCCATTCCTTTTTGTGGTTGTAGGGGCTGTTGATTGGAGTATACTAAAACAAACCTGATCTCTCTAGGACATTCAGAAGCCAAGTTATAAGCCCACAAATGTGTAACTGGACTACTTCTTTAGACACCAGATCCGGTGACCTTTGGGACATGGTTTGACCCCCTTAGGGAAGTGCTATCATCATGAAACCTTCAGATCACTTACATTTTAATAGATTCTACCTTCCTGTAATGTTTCAGCCTGATTGGACCTTGTTTTCACACAAATGGACCCAGAATGATGTGAAATTGTGCTTCGTGCAACATAATTCTGGGTGCCATTTACAAACCATAAGTGCTAATGACTCCATTCCTTTTTGTGGTTGTAGGGGCTGTTGATTGGAGTACATTAAAACAAACCTGATCTCTCTAGGACATTCAGAAGCCAAGTTATAAGCCCACAAAGGTGTAACTGGACTACTTCTTTAAAGTGACACCAGGCCCGGTGACCTTTGGGACATGGTTTGACCCCCTATAGGAAAGTGCTATCATCATGAAACGTTCAGATCACTTACAACTCAATAGATTCTACCTTCCTGTAACGTTTCTGCCTGATTGGACCTTGTTTTCACACAAATGAACCCAGAATGATGTGAAATTTTGCTTCGTGCAACATAATTCTGGGTGCCATTTACAAACCATAAGTGCTAATGACTCCATTCCTTTTTGTGGTTGTAGGGGCTGTTGATTGGAGTACATTAAAACAAACCTGACCTCTCCAGGACATTCAGAAGCCAAGTTATAAGCCCACAAATGTGTAACTGGACTACTACTTTAAAATGACACCAGATCCGGTGTTATTTGGGACATGGTTTGACCCCCTTAGGAAAGTGCTATCATCATGAAACGTTCAGATCACTTACAACTCAATAGATTCTACCTTTCTGTAACGTTTCAGCCTGATTGGACCTTGTTTTCACACAAATGAACCCAGAATGATGTGAAATTGTGCTTCGTGCAACATAATTCTGGGTGCCATTTAAAAACCATAAGTGCTAATGACTCCATTCCTTTTTGTGGTTGTAGGGGCTGTTGATTGGAGTATACTAAAACAAACCTGATCTCTCTAGGACATTCAGAAGCCAAGTTATAAGCCCACAAATGTGTAACTGGACTACTTCTTTAGACACCAGATCCGGTGACCTTTGGGACATGGTTTGACCCCCTTAGGGAAGTGCTATCATCATGAAACCTTCAGATCACTTACATTTTAATAGATTCTACCTTCCTGTAATGTTTCAGCCTGATTGGACCTTGTTTTCACACAAATGGACCCAGAATGATGTGAAATTGTGCTTCGTGCAACATAATTCTGGGTGCCATTTACAAACCATAAGTGCTAATGACTCCATTCCTTTTTGTGGTTGTAGGGGCTGTTGATTGGAGTACACTAAAACAAACCTGACCGCTCTAGGACATTCAGAAGCCAAGTTATAAGCCCACAAATGTGTAACTGGACTAATTCTTTAAAGTGACACCAGATCCGGCGACCTTTGCAACATGGTTTGACCCCCTTAGGAAAGTGCTATCATCATGAAACGTTCAGATCACTTACAACTCAATAGATTCTACCTTCCTGTAACGTTTCTGCCTGATTGGACCTTGTTTTCACACAAATGAACCCAGAATGATGTGAAATTGTGCTTCGTGCAACATAATTCTGTGTGCCATTTACAAACCATAAGTGCTAATGACTCCATTCCTTTTTGTGGTTGTAGGGGCTGTTGATTGGAGTACATTAAAACAAACCTGATCTCTCTAGGACATTCAGAAGCCAAGTTATAAGCCTACAAAGATGTAACTGGACTACTTCTTTAAAGTGACACCAGGCCCGGTGACCTTTGGGACATGGTTTTACCCCCTATAGGAATGTGCGATCATCTTGAAACGTTCAGATCACTTACAACTCAATAGATTCTACCTTCCTGTAACGTTTCAGCCTGATTGGACCTTGTTTTCACACAAATGGACCCAGAATGATGTGAAATTGTGCTTCGTGCAACATAATTCTGGGTGCCATTTAAGAACCATAAGTGCTAATGACTCCATTCCTTTTTGTGGTTGTGGGGGCTGTTGATTGGAGTACACTAAAACAACCCTGATCTCTTTAGGACATTCAGAAGCCAAGTTATAAGCCCACAAAGGTGTAACTGGACTACTTCTTTAAAGTGACACCAGGCCCGGTGACCTTTGGGACATGGTTTGACCCCCTATAGGAAAGTGCTATCATCATGAAACGTTCAGATCACTTACAACTCAATAGATTCTACCTTCCTGTAACGTTTCTGCCTGATTGGACCTTGTTTTCACACAAAGGAACCCAGAATGATGTGAAATTTTGCTTCGTGCAACATAATTCTGGGTGCCATTTACAAACCATAAGTGCTAATGACTCCATTCCTTTTTGTGGTTGTAGGGGCTGTTGATTGGAGTACATTAAAACAAACCTGACCTCTCCAGGACATTCAGAAGCCAAGTTATAAGCCCACAAATGTGTAACTGGACTACTACTTTAAATTGACACCAGATCCGGTGACATTTGGGACATGGTTTGACCCCCTTAGGAAAGTGCTATCATCATGAAACGTTCAGATCACTTACAACTCAATAGATTCTACCTTTCTGTAACGTTTCAGCCTGATTGGACCTTGTTTTCACACAAATGAACCCAGAACGATGTGAAATTGTGCTTCGTGCAACATAATTCTGGGTGCCATTTAAAAACCATAAGTGCTAATGACTCCATTCCTTTTTGTGGTTGTAGGGGCTGTTGATTGCAGTATACTAAAACAAACCTGATCTCTCTAGGACATTCAGAAGCCAAGTTATAAGCCCACAAATGTGTAACTGGACTACTTCTTTAGACACCAGATCCGGTGACCTTTGGGACATGGTTTGACCCCCTTAGGGAAGTGCTATCATCATGAAACCTTCAGATCACTTACATTTTAATAGATTCTACCTTCCTGTAATGTTTCAGCCTGATTGGACCTTGTTTTCACACAAATGGACCCAGAATGATGTGAAATTGTGCTTCGTGCAACAAAAGTCTGGGTGCCATTTACAAACCATAAGTGCTAATGACTCCATTCCTTTTTGTGGTTGTAGGGGCTGTTGATTGGAGTACACTAAAACAAACCTGAAAGCTGTAGGACATTCAGAAGCCAAGTTATAAGCCCACAAATGTGTAACTGGACCAATTCTTTAAAGTGACACCAGATCCGGTGACCTTTGCGACATGGTTTGACCCCCTTAGGAAAGTGCTATCATCATGAAACGTTCAGATCACTTACAACTCAATAGATTCTACCTTCCTGTAACGTTTCTGCCTGATTGGACCTTGTTTTCACACAAATGAACCCAGAATGATGTGAAATTGTGCTTCGTGCAACATAATTCTGTGTGCCATTTACAAACCATAAGTGCTAATGACTCCATTCCTTTTTGTGGTTGTAGGGGCTGTTGATTGGAGTACATTAAAACAAACCTGGTCTCTCTTGGACATTCAGAAGCCAAGTTATAAGCCTACAAAGATGTAACTGGACTACTTCTTTAAAGTGACACCAGGCCCGGTGACCTTTGGGACATGGTTTTACCCCCTATAGGAATGTGCGATCATCTTGAAACGTTCAGATCACTTACAACTCAATAGATTCTACCTTCCTGTAACGTTTCAGCCTGATTGGACCTTGTTTTCACACAAATGGACCCAGAATGATGTGAAATTGTGCTTCGTGCAACATAATTCTGGGTGCCATTTAAGAACCATAAGTGCTAATGACTCCATTCCTTTTTGTGGTTGTGGGGGCTGTTGATTGGAGTACACTAAAACAACCCTGATCTCTCTAGGACATTCAGAAGCCAAGTTATAAGCCCACAAAGGTGTAACTGGACTACTTCTTTAAAGTGACACCAGGCCCGGTGACCTTTGGGACATGGTTTGACCCCCTATAGGAAAGTGCTATCATCATGAAACGTTCAGATCACTTACAACTCAATAGATTCTACCTTCCTGTAACGTTTCTGCCTGATTGGACCTCTTTTTCACACAAATGAACCCAGAATGATGTGAAAATTTGCTTCGTGCAACATAATTCTGGGTGCCATTTACAAACCATAAGTGCTAATGACTCCATTCCTTTTTGTGGTTGTAGGGGCTGTTGATTGGAGTACATTAAAACAAACCTGACCTCTCCAGGACATTCAGAAGCCAATTTATAAGCCCACAAATGTGTAACTGGACTACTACTTTAAATTGACACCAGATCCGGTGACATTTGGGACATGGTTTGACCCCCTTAGGAAAGTGCTATCATCATGAAACGTTCAGATCACTTACAACTCAATAGATTCTACCTTTCTGTAACGTTTCAGCCTGATTGGACCTTGTTTTCACACAAATGAACCCAGAATGATGTGAAATTGTGCTTCGTGCAACATAATTCTGGGTGCCATTTAAAAACCATAAGTGCTAATGACTCCATTCCTTTTTGTGGTTGTAGGGGCTGTTGATTGGAGTATACTAAAACAAACCTGATCTCTCTAGGACATTCAGAAGCCAAGTTATAAGCCCACAAATGTGTAACTGGACTACTTCTTTAGACACCAGATCCGGTGACCTTTGGGACATGGTTTGACCCCCTTAGGGAAGTGCTATCATCATGAAACCTTCAGATCACTTACATTTTAATAGATTCTACCTTACTGTAATGTTTCAGCCTGATTGGACCTTGTTTTCACACAAATGGACCCAGAATGATGTGAAATTGTGCTTCGTGCAACATGATTCTGGGTGCCATTTAAAAACCATAAGTGCT
The DNA here is from genome assembly GCF_043380555.1 of Nothobranchius furzeri. Lineage (NCBI taxonomy): Eukaryota > Metazoa > Chordata > Actinopteri > Cyprinodontiformes > Nothobranchiidae > Nothobranchius > Nothobranchius furzeri. Next base: position 7,860,082 of record NC_091753.1, read on the forward strand.
AATGACTCCATTCCTTTTTGTGGTTGTAGGGGCTGTTGATTGGAGTATACTAAAACAAACCTGATCTCTCTAGGACATTCAGAAGCCAAGTTATAAGCCCACAAATGTGTAACTGGACTACTTCTTTAGACACCAGATCCGGTGACCTTTGGGACCTGGTTTGACCCCCTTAGGGAAGTGCTATCATCATGAAACCTTCAGATCACTTACATTTTAATAGATTCTACCTTCCTGTAATGTTTCAGCCTGATTGGACCTTGTTTTCACACAAATGGACCCAGAATGATGTGAAATTGTGCTTCGTGCAACATAATTCTGGGTGCCATTTACAAACCATAAGTGCTAATGACTCCATTCCTTTTTGTGGTTGTAGGGGCTGTTGATTGGAGTACATTAAAACAAACCTGATCTCTCTAGGACATTCAGAAGCCAAGTTATAAGCATACAAAGATGTAACTGGACTACTTCTTTAAAGTGACACCAGGCCCGGTGACCTTTGGGACATGGTTTTACCCCCTATAGGAATGTGCGATCATCTTGAAACGTTCAGATCACTTACAACTCAATAGATTCTACCTTCCTGTAACGTTTCAGCCTGATTGGACCTTGTTTTCACACAAATGGACCCAGAATGATGTGAAATTGTGCTTCGTGCAACATAATTCTGGGTGCCATTTAAGAACCATAAGTGCTAATGACTCCATTCCTTTTTGTGGTTGTGGGGGCTGTTGATTGGAGTACACTAAAACAACCCTGATCTCTCTAGGACATTCAGAAGCCAAGTTATAAGCCCGCAAAGGTGTAACTGGACTACTTCTTTAAAGTGACACCAGGCCCGGTGACCTTTGGGACATGGTTTGACCCCCTATAGGAAAGTGCTATCATCATGAAACGTTCAGATCACTTACAACTCAATAGATTCTACCTTCCTGTAACGTTTCTGCCTGATTGGACCTCTTTTTCACACAAATGAACCCAGAATGATGTGAAAATTTGCTTCGTGCAACATAATTCTGGGTGCCATTTACAAACCATAAGTGCTAATGACTCCATTCCTTTTTGTGGTTGTAGGGGCTGTTGATTGGAGTACATTAAAACAAACCTGACCTCTCCAGGACATTCAGAAGCCAAGTTATAAGCCCACAAATGTGTAACTGGACTACTACTTTAAATTGACACCAGATCCGGTGACATTTGGGACATGGTTTGACCCCCTTAGGAAAGTGCTATCATCATGAAACGTTCAGATCACTTACAACTCAATAGATTCTACCTTTCTGTAACGTTTCAGCCTGATTGGACCTTGTTTTCACACAAATGAACCCAGAATGATGTGAAATTGTGCTTCGTGCAACATAATTCTGGGTGCCATTTAAAAACCATAAGTGCTAATGACTCCATTCCTTTTTGTGGTTGTAGGGGCTGTTGATTGGAGTATACTAAAACAAACCTGATCTCTCTAGGACATTAAGAAGCCAAGTTATAAGCCCACAAATGTGTAACTGGACTACTTCTTTAGACACCAGATCCGGTGACCTTTGGGACCTGGTTTGACCCCCTTAGGGAAGTGCTATCATCATGAAACCTTCAGATCACTTACATTTTAATAGATTCTACCTTCCTGTAATGTTTCAGCCTGATTGGACCTTGTTTTCACACAAATGGACCCAGAATGATGTGAAATTGTGCTTCGTGCAACATAATTCTGGGTGCCATTTACAAACCATAAGTGCTAATGACTCCATTCCTTTTTGTGGTTGTAGGGGCTGTTGATTGGAGTACATTAAAACAAACCTGATCTCTCTAGGACATTCAGAAGCCAAGTTATAAGCATACAAAGATGTAACTGGACTACTTCTTTAAAGTGACACCAGGCCCGGTGACCTTTGGGACATGGTTTTACCCCCTATAGGAATGTGCGATCATCTTGAAACGTTCAGATCACTTACAACTCAATAGATTCTACCTTCCTGTAACGTTTCAGCCTGATTGGACCTTGTTTTCACACAAATGGACCCAGAATGATGTGAAATTGTGCTTCGTGCAACATAATTCTGGGTGCCATTTAAGAACCATAAGTGCTAATGACTCCATTCCTTTTTGTGGTTGTGGGGGCTGTTGATTGGAGTACACTAAAACAACCCTGATCTCTCTAGGACATTCAGAAGCCAAGTTATAAGCCCACAAAGGTGTAACTGGACTACTTCTTTAAAGTGACACCAGGCCCGGTGACCTTTGGGACATGGTTTGACCCCCTATAGGAAAGTGCTATCATCATGAAACGTTCAGATCACTTACAACTCAATAGATTCTACCTTCCTGTAACGTTTCTGCCTGATTGGACCTTGTTTTCACACAAATGAACCCAGAATGATGTGAAATTTTGCTTCGTGCAACATAATTCTGGGTGCCATTTACAAACCATAAGTGCTAATGACTCCATTCCTTTTTGTGGTTGTAGGGGCTGTTGATTGGAGTACATTAAAACAAACCTGACCTCTCCAGGACATTCAGAAGCCAAGTTATAAGCCCACAAATGTGTAACTGGACTACTACTTTAAATTGACACCAGATCCGGTGACATTTGGGACATGGTTTGACCCCCTTAGGAAAGTGCTATCATCATGAAACGTTCAGATCACTTACAACTCAATAGATTCTACCTTTCTGTAACGTTTCAGCCTGATTGGACCTTGTTTTCACACAAATGAACCCAGAATGATGTGAAATTGTGCTTCGTGCAACATAATTCTGGGTGCCATTTAAAAACCATAAGTGCTAATGACTCCATTCCTTTTTGTGGTTGTAGGGGCTGTTGATTGGAGTATACTAAAACAAACCTGATCTCTCTAGGACATTCAGAAGCCAAGTTATAAGCCCACAAATGTGTAACTGGACTACTTCTTTAGACACCAGATCCGGTGACCTTTGGGACATGGTTTGACCCCCTTAGGGAAGTGCTATCATCATGAAACCTTCAGATCACTTACATTTTAATATATTCTACCTTCCTGTAATGTTTCAGCCTGATTGGACCTTGTTTTCACACAAATGGACCCAGAATGATGTGAAATTGTGCTTCGTGCAACATAATTCTGGGTGCCATTTACAAACCATAAGTGCTAATGACTCCATTCCTTTTTGTGGTTGTAGGGGCTGTTGATTGGAGTACACTAAAACAAACCTGATCTCTCCAGGACATTCAGAAGCCAAGTTATAAGCCCACAAATGTGTAACTGGACTACTTCTTTAAATTGACACCAGATCCGGTGACCTTTGGGACATGGTTTGACCCCCTTAGGAAAGTGCTATCATCATGAAACGTTCAGATCACTTACAACTCAATAGATTCTACCTTCCTGTAACGTTTCAGCCTGATTGGACCTTGTTTTCACACAAATGAACCCAGAATGATGTGAAATTGTGCTTCGTGCAACATAATTCTGGGTGCCATTTAAAAACCATAAGTGCTAATGACTCCATTCCTTTTTGTGGTTGTAGGGGCTGTTGATTGGAGTACACTAAAACAAACCTGATCGCTCTAGGACATTCAGAAGCCAAGTTATAAGCCCACAAATGTGTAACTGGACTACTACTTTAAATTGACACCAGATCCGGTGACCTTTGGGACATGGTTTGACCCCCTTAGGAAAGTGCTATCATCATGAAACGTTCAGATCACTTACAACGCAATATATTCTACCTTCCTGTAACGTTTCAGCCTGATTGGACCTTGTTTTCACACAAATGAACCCAGAATGATGTGAAATTGTGCTTCGTGCAACATAATTCTGGGTGCCATTTAAAAACCATAAGTCTAATGACTCCATTCCTTTTTGTGGTTGTAGGGGCTGTTGATTGGAGTATACTAAAACAAACCTGATCTCTCTAGGACATTCAGAAGCCAAGTTATAAGCCCACAAATTTGTAACTGGACTACTTCTTTAGACACCAGATCCGGTGACCTTTGGGACATGGTTTGACCCCCTTAGGAAAGTGCTATCATCATGAAACGTTCAGATCACTTACAACAATAGATTCTACCTTCCTGTAACGTTTCAGCCTGATTGGACCTTGTTTTCACACAAATGAACCCAGAATGATGTGAAATTGTGCTTCGTGCAACATAATTCTGGGTGCCATTTAAAAACCATAAGTGCTAATGTCTCCATTCCTTTTTGTGGTTCTAGGGGCTGTTGATTGGAGTACACTAAAACAAACCTGATCTCTCTAGGACATTCAGAAGCCAAGTTATAAGCCCACACACAAATATGTAACTGGACTACTTCTTTAAAGTGACACTTGGCCCGGTGACCTTTGGGACATGGTTTGACCCCCTATAGGAATGTGCGATCATCTTGAAACGTTCAGATCACTTACAACTCAATAGATTCTACCTTCTTGTAGCGTTTCAGCCGGATTGGACCTTGTTTTCACACAAATTGACCCAGAATCTTGTGAAATTGTGCTTAGTGCAGCATAATTCTGGGTGCCATTTAAGAACCATAAGTGCTAATGACTCCATTCCTTTTTGTGGTTGTAGGGGCTGTTGATTGGAGTACACTAAAATAAACCTGATCTCTCTAGGACATTCAGAAGCCAAGTTATAAGCCCACAAATGTGTAACTGGACTACTTCTTTAAATTGACACCAGATCCGGTGACCTTTGGGACATGGTTTGACACCCTTAGGAAAGCGCTATCATCATGAAACGTTCAGATCACTTACAACTCAATAGATTCTAGCTTCCAGTAACGTTTCAGCCTGATTGGACCTTGTTTTCACACAAATGAACCCAGAATGATGTGAAATTGTGCTTCGTGCAAAATAATTCTGGGTGCCATTTACAAACCATAAGTGCTAATGACTCCATTCCTTTTTGTGGTTGTAGGGGCTGTTGATTGGAGTACACTAAAACAAACCTAACCTCTCTAGGACATTCAGAAGCCAAGTTATAAGCCCACAAAGTTGTAAATGGACTACTTCTTTAAAGTGACACTTGGCCCGGTGACCTTTGGGACATGGTTTGACCCCCTATAGGAATGTGCGATCATCTTGAAACGTTCAGATCACTTACAACTCAATAGATTCTACCTTCTTGTAGCGTTTCAGCCGGATTGGACCTTGTTTTCACACAAATTGACCCAGAATGATGTGAAATTGTGCTTCGTGCAACATAATTCTGGGTGCCACTTACAAACCATAAGTGCTAATGACTCCATTCATTTTTGTGGTTGTAGGGGCTGTTGATTGGAGTACATTAAAACAAACCTGATCTCTCTAGGACATTCAGAAGCCAAGTTATAAGCCCACAAATGTGTAACTGGACTACTTCTTTAAATTGACACCAGATCCAGTGACCTTTGGGACATGGTTTGACCCCCTTAGGAAAGTGCTATCATCATGAAACGTTCAGATCACTTACAACTCAATAGATTCTACCTTCCTGTAACGTTTCAGCCTGATTGGACCTTGTTTTCACACAAATGGACCCAGAATGATGTGAAATTGTGCTTTGTGCAACATAATTCTGGGTGCCATTTAAAAACCATAAGTGCTAATGACTCCATTCCTTTTTGTGGTTGTAGAGGCTGTTGATTGGAGTACACTAAAATAAACCTGATCTCTCTAGGACATTCAGAAGCCAAGTTATAAGCCCACAAATGTGTAACTGGACTACTTCTTTAAATTGACACCAGATCCGGTGACCTTTGGGACATGGTTTGACCCCCTTAGGAAAGTGCTATCATCATGAAACATTCAGATCACTTACAACTCAATAGATTCTACCTTCCTGTAACGTTTCAGCCTGATTGGACCTTGTTTTCACACAAATGAACCCAGAATGATGTGAAATTGTGCTTCGTGCAACATAATTCTGGGTGCCATTTACAAACCATAAGTGCTAATGACTCCATTCCTTTTTGTGGTTGTAGGGGCTGTTGATTGGAGTACACTAAAACAAACCTGATCTCTCTAGGACATTCAGAAGCCAAGGTTTAAGCCCACAAATGTGTAACTGGACAACTTCTTTAAAGTGACACCAGGCCCGGTGACCTTTGGGACATGGTTTTACCCCCTATAAGAATGTGCGATCATCTTGAAACCTTCAGATCACTTACAACTCAATAGATTCTACCTTCTTGTAGCGTTTCAGCCTGATTGGACCTTGTTTTCACACAAATGGACCCAGAATGATGTGAAATTGTGCTTCGTGCAACATAATTCTGGGTGCCATTTACAAACCGTAAGTGCTAATGACTCCATTCCTTTTTGTGGTTGTAGGGGCTGTTGATTGGAGTACATTAAAACAAACCTGATCTCTCTAGGACATTCAGAAGTCAAGTTATAAGCCCACAAATGTGTAACTTTACTACTACTTTAAATTGACACCAGATCCGGTGACCTTTGGGACATGGTTTGACCCCCTTAGGAAAGTGCTATCATCATGAAACATTCAGATCACTTACAACTCAATAGATTCTACCTTCCTGTAACGTTTCAGCCTGATTGGACCTTGTTTTCACACAAATGAACCCAGAATGATGTGAAATTGTGCTTCGTGCAACATAATTCTGGGTGCCATTTACAAACCATAAGTGCTAATGACTCCATTCCTTTTTGTGGTTGTAGGGGCTGTTGATTGGAGAACACTAAAACAAACCTAACCTCTCTAGGACATTCAGAAGCCAAGTTATAAGCCCACAAAGGTGTAACTGGACTACTTCTTTAAAGTGACACCAGGCCCTGTGACCTTTGGGACATGGTTTTACCCCCTATAGGAATGAGCGATCATCTTGAAACGTTCAGATCACTTACAACTCAATAGATTCTACCTTCTTGTAGCGTTTCAGCCGGATTGGACCTTGTTTTCACACAAATTGACCCAGAATGATGTGAAATTGTTCTTCCTGCAACATAATTCTGGGTGCCATTTACAAACCTTAAGTGCTAATGTCTCCATTCCTTTTTGTGGTTCTAGGGGCTGTTGATTGGAGTACACTAAAACAAACCTGATCTCTCTAGGACATTCAGAAGCCAAGTTATAAGCCCACACACAAAGATGTAACTGGACTACTTCTTTAAAGTGACACTTGGCCCGGTGACCTTTGGGACATGGTTTGACCCCCTATAGGAATGTGCGATCATCTTGAAACGTTCAGATCACTTACAACTCAATAGATTCTACCTTCTTGTAGCGTTTCAGCCGGATTGGACCTTGTTTTCACACAAATTGACCCAGAATCATGTGAAATTGTGCTTAGTGCAGCATAATTCTGGGTGCCATTTAAGAACCATAAGTGCTAATGACTCCATTCCTTTTTGTGGTTGTAGGGGCTGTTGATTGGAGTACACTAAAATAAACCTGATCTCTCTAGGACATTCAGAAGCCAAGTTATAAGCCCACAAATGTGTAACTGGACTACTTCTTTAAATTGACACCAGATCCGGTGACCTTTGGGACATGGTTTGACCCCCTTAGGAAAGTGCTATCATCATGAAACGTTCAGATCACTTACAACTCAATAGATTCTACCTTCCTGTAACGTTTCAGCCTGATTGGACCTTGTTTTCACACAAATGAACCCAGAATGATGTGAAATTGTGCTTCGTGCAACATAATTCTGGGTGCCATTTAAAAACCATAAGTGCTAATGACTCCATTCCTTTTTGTGGTTGTAGGGGCTGTTGATTGGAGTACACTAAAACAAACCTGATCGCTCTAGGACATTCAGAAGCCAAGTTATAAGCCCACAAATGTGTAACTGGACTACTTCTTTAAATTGACACCAGATCCGGTGACCTTTGGGACATGGTTTGACCCCCTTAGGAAAGTGCTATCATCATGAAACGTTCAGATCACTTACAACAATAGATTCTACCTTCCTGTAACGTTTCAGCCTGATTGGACCTTGTTTTCACACAAATGAACCCAGAATGATGTGAAATTGTGCTTCGTGCAACATAATTCTGGGTGCCATTTAAAAACCATAAGTGCTAATGTCTCCATTCCTTTTTGTGGTTCTAGGGGCTGTTGATTGGAGTACACTAAAACAAACCTGATCTCTCTAGGACATTCAGAAACCAAGTTATAAGCCCACACACAAAGATGTAACTGGACTACTTCTTTAAAGTGACACTCTGCCCGGTGACCTTTGGGACATGGTTTGACCCCCTATAGGAATGTGCGATCATCTTGAAACGTTCAGATCACTTATAACTCAATAGATTCTACCTTCTTGTAGCGTTTCAGCCGGATTGGACCTTGTTTTCACACAAATTGACCCAGAATCATGTGAAATTGTGCTTAGTGCAGCATAATTCTGGGTGCCATTTAAGAACCATAAGTGCTAATGACTCCATTCCTTTTTGTGGTTGTAGGGGCTGTTGATTGGAGTACACTAAAATAAACCTGATCTCTCTAGGACATTCAGAAGCCAAGTTATAAGCCCACAAATGTGTAACTGGACTACTTCTTTAAATTGACACCAGATCCGGTGACCTTTGGGACATGGTTTGACACCCTTAGGAAAGCGCTATCATCATGAAACGTTCAGATCACTTACAACTCAATAGATTCTAGCTTCCAGTAACGTTTCAGCCTGATTGGACCTTGTTTTCACACAAATGAACCCAGAATGATGTGAAATTGTGCTTCGTGCAAAATAATTCTGGGTGCCATTTACAAACCATAAGTGCTAATGACTCCATTCCTTTTTGTGGTTGTAGGGGCTGTTGATTGGAGTACACTAAAACAAACCTAACCTCTCTAGGACATTCAGAAGCCAAGTTATAAGCCCACAAAGGTGTAACTGGACTACTTCTTTAAAGTGACACTTGGCCCGGTGACCTTTGGGACATGGTTTGACCCCCTATAGGAATGTGCGATCATCTTGAAACGTTCAGATCACTTACAACTCAATAGATTCTACCTTCTTGTAGCGTTTCAGCCGGATTGGACCTTGTTTTCACACAAATTGACCCAGAATGATGTGAAATTGTGCTTCGTGCAACATAATTCTGGGTGCCACTTACAAACCATAAGTGCTAATGACTCCATTCATTTTTGTGGTTGTAGGGGCTGTTGATTGGAGTACATTAAAACAAACCTGATCTCTCTAGGACATTCAGAAGCCAAGTTATAAGCCCACAAATGTGTAACTGGACTACTTCTTTAAATTGACACCAGATCCAGTGACCTTTGGGACATGGTTTGACCCCCTTAGGAAAGTGCTATCATCATGAAACGTTCAGATCACTTACAACTCAATAGATTCTACCTTCCTGTAACGTTTCAGCCTGATTGGACCTTGTTTTCACACAAATGGACCCAGAATGATGTGAAATTGTGCTTTGTGCAACATAATTCTGGGTGCCATTTAAAAACCATAAGTGCTAATGACTCCATTCCTTTTTGTGGTTGTAGGGGCTGTTGATTGGAGTACACTAAAATAAACCTGATCTCTCTAGGACATTCAGAAGCCAAGTTATAAGCCCACAAATGTGTAACTGGACTACTTCTTTAAATTGACACCAGATCCGGTGACCTTTGGGACATGGTTTGACCCCCTTAGGAAAGTGCTATCATCATGAAACGTTCAGATCACTTACAACTCAATAGATTCTACCTTCCTGTAACGTTTCAGCCTGATTGGACCTTGTTTTCACACAAATGAACCCAGAATGATGTGAAATTGTGCTTCGTGCAACATAATTCTGGGTGCCATTTACAAACCATAAGTGCTAATGACTCCATTCCTTTTTGTGGTTGTAGGGGCTGTTGATTGGAGTACACTAAAACAAACCTGATCTCTCTAGGACATTCAGAAGCCAAGTTATAAGCCCACAAAGGTGTAACTGGACAACTTCTTTAAAGTGACACCAGGCCCGGTGACCTTTGGGACATGGTTTTACCCCCTATAAGAATGTGCGATCATCTTGAAACCTTCAGATCACTTACAACTCAATAGATTCTACCTTCTTGTAGCGTTTCAGCCTGATTGGACCTTGTTTTCACACAAATGGACCCAGAATGATGTGAAATTGTGCTTCGTGCAACATAATTCTGGGTGCCATTTACAAACCATAAGTGCTAATGACTCCATTCCTTTTTGTGGTTGTAGGGGCTGTTGATTGGAGTACATTAAAACAAACCTGATCTCTCTAGGACATTCAGAAGTCAAGTTATAAGCCCACAAATGTGTAACTGGACTACTACTTTAAATTGACACCAGATCCGGTGACCTTTGGGACATGGTTTGACCCCCTTAGGAAAGTGCTATCATCATGAAACATTCAGATCACTTACAACTCAATAGATTCTACCTTCCTGTAACGTTTCAGCCTGATTGGACCTTGTTTTCACACAAATGAACCCAGAATGATGTGAAATTGTGCTTCGTGCAACATAATTCTGGGTGCCATTTACAAACAATAAGTGCTAATGACTCCATTCCTTTTTGTGGTTGTAGGGGCTGTTGATTGGAGAACACTAAAACAAACCTAACCTCTCTAGGACATTCAGAAGCCAAGTTATAAGCCCACAAATGTGTAACTGGACTACTTCTTTAAATTGACACCAGGTCCGGTGACCTTTGGGACATGGTTTTACCCCCTATAAGAATGTGCGATCATCTTGAAACCTTCAGATCACTTACAACTCAATAGATTCTACCTTCTTGTAGCGTTTCAGCCTGATTGGACCTTGTTTTCACACAAATGGACCCAGAATGATGTGAAATTGTGCTTCGTGCAACATAATTCTGGGTGCCATTTACAAACCATAAGTGCTAATGACTCCATTCCTTTTTGTGGTTGTAGGGGCTGTTGATTGGAGTACATTAAAACAAACCTGATCTCTCTAGGACATTCAGAAGTCAAGTTATAAGCCCACAAATGTGTAACTGGACTACTACTTTAAATTGACACCAGATCCGGTGACCTTTGGGACATGGTTTGACCCCCTTGAGAAAGTGTTATCATCATGAAACATTCAGATCACTTACAACTCAATAGATTCTACCTTCCTGTAACGTTTCAGCCTGATTGGACCTTGTTTTCACACAAATGAACCCAGAATGATGTGAAATTGTGCTTCGTGCAACATAATTCTGGGTGCCATTTACAAACCATAAGTGCTAATGACTCCATTCCTTTTTGTGGTTGTAGGGGCTGTTGATTGGAGTATACTAAAACAAACCTGATCTCTCTAGGACATTCAGAAGCCAAGTTATAAGCCCACAAAGGTGTAACTGGACTACTTCTTTAAAGTGACACCAGGCCCTGTGACCTTTGGGACATGGTTTAACCCCCTATAGGAATGAGCGATCATCTTGAAACGTTCAGATCACTTACAACTCAATAGATTCTACCTTCTTGTAGCGTTTCAGCCTGATTGGACCTTGTTTTCACACAAATGGACCCAGAATGATGTGAAATTGTTCTTCCTGCAACTTAATTCTGGGTGCCATTTACAAACCTTAAGTGCTAATGACTCCATTCCTTTTTGTGGTTGTAGGGGCTGTTGATTGGAGTACACTAAAACAAACCTGATCTCTCTAGGACATTCAGAAGCCAAGTTATAAGCCCACAAATGTGTAACTGGACTACTTCTTTAAATTGACACCAGGCCCGGTGACCTTTGGGACATGGTTTTACCCCCTATAAGAATGTGTGATCATCTTGAAACCTTCAGATCACTTACAACTCAATAGATTCTACCTTCTTGTAGCGTTTCAGCCTGATCGGACCTTGTTTTCACACAAATGGACCCAGAATGATGTGAAATTGTGCTTCGTGCAACATAATTCTGGGTGCCATTTACAAACCATAAGTGCTAATGACTCCATTCCTTTTTGTGGTTGTAGGGGCTGTTGATTGGAGTACATTAAAACAAACCTGATCTCTCTAGGACATTCAGAAGTCAAGTTATAAGCCCACAAATGTGTAACTGGACTACTACTTTAAATTGACACCAGATCCGGTGACCTTTGGGACATGGTTTGACCCCCTTAGGAAAGTGCTATCATCATGAAACATTCAGATCACTTACAACTCAATAGATTCTACCTTCCTGTAACGTTTCAGCCTGATTGGACCTTGTTTTCACACAAATGAACCCAGAATGATGTGAAATTGTGCTTCGTGCAACATAATTCTGGGTGCCATTTACAAACCATAAGTGCTAGTGACTCCATTCCTTTTTGTGGTTGTAGGGGCTGTTGATTGGAGTATACTAAAACAAACCTGATCTCTCTAGGACATTCAGAAGCCAAGTTATAAGCCCACAAAGGTGTAACTGGACTACTTCTTTAAAGTGACACCAGGCCCTGTGACCTTTGGGACATGGTTTTACCCCCTATAGGAATGAGCGATCATCTTGAAACGTTCAGATCACTTACAACTCAATAGATTCTACCTTCTTGTAGCGTTTCAGCCTGATTGGACCTTGTTTTCACACAAATGGACCCAGAATGATGTGAAATTGTTCTTCCTGCAACATAATTCTGGGTGCCATTTACAAACCTTAAGTGCTAATGACTCCATTCCTTTTTGTGGTTGTAGGGGCTGTTGATTGGAGTACACTAAAACAAACCTGATCTCTCTAGGACATTCAGAAGCCAAGTTATAAGCCCACAAATGTGTAACTGGACACTTCTTTAAATTGACACCAGATCCGGTGACCTTTGGGACATGGTTTGACCCCCTTAGGAAAGTGCTATCATCATGAAACGTTCAGATCACTTACAACTCAATAGATTCTACCTTCCTGTAACGTTTCAGCCAGATTGGACCTTGTTTCCACACAAATGAACCCAGAATGATGTGAAATTGTGCTTCGTGCAACATAATTCTGGGTGCCATTTACAAACCATAAGTGCTAATGACTCCATTCCTTTTTGTGGTTGTAGGGGCTGTTGATTGGAGTACACTAAAACAAACCTGATCTCTCTAGGACATTCAGAAGCCAAGTTATAAGCCCACAAATGTGTAACTGGACTACTTCTTTAAATTGACACCAGATCCTGTGACTTTTGGGACAAGGTTTGACCCCCTTAGGAAAGTGCTATCATCATTAAACGTTCAGATCACTTGCAACTCAATAGATTCTACCTTCCTGTAACGTTTCAGCCTTATTGGACCTTGTTTTCACACAAATGAACCCAGAATGATGTGAAATTGTGCTTCGTGCAACATAATTCTGGGTGCCATTTACAAACCATAAGTGCTAATATCTCCATTCCTTTTTGTGGTTGTAGGGGCTGTTGATTGGAGTACATTAAAACAAACCTGATCTCTCTAGGTCATTCAGAAGCCAAGTTATAAGCCCACAAATGTGTAACTGGACTGCTTCTTTAAATTGACACCAGATCCGGTGACCTTTGGGACATGGTTTGACCCCCTTAGGAAAGTGCTATCATCATGAAACGTTCAGATAACTTACAACTCAATAGATTCTACCTTCCTGTAACGTTTCAGCCTGATTGGACCTTGTTTTCACACAAATGAACCCAGAATGATGTGAAATTGTGCTTCGTGCAACATAATTCTGGGTGCCATTTACAAACCATAAGTGCTAATGACTCCATTCCTTTTTGTGGTTGTAGGGGCTTTGATTGGAGTACACTAAAACAAACCTAACCTCTCTAGGACATTCAGAAGCCAAGTTATAAGCCCACAAAGGTGTAACTGGACTACTTCTTTAAAGTGACACCAGGCCCGGTGACCTTTGGGAAATGGTTTTACCCCCAATAGGAATGTGCGATCATCTTGAAACGTTCAGATCACTTACAACTCAATAGATTCTACCTTCTTGTAGCGTTTCAGCCTGATTGGACCTTGTTTTCACACAAATGGACCCAGAATGATGTGAAATTGTGCATCGTGCAACATAATTCTGGGTGCCATTTACAAACCATAAGTGCTAATGACTACATTCCCTTTTGTGTTTGTAGGGGCTCTTGATTGGAGTACATTAAAACAAACCTGATCTCTCTAGGACATTCAGAAGCCCAGTTATAAGCCCACAAATGTGTAACCGGACTACTTCTTTAAATTGACACCAGATCCGGTGACCTTTGGGACATGGTTTGACCCCCTTAGGAAAGTGCTATCATCATGAAACGTTCAGATCACTTACAACTCAATACATTCTACCTTCCTGTAACATTTCAGCCTGATTGGACCTTGTTTTCACACAAATGGACCCAGAATGATGTGAAATTGTGCTTCGTGCAACATAATTCTGGGTGCCATTTACATACCATAAGTGCTAATGACTCCATTCCTTTTTGTGGTTGTAGGGGCTGTTGATTGGAGTACATTAAAACAAACCTGATATCTCTAGGACATTCAGAAGCCAAGTTATAAGCCCACAAATGTGTAACTGGACTACTTCTTTAAATTGACACCAGATCCGGTGACCTTTGCGACATGGTTTGACCCCCTTAGGAAAGTGCTATCATCATGAAACGTTCAGATCACTTACAACTAAATAGATTCTACCTTCCTGTAACGTTTCAGCCTGATTGGACCTTGTTTTCACACAAATGAACCCAGAATGATGTGAAATTGTGCTTCGTGCAACAAACATCCGGATAACGTGCTCCGGAATTTCTCCGGACGAAGCCCCTAGTAACAGGTCCGGAGTTGTTACGGACAGGGTGGCTGCTTTCAGACTCGTGAGATAAATTTCCGGGCAAGGGGGAGGGGGGAGGAGGGGACCGGGGGACGCTGTGCGCACCTAGATAACGTATATGTCACGTGACCGGGAAGGTATACCACATGATGTCCCGAGTCCTGAGCACAAACACACAGAGGAAAGAAGGCGAACATCTGAACAGCATCTCCAACATGTCGACCAATTGGACAGATTCAGAGATTCGAGACCTACTCACGGTGAGGGGAGACATGGTCATTATGAAAAGTTTTCAAGGTACAGCGCGAGACTCTGTCACCTACGACCGCCTAATATCGAAGTTGCGTGATCTGGGAACGCACCGGAGCAAACAACAGGCCATATCGAAGCTCAAGGCCTTAAAGCGTCGATACCACGAGGTATGTGACCACAATAGGAGAAGTGGTAACGACCGGATGGAGTGGGGCTACTTCAACTTATGTGAAGCTATATGGGGTGCTCAAAAAACCACAAACCCTGTTGTGGTGTGTGGAAGCATGGCAGCGGCTTCCAACCGACCAGAGGACTGCTCTGAGGCCAGCTGCAGCTCCCTTGAGAGGGCCCAAGAAGACGCAACGGACGGCAGCGAGAACCACAGGCCCCAAGTCGCGTCGGACAGTGACTGCTCTTCCATAGCAGGTAAATATTCACGTTAGCAAGCAGATGCTGTTGTAAGACTGGGTGTGCAGTTAATTGCAGACAACTGCGACCTAAACAGCAGGCTTTTAACTTCTGGTATCTAAACTGCTCCAACTGAGCACGTGATGAGAAAAGCGCTGGGTGACGTGTTTGAATTACGTGCACATTGGGGGTTACAGTTATTGGAAAACTCACCAAAAAATGGAGGACATACATTACGTGTCCCATTTTGAACATGTATTTTGTTACTATATCTGAGTTGAGTTTAAATGTTTGTCTTTGTGGTAAACCTGTAGTGCACCATATTCAGATAATCACCCCACTGCACAAAATACATTGAAACACTACAGCATATATGTGACACTAATGTCTGCCTTTTTCAATAGGGCCATCATGCAGCACCCCATCGCAGGCGGCATCCAGCACTCCAAGGCAAAGAAAGAGGAAGAGAGACAAGTCTTCCTACACAGAATGGAGCGAGGCTTTGGAACGCATGGATGAGAGAAGCCATCAGCGTGACAGAGAATTAATGCAGGAGCAGAGGGAGTTTCAACAGCAATATATGCGTGAATACTTAGCGGTCAGGCGACAAGAAGTGGCTACATTCCAGGATATAACATCTTTGATGCGTCAACTTGTTAACAGGTTGACTCAGCCACAGCAGGAATGGATGCCGGGTCCAAACTACCACAATTTGTAGTTCATTGTCCCTCCACCTTCACTGGCTGATGTAACATTCTGACCTGCAGAGCTCCATCAGTGCAGACTGCTGCACCCCACATTCTCCATCTGTAGACAGTTTCATTTCAGTATTAATTTTCAGTTTTTATTTGTTACACTTTATTTAAACTTTTGCCATTTATACAATCTACTAAAATAAGTTGTTTTTTGTGTTTTTTTTTATACAAGCCTTTCATGGCAAACCTTTAGTCTCGATTAAATTGGGGGGGGGGGGGGTATTGAGTTTAATTTTTTTGGACAAGTTTTGCACATTTTAATTAAATGTCTTTTACTTGAAGTGACAGATTTTGCACAACACAACTTATACCTCTGTTTGCAGTGTCTATTTTACTTTTTTTGCTTGGCAAATAAAAACCTTTTTGGGTGAAACTATGAATACATTCTCATCTATGTGAAGAATGGTTAACACTGTTAAAAGTTTTCTTTTTAATTAGGGGAAGCAGACATTGTTACAGTCCCAAAATGTACAACGCAGTTTTGGACAAGAAGCACAATCAATTTGAAATGCAGTTAAAGTACTGACATGATTGCCCCTCGAATTTGCTGTGCCCCTCCAACTGGAGGGGCATACACAGCTTCTGCATTAGGTTCAGGTAGTTCAGTGGCATCAGTATTCCATTCAGCAAGGTAATTGTCTTTGTTGATCTCGCAGACATTGTGAAGAATGCAACAAGCAATCACAATGTCCGGCATAATGTGAATGTCCACATCACAACGCTTGGCCAGACACTTCCAGCGGCCCTTAAGCCGCCCAAATGCATTTTCAACAACCATCCGAGCAGAGCTTAAACGATAGTTGAAGGTGCTTTGTTCAGGCGTCAGACGATGGTGTTGTGTGAACCCCTTCATCAGCCACTTCTTCAGTGGATATGCCGCATCCCCAATCAGATGAACGGGAACCTCTACATCATTGATGTCTCTGGACATCTAGAAGGACAGAAAACCAAGATTAGAGGTGTAGGGGTGTGTGTGTGTGTGTGTGTGCGCGCGCAGATTTAGATGTTAAGGCATACCTCACGGGGGAACAGGTAGCCATCTTGTTGTTCGGCTTTGATGAAGATGGTAGAGTTGCTGAGTACTCTGGCGTCATGCGTTCGACCAGGCCAACCAACATAAACATCTGTGAAACTGAACAAAGCATTTCGTTAGTGCTGCAACATAACAGCCCCAAACAACAAAGGGATGCATAAAATGTAAATTTGCTCTTGACAACAACATAGAAATTCATGCTCTCACAAAACCAGTCTTACTAGAAACGGTGGTCAACAACAGCCTGCAGAACAATGGAATGCCAGCCTTTTCTGTTGTGATATGAAGCTGGATCGTCCTTCGGAGCAATGATTGGAATGTGGCTTCATCTATAGCTCCACCACACATTGGGTAGCCGCGTGCAGCAAATCCATCCATTGTGACCTGTAGCTGGTCCAGCTTTGGTAATGAAATGAAACATTCTAGCAAACGGTCCTTCAGAGCACTTGTCACCTCTCGCAAAAAAACACAGACAGTGGATATACCAACACCAAACAGGCAGCTTATGGTTCTGTATTCGCTCGGTGTGGCATACCACCAGATAACAACGGCTAGCCTGAGGGAAGGTTCGTAAGGCCTGCGCCTGTTTGTAGTTTTCCGTGCCAAAACAGGCCTAACCAAGCTTAACAGGTAGTTGAAGGTCCTGCGAGACATTCGAAAATGTTGATACCGCTCCTCATCTCCAAAGTTTTTCAACGCGTTTGACCAGAAAACTTCGCCACTTGGTCGTGAATGTTTCCATATACGCCGGGTCGCGGTCTCCTGAAGCATGCGGCGAACCATGGCAGCTCGCCTCCTACGGTACCGTCTCCTACACGCGCGACGGAGCGTTTCACACTGCTCCCTTGATTCCTTTATTACCAATTGAGCTTCATCATCCAGGTCTCTAATGCGTTTTCGTGTGCGCAGGATTACGCTTAACATAAGTCCGATCAGTGAGAGGAATTCTAGCTCTTCGCCGGCCATGTTGGACTGAATAGCTTTGTTTGGGGAAATGACGCACGTACGCCCGCCGCACTTTGTTTACGCAATATCCGGGTACAGCCTCCCCACCCCCTCCCCCCAGACATCTGGAACTTTTCCCTGCTGTCTGAACGCAGCCGAAAGGACAAGTTCCGGTACAAAAGTGGTGTGTCTGAAAACACAGTTCCGGTTAAAAACCGGATTGAATTTTCCACAAATGTTCCAGAATGTCTGTCTGAAAAGGGCTCTAGAGAGATCAGGTTTGTTTTAATGTACTCCAATCAACAGCCCCTACAACCACAAAAAGGAATGGAGTCATTAGCACTTATGGTTTGTAAATGGCACCCAGAATTATGTTGCACGAAGCACAATTTCACATCATTCTGGGTTCATTTGTGTGAAAACAAGGTCCAATCAGGCTGAAACAATACAGGAAGGTAGAATCTATTGAGTTGTAAGTGATCTGAACGTTTCAAGATGATCGCACATTTCTATTGGGGGTAAAACCATTTCCCAAAGGTCACCGGGCCTGGTGTCACGTTAAAGAAGTAGTCCAGTTACACCTTTGTGGGCTTATAACTTGGCTTCTGAATGTCCTAGAGAGGTTAGGTTTGTTTTAGTGTACTCCAATCAAAGCCCCTACAACCACAAAAAGGAATGGAGTCATTAGCACTTATGGTTTGTAAATGGCACCCAGAATTATGTTGCACGAAGCACAATTTCACATCATTCTGGGTTCATTTGTGTGAAAACAAGGTCCAATCAGGCTGAAACGTTACAGGAAGGTAGAATCTATTGAGTTGTAAGTTATCTGAACGTTTCATGATGATAGCACTTTCCTAAGGGGGTCAAACCATGTCCCAAAGGTCACCGGATCTGGTGTCAATTTAAAGAAGCAGTCCAGTTACACATTTGTGGGCTTATAACTTGGCTTCTGAATGACCTAGAGAGATCAGGTTTGTTTTAATGTACTCCAATCAACAGCCCCTACAACCACAAAAAGGAATGGAGATATTAGCACTTATGGTTTGTAAATGGCACCCAGAATTATGTTGCACGAAGCACAATTTCACATCATTCTGGGTTCATTTGTATGAAAACAAGGTCCAATCAGGCTGAAACGTTACAGGAAGGTAGAATCTTTTGAGTTGCAAGTGATCTGAACGTTTCATGATGATAGCACTTTCCTAAGGGGGTCAAACCATGTCCCAAAAGTCACCGGATCTGGTGTCAATTTAAAGAAGTAGTCCAGTTACACATTTGTGGGCTTATAACTTGGCTTCTGAATGTCCTAGAGAGATCAGGTTTGTTTTAGTGTACTCCAATCAACAGCCCCTACAACCACAAAAATGAATGGAGTCATTAGCACTTATGGTTTGTAAATGGCACCCAGAATTATGTTGCACGAAGCACAATTTCACATCATTCTGGGTCCATTTGTGTGAAAACAAGGTCCAATCAGGCTGAAACGCTACAAGTAGGTAGAATCTATTGAGTTGTAAGTGATCTGAACATTTCAAGATGATCGCACATTCCTATAGGGGGTAAAACCATGTCCCAAAGGTCACCGGGCCTGGTGTCACTTTAAAGTAGTAGTCCAGTTACACCTTTTGGGCTTATAACTTGGCTTCTGAATGTCCTAGAGAGGTTAGTTTGTTTTAGTGTACTCCAATCAACAGCCCCTAAAACCACAAAAAGGAATGGAGTCATCAGCACTTATGGTTTGTAAATGGCACCCAGAATTATGTTGCACAAAGCACAATTTCACATCATTCTGGGTTCATTTGTGTGAAAACAAGGTCCAATCAGGCTGAAACGTTACAGGAAGGTAGAATCTATTGAGTTGTAAGTGATCTGAACGTTTCATGATGATAGCACTTTCCTAAGGGGGTCAAACCATGTCCCAAAGGTCACCGGATCTGGTGTCAATTTAAAGAAGTAGTCCAGTTACACATTTGTGGGCTTATAACTTGGCTTCTGAATGTCCTAGAGAGATCAGGTTTGTTTTAGTGTACTCCAATCAACAGCCCCTACAACCACAAAAAGGAATGGAGTCATTAGCACTTAAGGTTTGTAAATGGCACCCAGAATTATGTTGCAGGAAGAACAATTTCACATCATTCTGGGTCCATTTGTGTGAAAACAAGGTCCAATCAGGCTGAAACGCTACAAGAAGGTAGAATCTATTGAGTTGTAAGTGATCTGAACGTTTCAAGATGATCGCTCATTCCTATAGGGGGTAAAACCATGTCCCATAGGTCACCGGGCCTGGTGTCACTTTAAAGAAGTAGTCCAGTTACACCTTTGTGGGCTTATAACTTGGCTTCTGAATGTCCTAGAGAGGTTAGGTTTGTTTTAGTGTTCTCCAATCAACAGCCCCTACAACCACAAAAAGGAATGGAGTCATTAGCACTTATGGTTTGTAAATGGCACCCAGAATTATGTTGCACGAAGCACAATTTCACATCATTCTGGGTTCATTTGTGTGAAAACAAGGTCCAATCAGGCTGAAACGTTACAGGAAGGTAGAATCTATTGAGTTGTAAGTGATCTGAATGTTTCATGATGATAGCACTTTCCTAAGGGGGTCAAACCATGTCCCAAAGGTTACCGGATCTGGTGTCAATTTAAAGTAGTAGTCCAGTTACACATTTGTGGGCTTATAACTTGACTTCTGAATGTCCTAGAGAGATCAGGTTTGTTTTAATGTACTCCAATCAACAGCCCCTACAACCACAAAAAGGAATGGAGTCATTAGCACTTATGGTTTGTAAATGGCACCCAGAATTATGTTGCACGAAGCACAATTTCACATCATTCTGGGTCCATTTGTGTGAAAACAAGGTCCAATCAGGCTGAAACGGTACAAGAAGGTAGAATCTATTGAGTTGTAAGTGATCTGAAGGTTTCAAGATGATCGCACATTCTTATAGGGGGTAAAACCATGTCCCAAAGGTCACCGGGCCTGGTGTCACTTTAAAGAAGTTGTCCAGTTACACCTTTGTGGGCTTATAACTTGGCTTCTGAATGTCCTAGAGAGGTCAGGTTTGTTTTAGTGTACTCCAATCAACAGCCCCTACAACCACAAAAAGGAATGGAGTAATTAGCACTTATGGTTTGTAAATGGCACCCAGAATTATGTTGCACGAAGCACAATTTCACATCATTCTGGGTTCATTTGTGTGAAAACAAGGTCCAATCAGGCTGAAACGTTACAGGAAGGTAGAATCTATTGAGTTGTAAGTGATCTGAATGTTTCATGATGATAGCATTTTCCTAAGGGGGTCAAACCATGTCCCAAAGGTCACCGGATCTGGTGTCAATCTAAAGAAGTAGTCCAGTTACACATTTGTGGGCTTATAACTTGGCTTCTGAATGTCTTAGAGAGATCAGGTTTATTTTAGTGTACTCCAATCAACAGCCCCTACAACCACAAAAAGGAATGGAGTCATTAGCACTTATGGTTCTTAAATGGCACCCAGAATTATGTTGCACGAAGCACAATTTCACATCATTCTGGGTCAATTTGTGTGAAAACAAGGTCCAATCCGGCTGAAACGCTACAAGAAGGTAGAATCTATTGAGTTGTAAGTGATCTGAACGTTTCAAGATGATCGCACATTCCTATAGGGGGTCAAACCATGTCCCAAAGGTCACCGGGCCAAGTGTCACTTTAAAGAAGTAGTCCAGTTACATCTTTGTGTGTGGGCTTATAACTTGGCTTCTGATCGTCCTAAAGAGATCAGGTTTGTTTTAGTGTACTCCAATCAACAGCCCCTAGAACCACAAAAAGGAATGGAGACATTAGCACTTATGGTTTTTAAATGGCACCCAGAATTATGTTGCACGAAGCACAATTTCACATCATTCTGGGTTCATTTGTGTGAAAACAAGGTCCAATCAGGCTGAAACGTTACAGGAAGGTAGAATCTATTGTTGTAAGTGATCTGAACGTTTCATGATGATAGCACTTTCCTAAGGGGGTCAAACCATGTCCCAAAGGTCACCGGATCTGGTGTCTAAAGAAGTAGTCCAGTTACAAATTTGTGGGCTTATAACTTGGCTTCTGAATGTCCTAGAGAGATCAGGTTTGTTTTAGTATACTCCAATCAACAGCCCCTACAACCACAAAAAGGAATGGAGTCATTAGACTTATGGTTTTTAAATGGCACCCAGAATTATGTTGCACGAAGCACAATTTCACATCATTCTGGGTTCATTTGTGTGAAAACAAGGTCCAATCAGGCTGAAACGTTACAGGAAGGTAGAATCTATTGCGTTGTAAGTGATCTGAACGTTTCATGATGATAGCCCTTTCCTAAGGGGGTCAAACCATGTCCCAAAGGTCACCGGATCTGGTGTCAATTTAAAGAAGTAGTCCAGTTACACATTTGTGGGCTTATAACTTGGCTTCTGAATGTCCTAGAGCGATCAGGTTTGTTTTAGTGTACTCCAATCAACAGCCCCTACAACCACAAAAAGGAATGGAGTCATTAGCACTTATGGTTTTTAAATGGCACCCAGAATTATGTTGCACAAAGCACAATTTCACATCATTCTGGGTTCATTTGTGTGAAAACAAGGTCCAATCAGGCTGAAACGTTACAGGAAGGTAGAATCTATTGAGTTGTAAGTGATCTGAACGTTTCATGATGATAGCACTTTCCTAAGGGGGTCAAACCATGTCCCAAAGGTCACCGGATCTGGTGTCAATTTAAAGAAGTAGTCCAGTTACACATTTGTGGGCTTATAACTTGGCTTCTGAATGTCCTAGAGAGATCAGGTTTGTTTTAGTGTACTCCAATCAACAGCCCCTACAACCACAAAAAGGAATGGAGTCATTAGCACTTATGGTTTGTAAATGGCACCCAGAATTATGTTGCACGAAGCACAATTTCACATCATTCTGGGTCCATTTGTGTGAAAACAAGGTCCAATCAGGCTGAAACATTACAGGAAGGTAGAATCTATTAAAATGTAAGTGATCTGAAGGTTTCATGATGATAGCACTTCCCTAATTAGGGTCAAACCATGTCCCAAAGGTCACCGGATCTGGTGTCTGAAGAAGTAGTCCAGTTACACATTTGTGGGCTTATAACTTGGCTTCTGAATGTCCTAGAGAGATCAGGTTTGTTTTAGTATACTCCAATCAACAGCCCCTACAACCACAAAAAGGAATGGAGTCATTAGCACTTATGGTTTTTAAATGGCACCCAGAATTATGTTGCACGAAGCACAATTTCACATCATTCTGGGTTCATTTGTGTGAAAACAAGGTCCAATCAGGCTGAAACGTTACAGAAAGGTAGAATCTATTGAGTTGTAAGTGATCTGAACGTTTCATGATGATAGCACTTTCCTAAGGGGGTCAAACCATGTCCCAAATGTCACCGGATCTGGTGTCAATTTAAAGTAGTAGTCCAGTTACACATTTGTGGGCTTATAACCTTGCTTCTGAATGTCCTGGAGAGGTCCGGTTTGTTTTAATGTACTCCAATCAACAGCCCCTACAACCACAAAAAGGAATGGAGTCATTAGCACTTATGGTTTGTAAATGGCACCCAGAATTATGTTGCACGAAGCAAAATTTCACATCATTCTGGGTTCATTTGTGTGAAAACAAGGTCCAATCAGGCAGAAACGTTACAGGAAGGTAGAATCTATTGAGTTGTAAGTGATCTGAACGTTTCATGATGATAGCACTTTCCTATAGGGGGTCAAACCATGTCCCAAAGGTCACCGGGCCTGGTGTCACTTTAAAGAAGTAGTCCAGTTACACCTTTGTGGGCTTATAACTTGGCTTCTGAATGTCCTAGAGAGATCAGGGTTGTTTTAGTGTACTCCAATCAACAGCCCCCACAACCACAAAAAGGAATGGAGTCATTAGCACTTATGGTTCTTAAATGGCACCCAGAATTATGTTGCACAAAGCACAATTTCACATCATTCTGGGTCCATTTGTGTGAAAACAAGGTCCAATCAGGCTGAAACGTTACAGGAAGGTAGAATCTATTGAGTTGTAAGTGATCTGAACGTTTCAAGATGATCGCACATTCCTATAGGGGGTAAAACCATGTCCCAAAGGTCACCGGGCCTGGTGTCACTTTAAAGAAGTAGTCCAGTTACACCTTTGTGGGCTTATAACTTGGCTTCTGAATGTCCTAGAGAGGTTAGGTTTGTTTTAGTGTACTCCAATCAAAGCCCCTACAACCACAAAAAGGAATGGAGTCATTAGCACTTATGGTTTGTAAATGGCACCCAGAATTATGTTGCACGAAGCACAATTTCACATCATTCTGGGTTCATTTGTGTGAAAACAAGGTCCAATCAGGCTGAAACGTTACAGGAAGGTAGAATCTATTGAGTTGTAAGTTATCTGAACGTTTCATGATGATAGCACTTTCCTAAGGGGGTCAAACCATGTCCCAAAGGTCACCGGATCTGGTGTCAATTTAAAGAAGCAGTCCAGTTACACATTTGTGGGCTTATAACTTGGCTTCTGAATGACCTAGAGAGATCAGGTTTGTTTTAATGTACTCCAATCAACAGCCCCTACAACCACAAAAAGGAATGGAGATATTAGCACTTATGGTTTGTAAATGGCACCCAGAATTATGTTGCACGAAGCACAATTTCACATCATTCTGGGTTCATTTGTATGAAAACAAGGTCCAATCAGGCTGAAACGTTACAGGAGGGTAGAATCTATTGAGTTGCAAGTGATCTGAACGTTTCATGATGATAGCACTTTCCTAAGGGGGTCAAACCATGTCCCAAAAGTCACCGGATCTGGTGTCAATTTAAAGAAGTAGTCCAGTTACACATTTGTGGGCTTATAACTTGGCTTCTGAATGTCCTAGAGAGATCAGGTTTGTTTTAGTGTACTCCAATCAACAGCCCCTACATCCACAAAAAGGAATGGAGTCATTAGCACTTATGGTTTGTAAATGGCACCCAGAATTATGTTGCACGAAGCACAATTTCACATCATTCTGGGTCCATTTGTGTGAAAACAAGGTCCAATCAGGCTGAAACGCTACAAGAAGGTAGAATCTATTGAGTTGTAAGTGATCTGAACATTTCAAGATGATCGCACATTCCTATAGGGGGTAAAACCATGTCCCAAAGGTCACCGGGCCTGGTGTCACTTTAAAGTAGTAGTCCAGTTACACCTTTTGGGCTTATAACTTGGCTTCTGAATGTCCTAGAGAGGTTAGTTTGTTTTAGTGTACTCCAATCAACAGCCCCTAAAACCACAAAAAGGAATGGAGTCATTAGCACTTATGGTTTGTAAATGGCACCCAGAATTATGTTGCACAAAGCACAATTTCACATCATTCTGGGTTCATTTGTGTGAAAACAAGGTCCAATCAGGCTGAAACGTTACAGGAAGGTAGAATCTATTGAGTTGTAAGTGATCTGAACGTTTCATGATGATAGCACTTTCCTAAGGGGGTCAAACCATGTCCCAAAGGTCACCGGATCTGGTGTCAATTTAAAGAAGTAGTCCAGTTACACCTTTGTGGGCTTATAACTTGGCTTCTGAATGTCCTAGAGAGATCAGGTTTGTTTTAGTGTACTCCAATCAACAGCCCCTACAACCACAAAAAGGAATGGAGTCATTAGCACTTAAGGTTTGTAAATGGCACCCAGAATTATGTTGCAGGAAGAACAATTTCACATCATTCTGGGCCCATTTGTGTGAAATCAAGGTCCAATCAGGCTGAAACGCTACAAGAAGGTAGAATCTATTGAGTTGTAAGTGATCTGAACGTTTCAAGATGATCGCTCATTCCTATAGGGGGTAAAACCATGTCCCAAAGGTCACCGGGCCTGGTGTCACTTTAAAGAAGTAGTCCAGTTACACCTTTGTGGGCTTATAACTTGGCTTCTGAATGTCCTAGAGAGGTTAGGTTTGTTTTAGTGTTCTCCAATCAACAGCCCCTACAACCACAAAAAGGAATGGAGTCATTAGCACTTATGGTTTGTAAATGGCACCCAGAATTATGTTGCACGAAGCACAATTTCACATCATTCTGGGTTCATTTGTGTGAAAACAAGGTCCAATAGGGCTGAAACGTTACAGGAAGGTAGAATCTATTGAGTTGTAAGTGATCTGAATGTTTCATGATGATAGCACTTTCCTAAGGGGGTCAAACCATGTCCCAAAGGTCACCGGATCTGGTGTCAATTTAAAGTAGTAGTCCAGTTACACATTTGTGGGCTTATAACTTGACTTCTGAATGTCCTAGAGAGATCAGGTTTGTTTTAATGTACTCCAATCAACAGCCCCTACAACCACAAAAAGGAATGGAGTCATTAGCACTTATGGTTTGTAAATGGCACCCAGAATTATGTTGCACGAAGCACAATTTCACATCATTCTGGGTCCATTTGTGTGAAAACAAGGTCCAATCAGGCTGAAACGGTACAAGAAGGTAGAATCTATTGAGTTGTAAGTGATCTGAAGGTTTCAAGATGATTGCACATTCTTATAGGGGGTAAAACCATGTCCCAAAGGTCACCGGGCCTGGTGTCACTTTAAAGAAGTTGTCCAGTTACACCTTTGTGGGCTTATAACTTGGCTTCTGAATGTCCTAGAGAGGTCAGGTTTGTTTTAGTGTACTCCAATCAACAGCCCCTACAACCACAAAAAGGAATGGAGTAATTAGCACTTATGGTTTGTAAATGGCACCCAGAATTATGTTGCACGAAGCACAATTTCACATCATTCTGGGTTCATTTGTGTGAAAACAAGGTCCAATCAGGCTGAAACGTTACAGGAAGGTAGAATCTATTGAGTTGTAAGTGATCTGAATGTTTCATGATGATAGCACTTTCCTAAGGGGGTCAAACCATGTCCCAAAGGTCACCGGATCTGGTGTCAATTTAAAGAAGTAGTCCAGTTACACATTTGTGGGCTTATAACTTGGCTTCTGAATGTCCTAGAGAGATCAGGTTTATTTTAGTGTACTCCAATCAACAGCCCCTACAACCACAAAAAGGAATGGAGTCATTAGCACTTATGGTTTTTAAATGGCACCCAGAATTATGTTGCACAAAGCACAATTTCACATCATTCTGGGTCCATTTGTGTGAAAACAAGGTCCAATCAGGCTGAAACGTTACAGGAAGGTAGAATCTATTGAGTTGTAAGTGATCTGAACGTTTCATGATGATAGCACTTTCCTAAGGGGGTCAAACCATGTCCCAAATGTCACTGGATCTGGTGTCATTTAAAGAAGTAGTCCAGTTACACATTTGTGGGCTTATAACTTGGCTTCTGAATGTCCTAGAGAGATCAGGTTTGTTTTAATGTACTCCAATCAACAGCCCCTACAACCACAAAAATGAATGGAGTCATTAGCACTTATGGTTTGTAAGTGGCACCCAGAATTATGTTGCACGAAGCACAATTTCACATCATTCTGGGTCAATTTGTGTGAAAACAAGGTCCAATCCGGCTGAAACGCTACAAGAAGGTAGAATCTATTGAGTTGTAAGTGATCTGAACGTTTCAAGATGATCGCACATTCCTATAGGGGGTCAAACCATGTCCCAAAGGTCACCGGGCCAAGTGTCACTTTAAAGAAGTAGTCCAGTTACACCTTTGTGGGCTTATAACTTGGCTTCTGAATGTCCTAGAGAGGTTAGGTTTGTTTTAGTGTACTCCAATCAACAGCCCCTAGAACCACAAAAAGGAATGGAGTCATTAGCACTTATGGTTTGTAAATGGCACCCAGAATTATTTTGCACGAAGCACAATTTCACATCATTCTGGGTTCATTTGTGTGAAAACAAGGTCCAATCAGGCTGAAACGTTAATGGAAGCTAGAATCTATTGAGTTGTAAGTGATCTGAACGTTTCATGATGATAGCGCTTTCCTAAGGGGGTCAAACCATGTCCCAAAGGTCACCGGATCTGGTGTCAATTTAAAGAAGTAGTCCAGTTACACATTTGTGGGCTTATAACTTGGCTTCTGAATGTCCTAGAGAGATCAGGTTATTTTTAGTGTACTCCAATCAACAGCCCCTACAACCACAAAAAGGAATGGAGTCATTAGCACTTATGGTTCTTAAATGGCACCCAGAATTATGCTGCACTAAGCACAATTTCACATGATTCTGGGTCAATATGTGTGAAAACAAGGTCCAATCCGGCTGAAACGCTACAAGAAGGTAGAATCTATTGAGTTGTAAGTGATCTGAACGTTTCAAGATGATCGCACATTCCTATAGGGGGTCAAACCATGTCCCAAAGGTCACCGGGCCAAGTGTCACTTTAAAGAAGTAGTCCAGTTACATCTTTGTGTGTGGGCTTATAACTTGGCTTCTGAATGTCCTAGAGAGATCAGGTTTGTTTTAGTGTACTCCAATCAACAGCCCCTAGAACCACAAAAAGGAATGGAGACATTAGCACTTATGGTTTTTAAATGGCACCCAGAATTATGTTGCACGAAGCACAATTTCACATCATTCTGGGTTCATTTGTGTGAAAACAAGGTCCAATCAGGCTGAAACGTTACAGGAAGGTAGAATCTATTGTTGTAAGTGATCTGAACGTTTCATGATGATAGAACTTTCCTAAGGGGGTCAAACCATGTCCCAAAGGTCACCGGATCTGGTGTCTAAAGAAGTAGTCCAGTTACAAATTTGTGGGCTTATAACTTGGCTTCTGAATGTCCTAGAGAGATCAGGTTTGTTTTAGTATACTCCAATCAACAGCCCCTACAACCACAAAAAGGAATGGAGTCATTAGACTTATGGTTTTTAAATGGCACCCAGAATTATGTTGCACGAAGCACAATTTCACATCATTCTGGGTTCATTTGTGTGAAAACAAGGTCCAATCAGGCTGAAACGTTACAGGAAGGTAGAATCTAGTGCGTTGTAAGTGATCTGAACGTTTCATGATGATAGCCCTTTCCTAAGGGGGTCAAACCATGTCCCAAAGGTCACCAGATCTGGTGTCAATTTAAAGAAGTAGTCCAGTTACACATTTGTGGGCTTATAACTTGGCTTCTGAATGTCCTAGAGCGATCAGGTTTGTTTTAGTGTACTCCAATCAACAGCCCCTACAACCACAAAAAGGAATGGAGTCATTAGCACTTATGGTTTTTAAATGGCACCCAGAATTATGTTGCACGAAGCACAATTTCACATCATTCTGGGTTCATTTGTGTGAAAACAAGGTCCAATCAGGCTGAAATGTTACAGGAAGGTAGAATCTATTGAGTTGTAAGTGATCTGAACGTTTCATGATGATAGCACTTTCCTAAGGGGGTCAAACCATGTCCCAAAGGTCACCGGATCTGGTGTCTAAAGAAGTAGTCCAGTTACACATTTGTGGGCTTATAACTTGGCTTCTGAATGTCCTAGAGAGATCAGGTTTGTTTTAGTATACTCCAATCAACAGCCCCTACAACCACAAAAAGGAATGGAGTCATTAGCACTTATGGTTTGTAAATGGCACCCAGAATTATGTTGCACGAAGCAAAATTTCACATCATTCTGGGTTCATTTGTGTGAAAACAAGGTCCAATCAGGCAGAAACGTTACAGGAAGGTAGAATCTATTGAGTTGTAAGTGATCTGAACGTTTCATGATGATAGCACTTTCCTATAGGGGGTCAAACCATGTCCCAAAGGTCACCGGGCCTGGTGTCACTTTAAAGAAGTAGTCCAGTTACACCTTTGTGGGCTTATAACTTGGCTTCTGGATGTCCTAGAGAGATCAGGGTTGTTTTAGTGTACTCCAATCAACAGCCCCCACAACCACAAAAAGGAATGGAGTCATTAGCACTTATGGTTTGTAAATGGCACCCAGAATTATTTTGCACGAAGCACAATTTCACATCATTCTGGGTTCATTTGTGTGAAAACAAGGTCCAATCAGGCTGAAACGTTACTGGAAGCTAGAATCTATTGAGTTGTAAGTGATCTGAACGTTTCATGATGATAGCGCTTTCCTAAGGGGGTCAAACCATGTCCCAAAGGTCACCGGATCTGGTGTCAATTTAAAGAAGTAGTCCAGTTACACATTTGTGGGCTTATAACTTGGCTTCTGAATGTCCTAGAGAGATCAGGTTTATTTTAGTGTACTCCAATCAACAGCCCCTACAACCACAAAAAGGAATGGAGTCATTAGCACTTATGGTTCTTAAATGGCACCCAGAATTATGCTGCACTAAGCACAATTTCACATGATTCTGGGTCAATTTGTGTGAAAACAAGGTCCAATCCGGCTGAAACGCTACAAGAAGGTAGAATCTATTGAGTTGTAAGTGATCTGAACGTTTCAAGATGATCGCACATTCCTATAGGGGGTCAAACCATGTCCCAAAGGTCACCGGGCCAAGTGTCACTTTAAAGAAGTAGTCCAGTTACATCTTTGTGTGTGGGCTTATAACTTGGCTTCTGAATGTCCTAGAGAGATCAGGTTTGTTTTAGTGTACTCCAATCAACAGCCCCTAGAACCACAAAAAGGAATGGAGACATTAGCACTTATGGTTTTTAAATGGCACCCAGAATTATGTTGCACGAAGCACAATTTCACATCATTCTGGGTTCATTTGTGTGAAAACAAGGTCCAATCGGGCTGAAACGTTACAGGAAGGTAGAATCTATTGTTGTAAGTGATCTGAACGTTTCATGATGATAGCACTTTCCTAAGGGGGTCAAACCATGTCCCAAAGGTCACCGGATCTGGTGTCTAAAGAAGTAGTCCAGTTACAAATTTGTGGGCTTATAACTTGGCTTCTGAATGTCCTAGAGAGATCAGGTTTGTTTTAGTATACTCCAATCAACAGCCCCTACAACCACAAAAAGGAATGGAGTCATTAGACTTATGGTTTTTAAATGGCACCCAGAATTATGTTGCACGAAGCACAATTTCACATCATTCTGGGTTCATTTGTGTGAAAACAAGGTCCAATCAGGCTGAAACGTTACAGGAAGGTAGAATCTATTGCGTTGTAAGTGATCTGAACGTTTCATGATGATAGCCCTTTCCTAAGGGGGTCAAACCATGTCCCAAAGGTCACCAGATCTGGTGTCAATTTAAAGAAGTAGTCCAGTTACACATTTGTGGGCTTATAACTTGGCTTCTGAATGTCCTAGAGCGATCAGGTTTGTTTTAGTGTACTCCAATCAACAGCCCCTACAACCACAAAAAGGAATGGAGTCATTAGCACTTATGGTTTTTAAATGGCACCCAGAATTATGTTGCACGAAGCACAATTTCACATCATTCTGGGTTCATTTGTGTGAAAACAAGGTCCAATCAGGCTGAAATGTTACAGGAAGGTAGAATCTATTGAGTTGTAAGTGATCTGAACGTTTCATGATGATAGCACTTTCCTAAGGGGGTCAAACCATGTCCCAAAGGTCACCGGATCTGGTGTCAATTTAAAGAAGTAGTCCAGTTACACATTTGTGGGCTTATAACTTGGCTTCTGAATGTCCTAGAGAGATCAGGTTTGTTTTAGTGTACTCCAATCAACAGCCCCTACAACCACAAAAAGGAATGGAGTCATTAGCACTAATGGTTTGTAAATGGCACCCAGAATTATGTTGCACGAAGCACAATTTCACATCATTCTGGGTCCATTTGTGTGAAAACAAGGTCCAATCAGGCTGAAACATTACAGGAAGGTAGAATCTATTAAAATGTAAGTGGTCTGAAGGTTTCATGATGATAGCACTTCCCTAAGGGGGTCAAACCATGTCCCAAAGGTCACCGGATCTGGTGTCTAAAGAAGTAGTCCAGTTACACATTTGTGGGCTTATAACTTGGCTTCTGAATGTCCTAGAGAGATCAGGTTTGTTTTAGTATACTCCAATCAACAGCCCCTACAACCACAAAAAGGAATGGAGTCATTAGCACTTATGGTTTTTAAATGGCACCCAGAATTATGTTGCACGAAGCACAATTTCACATCATTCTGGGTTCATTTGTGTGAAAACAAGGTCCAATCAGGCTGAAACGTTACAGAAAGGTAGAATCTATTGAGTTGTAAGTGATCTGAACGTTTCATGATGATAGCACTTTCCTAAGGGGGTCAAACCATGTCCCAAATGTCACCGGATCTGGTGTCAATTTAAAGTAGTAGTCCAGTTACACATTTGTGGGCTTATAACTTGGCTTCTGAATGTCCTGGAGAGGTCCGGTTTGTTTTAATGTACTCCAATCAACAGCCCCTACAACCACAAAAAGGAATGGAGTCATTAGCACTTATGGTTTGTAAATGGCACCCAGAATTATGTTGCACGAAGCAAAATTTCACATCATTCTGGGTTCATTTGTGTGAAAACAAGGTCCAATCAGGCAGAAACGTTACAGGAAGGTAGAATCTATTGAGTTGTAAGTGATCTGAACGTTTCATGATGATAGCACTTTCCTATAGGGGGTCAAACCATGTCCCAAAGGTCACCGGGCCTGGTGTCACTTTAAAGAAGTAGTCCAGTTACACCTTTGTGGGCTTATGACTTGGCTTCTGAATGTCCTAGAGAGATCAGGGTTGTTTTAGTGTACTCCAATCAACAGCCCCCACAACCACAAAAAGGAATGGAGTCATTAGCACTTATGGTTCTTAAATGGCACCCAGAATTATGTTGCACGAAGCACAATTTCACATCATTCTGGGTCCATTTGTGTGAAAACAAGGTCCAATCAGGCTGAAACGTTACAGGAAGGTAGAATCTATTGAGTTGTAAGTGATCTGAACGTTTCAAGATGATCGCACATTCCTATAGGGGGTAAAACCATGTCCCAAAGGTCACCGGGCCTGGTGTCAATTTAAAGAAGTAGTCCAGTTACATCTTTGTAGGCTTATAACTTGGCTTCTGAATGTCCTAGAGAGATCAGGTTTGTTTTAATGTACTCCAATCAACAGCCCCTACAACCACAAAAAGGAATGGAGTCATTAGCACTTATGGTTTGTAAATGGCACCCAGAATTATGTTGCACGAAGCACAATTTCACATCATTCTGGGTCCATTTGTGTGAAAACAAGGTCCAATCAGGCTGAAACATTACAGGAAGGTAGAATCTATTAAAATGTAAGTGATCTGAAGGTTTCATGATGATAGCACTTCCCTAAGGGGGTCAAACAGTGTCCCAAAGGTCACCGGATCTGGTGTCTAAAGAAGTAGTCCAGTTACACATTTGTGGGCTTATAACTTGGCTTCTGAATGTCCTAGAGACATCAGGTTTGTTTTAGTATACTCCAATCAACAGCCCCTACAACCACAAAAAGGAATGGAGTCATTAGCACTTATGGTTTTTAAATGGCACCCAGAATTATGTTGCACGAACCACAATTTCACATCATTCTGGGTTCATTTGTGTGAAAACAAGGTCCAGTCAGGCTGAAACGTTACAGAAAGGTAGAATCTATTGAGTTGTAAGTGATCTGAACGTTTCATGATGATAGCACTTTCCTAAGGGGGTCAAACCATGTCCCAAATGTCACCGGATCTGGTGTCAATTTAAAGTAGTAGTCCAGTTACACATTTGTGGGCTTATAACTTGGCTTCTGAATGTCCTGGAGAGGTCAGGTTTGTTTTAATGTACTCCAATCAACAGCCCCTACAACCACAAAAAGGAATGGAGTCATTAGCACTTATGGTGTTTAAATGGCACCCAGAATTATGTTGCACGAAGCAAAATTTCACATCATTCTGGGTTCATTTGTGTGAAAACAAGATCCAATCAGGCAGAAACGTTACAGGAAGGTAGAATCTATTGAGTTGTAAGTGATCTGAACGTTTCATGATGATAGCACTTTCCTATAGGGGGTCAAACCATGTCCCAAAGGTCACCGGGCCTGGTGTCACTTTAAAGAAGTAGTCCAGTTACACCTTTGTGGGCTTATAACTTGGCTTCTGAATGTCCTAGAGAGATCAGGGTTGTTTTAGTGTTCTCCAATCAACAGCCCCCACAACCACAAAAAGGAATGGAGTCATTAGCACTTATGGTTCCTAAATGGCACCCAGAATTATGTTGCACGAAGCACAATTTCACATCATTCTGGGTCCATTTGTGTGAAAACAAGGTCCAATCAGGCTGAAACGTTACAGGAAGGTAGAATCTATTGAGTTGTAAGTGATCTGAACGTTTCAAGATGATCGCACATTCCTATAGGGGGTAAAACCATGTCCCAAAGGTCACCGGGCCTGGTGTCAATTTAAAGAAGTAGTCCAGTTACATCTTTGTAGGCTTATAACTTGGCTTCTGAATGTCCTAGAGAGATCAGGTTTGTTTTAATGTACTCCAATCAACAGCCCCTACAACCACAAAAAGGAATGGAGTCATTAGCACTTATGGTTTGTAAATGGCACCCAGAATTATGTTGCACGAAGCACAATTTCACATCATTCTGGGTCCATTTGTGTGAAAACAAGGTCCAATCAGGCTGAAACATTACAGGAAGGTAGAATCTATTAAAATGTAAGTGATCTGAAGGTTTCATGATGATAGCACTTCCCTAAGGGGGTCAAACAGTGTCCCAAAGGTCACCGGATCTGGTGTCTAAAGAAGTAGTCCAGTTACACATTTGTGGGCTTATAACTTGGCTTCTGAATGTCCTAGAGACATCAGGTTTGTTTTAGTATACTCCAATCAACAGCCCCTACAACCACAAAAAGGAATGGAGTCATTAGCACTTATGGTTTTTAAATGGCACCCAGAATTATGTTGCACGAACCACAATTTCACATCATTCTGGGTTCATTTGTGTGAAAACAAGGTCCAGTCAGGCTGAAACGTTACAGAAAGGTAGAATCTATTGAGTTGTAAGTGATCTGAACGTTTCATGATGATAGCACTTTCCTAAGGGGGTCAAACCATGTCCCAAATGTCACCGGATCTGGTGTCAATTTAAAGTAGTAGTCCAGTTACACATTTGTGGGCTTATAACTTGGCTTCTGAATGTCCTGGAGAGGTCAGGTTTGTTTTAATGTACTCCAATCAACAGCCCCTACAACCACAAAAAGGAATGGAGTCATTAGCACTTATGGTGTTTAAATGGCACCCAGAATTATGTTGCACGAAGCAAAATTTCACATCATTCTGGGTTCATTTGTGTGAAAACAAGATCCAATCAGGCAGAAACGTTACAGGAAGGTAGAATCTATTGAGTTGTAAGTGATCTGAACGTTTCATGATGATAGCACTTTCCTATAGGGGGTCAAACCATGTCCCAAAGGTCACCGGGCCTGGTGTCACTTTAAAGAAGTAGTCCAGTTACACCTTTGTGGGCTTATAACTTGGCTTCTGAATGTCCTAGAGAGATCAGGGTTGTTTTAGTGTTCTCCAATCAACAGCCCCCACAACCACAAAAAGGAATGGAGTCATTAGCACTTATGGTTCCTAAATGGCACCCAGAATTATGTTGCACGAAGCACAATTTCACATCATTCTGGGTCCATTTGTGTGAAAACAAGGTCCAATCAGGCTGAAACGTTACAGGAAGGTAGAATCTATTGAGTTGTAAGTGATCTGAACGTTTCAAGATGATCGCACATTCCTATAGGGGGTAAAACCATGTCCCAAAGGTCACCGGGCCTGGTGTCAATTTAAAGAAGTAGTCCAGTTACATCTTTGTAGGCTTATAACTTGGCTTCTGAATGTCCTAGAGAGATCAGGTTTGTTTTAATGTACTCCAATCAACAGCCCCTACAACCACAAAAAGGAATGGAGTCATTAGCACTTATGGTTTGTAAATGGCACCCAGAATTATGTTGCACGAAGCACAATTTCACATCATTCTGGGTCCATTAGTGTGAAAACAAGGTCCAATCAGGCTGAAACATTACAGGAAGGTAGAATCTATTAAAATGTAAGTGATCTGAAGGTTTCATGATGATAGCACTTCCCTAAGGGGGTCAAACCATGTCCCAAAGGTCACCGGATCTGGTGTCTAAAGAAGTAGTCCAGTTACACATTTGTGGGCTTATAACTTGGCTTCTGAATGTCCTAGAGAGATCAGGTTTGTTTTAGTATACTCCAATCAACAGCCCCTACAACCACAAAAAGGAATGGAGTCATTAGCACTTATGGTTTTTAAATGGCACCCAGAATTATGTTGCACGAAGCACAATTTCACATCATTCTGGGTTCATTTGTGTGAAAACAAGGTCCAATCAGGCTGAAACGTTACAGAAAGGTAGAATCTATTGAGTTGTAAGTGATCTGAACGTTTCATGATGATAGCACTTTCCTAAGGGGGTCAAACCATGTCCCAAATGTCACCGGATCTGGTGTCAATTTAAAGTAGTAGTCCAGTTACACATTTGTGGGCTTATAACTTGGCTTCTGAATGTCCTGGAGAGGTCAGGTTTGTTTTAATGTACTCCAATCAACAGCCCCTACAACCACAAAAAGGAATGGAGTCATTAGCACTTATGGTTTGTAAATGGCACCCAGAATTATGTTGCACGAAGCAAATTTTCACATCATTCTGGGTTCATTTGTGTGAAAAAGAGGTCCAATCAGGCAGAAACCCTACAGGAAGGTAGAATCTATTGAGTTGTAAGTGATCTGAACGTTTCATGATGATAGCACTTTCCTATAGGGGGTCAAACCATGTCCCAAAGGTCACCGGGCCTGGTGTCACTTTAAAGAAGTAGTCCAGTTACACCTTTGTGGGCTTCTAACTTGGCTTCTGAATGTCCTAGAGAGATCAGGGTTGTTTTAGTGTACTCCAATCAACAGCCCCCACAACCACAAAAAGGAATGGAGTCATTAGTACTTATGGTTCTTAAATGGCACCCAGAATTATGTTGCACGAAGCACAATTTCACATCATTCTGGGTCCATTTGTGTGAAAACAAGGTCCAATCAGGCTGAAACGTTACAGGAAGGTAGAATCTATTGAGTTGTAAGTGATCTGAACGTTTCAAGATGATCGCACATTCCTATAGGGGGTAAAACCATGTCCCAAAGATCACCGGGCCTGGTGTCACTTTAAAGAAGTAGTCCAGATACATCTTCGTAGGCTTATAACTTGGCTTCTGAATGTCCTAGAGAGATCAGGTTTGTTTTAATGTACTCCAATCAACAGCCCCTACAACCACAAAAAGGAATGGAGTCATCAGCACTTATGGTTTGTAAATGGCACACAGAATTATGTTGCACGAAGCACAATTTCACATCATTCTGGGTTCATTTGTGTGAAAACAAGGTCCAATCAGGCAGAAACGTTACAGGAAGGTAGAATCTATTGAGTTGTAAGTGATCTGAACGTTTCATGATGATAGCACTTTCCGAAGGGGGTCAAACCATGTCGCAAAGGTCACCGGATCTGGTGTCACTTTAAAGAATTAGTCCAGTTACACATTTGTGGGCTTATAACTTGGCTTCTGAATGTCCTAGAGCGGTCAGGTTTGTTTTAGTGTACTCCAATCAACAGCCCCTACAACCACAAAAAGGAATGGAGTCATTAGCACTTATGGTTTGTAAATGGCACCCAGAATTATGTTGCACGAAGCACAATTTCACATCATTCTGGGTCCATTTGTGTGAAAACAAGGTCCAATCAGGCTGAAACATTACAGGAAGGTAGAATCTATTAAAATGTAAGTGATCTGAAGGTTTCATGATGATAGCACTTCCCTAAGGGGGTCAAACCATGTCCCAAAGGTCACCGGATCTGGTGTCTAAAGAAGTAGTCCAGTTACACATTTGTGGGCTTATAACTTGGCTTCTGAATGTCCTAGAGAGATCAGGTTTGTTTTAGTATACTCCAATCAACAGCCCCTACAACCACAAAAAGGAATGGAGTCATTAGCACTTATGGTTTTTAAATGGCACCCAGAATTATGTTGCACGAAGCACAATTTCACATCATTCTGGGTTCATTTGTGTGAAAACAAGGTCCAATCAGGCTGAAACGTTACAGAAAGGTAGAATCTATTGAGTTGTAAGTGATCTGAACGTTTCATGATGATAGCACTTTCCTAAGGGGGTCAAACCATGTCCCAAATGTCACCGGATCTGGTGTCAATTTAAAGTAGTAGTCCAGTTACACATTTGTGGGCTTATACCTTGGCTTCTGAATGTCCTGGAGAGGTCCGGTTTGTTTTAATGTACTCCAATCAACAGCCCCTACAACCACAAAAAGGAATGGAGTCATTATCACTTATGGTTTGTAAATGGCACCCAGAATTATGTTGCACGAAGCAAAATTTCACATCATTCTGGGTTCATTTGTGTGAAAACAAGGTCCAATCAGGCAGAAACGTTACAGGAAGGTAGAATCTATTGAGTTGTAAGTGATCTGAACGTTTCATGATGATAGCACTTTCCTATAGGGGGTCAAACCATGTCCCAAAGGTCACCGGGCCTGGTGTCACTTTAAAGAAGTAGTCCAGTTACACCTTTGTGGGCTTATAACTTGGCTTCTGAATGTCCTAGAGAGATCAGGGTTGTTTTAGTGTACTCCAATCAACAGCCCCCACAACCACAAAAAGGAATGGAGTCATTAGCACTTATGGTTCTTAAATGGCACCCAGAATTATGTTGCACGAAGCACAATTTCACATCATTCTGGGTCCATTTGTGTGAAAACAAGGTCCAATCAGGCTGAAACGTTACAGGAAGGTAGAATCTATTGAGTTGTAAGTGATCTGAACGTTTCAAGATGATCGCACATTCCTATAGGGGGTAAAACCATGTCCCAAAGGTCACCGGGCCTGGTGTCACTTTAAAGAAGTAGTCCAGTTACATCTTTATAGGCTTATAACTTGGCTTCTGAATGTCCTAGAGAGATCAGGTTTGTTTTAATGTACTCCAATCAACAGCCCCTACAACCACAAAAAGGAATGGAGTCATTAGCACTTATGGTTTGTAAATGGCACCCAGAATTATGTTGCACGAAGCACAATTTCACATCATTCTGGGTCCATTTGTGTGAAAACAAGGTCCAATCAGGCTGAAACATTACAGGAAGGTAGAATCTATTAAAATGTAAGTGATCTGAAGGTTTCATAATGATAGCACTTCCCTAAGGGGGTCAAACCATGTCCCAAAGGTCACCGGATCTGGTGTCTAAAGAAGTAGTCCAGTTACACATTTGTGGGCTTATAACTTGGCTTCTGAATGTCCTAGAGTGATCAGGTTTGTTTTAGTATACTCCAATCAACAGCCCCTACAACCACAAAAAGGAATGGAGTCATTAGCACTTATGGTTTTTAAATGGCACCCAGAATTATGTTGCACGAAGCACAATTTCACATCATTCTGGGTTCATTTGTGTGAAAACAAGGTCCAATCAGGCTGAAACATTACAGGAAGGCTATTAAAATGTAAGTGATCTGAAGGTTTCATGATGATAGCACTTCCCTAAGGGGGTCAAACCATGTCCCAAATGTCACCGGATCTGGTGTCTAAAGAAGTAGTCCAGTTACACATTTGTGGGCTTATAACTTGGCTTCTGAATGTCCTAGAGAGATCAGGTTTGTTTTAGTATACTCCAATCAACAGCCCCTACAACCACAAAAAGGAATGGAGTCATTAGCACTTATGGTTTTTAAATGGCACCCAGAATTATGTTGCACGAAGCACAATTTCACATCATTCTGGGTTCATTTGTGTGAAAACAAGGTCCAATCAGGCTGAAACGTTACAGAAAGGTAGAATCTATTGAGTTGTAAGTATTCTGAACGTTTCATGATGATAGCACTTTCCTAAGGGGGTCAAACCATGTCCCAAATGTCACCGGATCTGGTGTCAATTTAAAGTAGTAGTCCAGTTACACATTTGTGGGCTTATAACTTGGCTTCTGAATGTCCTGGAGAGGTCAGGTTTGTTTTAATGCACTCCAATCAACAGCCCCTACAACCACAAAAAGGAATGGAGTCATTAGCACTTATGGTTTGTAAATGGCACCCAGAATTATGTTGCACGAAGCAAAATTTCACATCATTCTGGGTTCATTTGTGTGAAAACAAGGTCCAATCAGGCAGAAACGTTACAGGAAGGTAGAATCTATTGAGTTGTAAGTGATCTGAACGTTTCATGATGATAGCACTTCCCTAAGGGGGTCAAACCATGTCCCAAAGGTCACCGGATCTGGTGTCTAAAGAAGTAGTCCAGTTACACATTTGTGGGCTTATAACTTGGCTTCTGAATGTCCTAGAGAGATCAGGTTTGTTTTAGTATACTCCAATCAACAGCCCCTACAACCACAAAAAGGAATGGAGTCATTAGCACTTATGGTTTTTAAATGGCACCCAGAATTATGTTGCACGAAGCACAATTTCACATCATTCTGGGTTCATTTGTGTGAAAACAAGGTCCAATCAGGCTGAAACGTTACAGAAAGGTAGAATCTCTTGAGTTGTAAGTGATCTGAACGTTTCATGATGATAGCACTTTCCTAAGGGGGTCAAACCATGTCCCAAATGTCACTGGATCTGGTGTCAATTTAAAGTAGTAGTCCAGTTACACATTTGTGGGCTTATAACTTGGCTTCTGAATGTCCTGGAGGGGTCAGGTTTGTTTTAATGTACTCCAATCAACAGCCCCTACAACCACAAAAAGGAATGGAGTCATTAGCACTTATGGTTTGTAAATGGCACCCAGAATT
Source organism: Nothobranchius furzeri (assembly GCF_043380555.1). Lineage (NCBI taxonomy): Eukaryota > Metazoa > Chordata > Actinopteri > Cyprinodontiformes > Nothobranchiidae > Nothobranchius > Nothobranchius furzeri. The sequence continues at coordinate 7,900,719 of NC_091753.1, forward strand.
ATGTTGCACGAAGCAAAATTTCACATCATTCTGGGTTCATTTGTGTGAAAACAAGGTCCAATCAGGCAGAAACGTTACAGGAAGGTAGAATCTATTGAGTTGTAAGTGATCTGAACGTTTCATGATGATAGCACTTTCCTATAGGGGGTCAAACCATGTCCCAAAGGTCACCGGGCCTGGTGTCACTTTAAAGAAGTAGTCCAGTTACACCTTTGTGGGCTTATAACTTGGCTTCTGAATGTCCTAGAGAGATCAGGGTTGTTTTAGTGTACTCCAATCAACAGCCCCCACAACCACAAAAAGGAATGGAGTCATTAGCACTTATGGTTCTTAAATGGCACCCAGAATTATGTTGCACGAAGCACAATTTCACATCATTCTGGGTCCATTTGTGTGAAAACAAGGTCCAATCAGGCTGAAACGTTACAAGAAGGTAGAATCTATTGAGTTGTAAGTGATCTGAACGTTTCAAGATGATCGCACATTCCTATAGGGGGTAAAACCATGTCCCAAAGGTCACCGGGCCTGGTGTCACTTTAAAGAAGTAGTCCAGTTACATCTTTGTAGGCTTATAACTTGGCTTCTGAATGTCCTAGAGAGATCAGGTTTGTTTTAATGTACTCCAATCAACAGCCCCTACAACCACAAAAAGGAATGGAGTCATTAGCACTTATGGTTTGTAAATGGCACACAGAATTATGTTGCACGAAGCACAATTTCACATCATTCTGGGTTCATTTGTGTGAAAACAAGGTCCAATCAGGCAGAAACGTTACAGGAAGGTAGAATCTATTGAGTTGTAAGTGATCTGAACGTTTCATGATGATAGCACTTTCCTAAGGGGGTCAAACCATGTCGCAAAGGTCACCGGATCTGGTGTCACTTTAAAGAATTAGTCCAGTTACACATTTATGGGCTTATAACTTGGCTTCTGAATGTCCTAGAGCGGTCAGGTTTGTTTTAGTGTACTCCAATCAACAGCCCCTACAACCACAAAAAGGAATGGAGTCATTAGCACTTATGGTTCTTAAATGGCACCCAGAATTATGTTGCACGAAGCAAGATTTCACATCATTCTGGGTCCATTTGTGTGAAAACAAGGTCCAATCAGGCTGAAACATTACAGGAAGGTAGAATCTATTAAAATGTAAGTGATCTGAAGGTTTCATGATGATAGCACTTCCCTAAGGGGGTCAAACCATGTCCCAAAGGTCACCGGATGTGGTGTCTAAAGAAGTAGTCCAGTTACACATTTGTGGGCTTATAACTTGGCTTCTGAATGTCCTAGAGAGATCAGGTTTGTTTTAGTATACTCCAATCAACAGCCCCTACAACCACAAAAAGGAATGGAGTCATTAGCACTTATGGTTTTTAAATGGCACCCAGAATTATGTTGCACGAAGCACAATTTCACATCATTCTGGGTTCATTTGTGTGAAAACAAGGTCCAATCAGGCTGAAACGTTACAGAAAGGTAGAATCTATTGAGTTGTAAGTGATCTGAACGTTTCATGATGATAGCACTTTCCTAAGGGGGTCAAACCATGTCCCAAATGTCACCGGATCTGGTGTCAATTTAAAGTAGTAGTCCAGTTACACATTTGTGGGCTTATACCTTGGCTTCTGAATGTCCTGGAGAGGTCCGGTTTGTTTTAATGTACTCCAATCAACAGCCCCTACAACCACAAAAAGGAATGGAGTCATTAGCACTTATGGTTTGTAAATGGCACCCAGAATTATGTTGCACGAAGCAAAATTTCACATCATTCTGGGTTCATTTGTGTGAAAACAAGGTCCAATCAGGCAGAAACGTTACAGGAAGGTAGAATCTATTGAGTTGTAAGTGATCTGAACGTTTCATGATGATAGCACTTTCCTATAGGGGGTCAAACCATGTCCCAAAGGTCACCGGGCCTGGTGTCACTTTAAAGAAGTAGTCCAGTTACACCTTTGTGGGCTTATAACTTGGCTTCTGAATGTCCTAGAGAGATCAGGGTTGTTTTAGTGTACTCCAATCAACAGCCCCCACAACCAAAAAAAAGGAATGGAGTCATTAGCACTTATGGTTCTTAAATGGCACCCAGAATTATGTTGCACGAAGCACAATTTCACATCATTCTGGGTCCATTTGTGTGAAAACAAGGTCCAATCAGGCTGAAACGTTACAGGAAGGTAGAATCTATTGAGTTGTAAGTGATCTGAACGTTTCAAGATGATCGCACATTCCTATAGGGGGTAAAACCATGTCCCAAAGGTCACCGGGCCTGGTGTCACTTTAAAGAAGTAGTCCAGTTACATCTTTGTAGGCTTATAACTTGGCTTCTGAATGTCCTAGAGAGATCAGGTTTGTTTTAATGTACTCCAATCAACAGCCCCTACAACCACAAAAAGGAATGGAGTCATTAGCACTTATGGTTTGTAAATGGCACCCAGAATTATGTTGCACGAAGCACAATTTCACATCATTCTGGGTTCATTTGTGTGAAAACAAGGTCCAATCAGGCTGAAACGTTACAGAAAGGTAGAATCTATTGAGTTGTAAGTGATCTGAACGTTTCATGATGATAGCACTTTCCTAAGGGGGTCAAACCATGTCCCAAATGTCACCGGATCTGGTGTCAATTTAAAGTAGTAGTCCAGTTACACATTTGTGGGCTTATAACTTGGCTTCTGAATGTCCTGGAGAGGTCAGGTTTGTTTTAATGTACTCCAATCAACAGCCCCTACAACCACAAAAAGGAATGGAGTCATTAGCACTTATGGTTTGTAAATGGCACACAGAATTATGTTGCACGAAGCACAATTTCACATCATTCTGGGTTCATTTGTGTGAAAACAAGGTCCAATCAGGCAGAAACGTTACAGGAAGGTAGAATCTATTGAGTTGTAAGTGATCTGAACGTTTCATGATGATAGCACTTTCCTAAGGGGGTCAAACCATGTCGCAAAGGTCACCGGATCTGGTGTCACTTTAAAGAATTAGTCCAGTTACACATTTATGGGCTTATAACTTGGCTTCTGAATGTCCTAGAGCGGTCAGGTTTGTTTTAGTGTACTCCAATCAACAGCCCCTACAACCACAAAAAGGAATGGAGTCATTAGCACTTATGGTTCTTAAATGGCACCCAGAATTATGTTGCACGAAGCAAGATTTCACATCATTCTGGGTCCATTTGTGTGAAAACAAGGTCCAATCAGGCTGAAACATTACAGGAAGGTAGAATCTATTGAGTTGTAAGTGATCTGAACGTTTCATGATGATAGCACTTTCCTAAGGGGGTCAAACCATGTCGCAAAGGTCACCGGATCTGGTGTCACTTTAAAGAATTAGTCCAGTTACACATTTATGGGCTTATAACTTGGCTTCTGAATGTCCTAGAGCGGTCAGGTTTGTTTTAGTGTACTCCAATCAACAGCCCCTACAACCACAAAAAGGAATGGAGTCATTAGCACTTATGGTTCTTAAATGGCACCCAGAATTATGTTGCACGAAGCAAGATTTCACATCATTCTGGGTCCATTTGTGTGAAAACAAGGTCCAATCAGGCTGAAACATTACAGGAAGGTAGAATCTATTAAAATGTAAGTGATCTGAAGGTTTCATGATGATAGCACTTCCCTAAGGGGGTCAAACCATGTCCCAAAGGTCACCGGATGTGGTGTCTAAAGAAGTAGTCCAGTTACACATTTGTGGGCTTATAACTTGGCTTCTGAATGTCCTAGAGAGATCAGGTTTGTTTTAGTATACTCCAATCAACAGCCCCTACAACCACAAAAAGGAATGGAGTCATTAGCACTTATGGTTTTTAAATGGCACCCAGAATTATGTTGCACGAAGCACAATTTCACATCATTCTGGGTTCATTTGTGTGAAAACAAGGTCCAATCAGGCTGAAACGTTACAGAAAGGTAGAATCTATTGAGTTGTAAGTGATCTGAACGTTTCATGATGATAGCACTTTCCTAAGGGGGTCAAACCATGTCCCAAATGTCACCGGATCTGGTGTCAATTTAAAGTAGTAGTCCAGTTACACATTTGTGGGCTTATACCTTGGCTTCTGAATGTCCTGGAGAGGTCCGGTTTGTTTTAATGTACTCCAATCAACAGCCCCTACAACCACAAAAAGGAATGGAGTCATTAGCACTTATGGTTTGTAAATGGCACCCAGAATTATGTTGCACGAAGCAAAATTTCACATCATTCTGGGTTCATTTGTGTGAAAACAAGGTCCAATCAGGCAGAAACGTTACAGGAAGGTAGAATCTATTGAGTTGTAAGTGATCTGAACGTTTCATGATGATAGCACTTTCCTATAGGGGGTCAAACCATGTCCCAAAGGTCACCGGGCCTGGTGTCACTTTAAAGAAGTAGTCCAGTTACACCTTTGTGGGCTTATAACTTGGCTTCTGAATGTCCTAGAGAGATCAGGGTTGTTTTAGTGTACTCCAATCAACAGCCCCCACAACCAAAAAAAAGGAATGGAGTCATTAGCACTTATGGTTCTTAAATGGCACCCAGAATTATGTTGCACGAAGCACAATTTCACATCATTCTGGGTCCATTTGTGTGAAAACAAGGTCCAATCAGGCTGAAACGTTACAGGAAGGTAGAATCTATTGAGTTGTAAGTGATCTGAACGTTTCAAGATGATCGCACATTCCTATAGGGGGTAAAACCATGTCCCAAAGGTCACCGGGCCTGGTGTCACTTTAAAGAAGTAGTCCAGTTACATCTTTGTAGGCTTATAACTTGGCTTCTGAATGTCCTAGAGAGATCAGGTTTGTTTTAATGTACTCCAATCAACAGCCCCTACAACCACAAAAAGGAATGGAGTCATTAGCACTTATGGTTTGTAAATGGCACCCAGAATTATGTTGCACGAAGCACAATTTCACATCATTCTGGGTCCATTTGTGTGAAAACAAGGTCCAATCAGGCTGAAACATTACAGGAAGGTAGAATCTATTAAAATGTAATGGATCTGAAGGTTTCATAATGATAGCACTTCCCTAAGGGGGTCAAACCATGTCCCAAAGGTCACCGGATCTGGTGTCTAAAGAAGTAGTCCAGTTACACATTTGTGGGCTTATAACTTGGCTTCTGAATGTCCTAGAGAGATCAGGTTTGTTTTAGTATACTCCAATCAACAGCCCCTACAACCACAAAAAGGAATGGAGTCATTAGCACTTATGGTTTTTAAATGGCACCCAGAATTATGTTGCACGAAGCACAATTTCACATCATTCTGGGTTCATTTGTGTGAAAACAAGGTCCAATCAGGCTGAAACGTTACAGAAAGGTAGAATCTATTGAGTTGTAAGTGATCTGAACGTTTCATGATGATAGCACTTTCCTAAGGGGGTCAAACCATGTCCCAAATGTCACCGGATCTGGTGTCAATTTAAAGTAGTAGTCCAGTTACACATTTGTGGGCTTATAACTTGGCTTCTGAATGTCCTGGAGAGGTCAGGTTTGTTTTAATGTACTCCAATCAACAGCCCCTACAACCACAAAAAGGAATGGAGTCATTAGCACTTATGGTTTGTAAATGGCACCCAGAATTATGTTGCACGAAGCAAATTTTCACATCATTCTGGGTTCATTTGTGTGAAAAAGAGGTCCAATCAGGCAGAAACGTTACAGGAAGGTAGAATCTATTGAGTTGTAAGTGATCTGAACGTTTCATGATGATAGCACTTTCCTATAGGGGGTCAAACCATGTCCCAAAGGTCACCGGGCCTGGTGTCACTTTAAAGAAGTAGTCCAGTTACACCTTTGTGGAGTTCTAACTTGGCTTCTGAATGTCCTAGAGAGATCAGGGTTGTTTTAGTGTAGTCCAATCAACAGCCCCCACAACCACAAAAAGGAATGGAGTCATTAGCACTTATGGTTCTTAAATGGCACCCAGAATTATGTTGCACGAAGCACAATTTCACATCATTCTGGGTCCATTTGTGTGAAAACAAGGTCCAATCAGGCTGAAACGTTACAGGAAGGTAGAATCTATTGAGTTGTAAGTGATCTGAACGTTTCAAGATGATCGCACATTCCTATAGGGGGTAAAACCATGTCCCAAAGGTCACCGGGCCTGATGTCACTTTAAAGAAGTAGTCCAGTTACATCTTTGTAGGCTTATAACTTGGCTTCTGAATGTCCTAGAGAGATCAGGTTTGTTTTAATGTACTCCAATCAACAGCCCCTACAACCACAAAAAGGAATGGAGTCATCAGCACTTATGGTTTGTAAATGGCACACAGAATTATGTTGCACGAAGCACAATTTCACATCATTCTGGGTTCATTTGTGTGAAAACAAGGTCCAATCAGGCAGAAACGTTACAGGAAGGTAGAATCTATTGAGTTGTAAGTGATCTGAACGTTTCATGATGATAGCACTTTCCTAAGGGGGTCAAACCATGTCCCAAAGGTCACCGGATCTGGTGTCAATTTAAAGTAGTAGTCCAGTTACACATTTGTGGGCTTATAACTTGACTTCTGAATGTCCTAGAGAGATCAGGTTTGTTTTAATGTACTCCAATCAACAGCCCCTACAACCACAAAAAGGAATGGAGTCATTAGCACTTATGGTTTGTAAATGGCACCCAGAATTATGTTGCACGAAGCACAATTTCACATCATTCTGGGTCCATTTGTGTGAAAACAAGGTCCAATCAGGCTGAAACATTACAGGAAGGTAGAATCTATTAAAATGTAAGTGATCTGAAGGTTTCATGATGATAGCACTTCCCTAAGGGGGTCAAACCATGTCCCAAAGGTCACCGGATCTGGTGTCTAAAGAAGTAGTCCAGTTACACATTTGTGGGCTTATAACTTGACTTCTGAATGTCCTAGAGAGATCAGGTTTGTTTTAGTATACTCCAATCAACAGCCCCTACAACCACAAAAAGGAATGGAGTCATTAGCACTTATGGTTTTTAAATGGCACCCAGAATTATGTTGCACGAAGCACAATTTCACATCATTCTGGGTTCATTTGTGTGAAAACAAGGTCCAATCAGGCTGAAACGTTACAGAAAGGTAGAATCTATTGAGTTGTAAGTGATCTGAACGTTTCATGAATTTAGCACTTTCCTAAGGGGGTCAAACCATGTCCCAAATGCCACCGGATCTGGTGTCAATTTAAAGTAGTAGTCCAGTTACACATTTGTGGGCTTATACCTTGGCTTCTGAATGTCCTGGAGAGGTCAGGTATGTTTTAATGTACTCCAATCAACAGCCCCTACAACCACAAAAAGGAACGGAGTCATTAGCACTTATGGTTTGTAAATGACACCCAGAATTATGTTGCACGAAGCAAAATTTCACATCATTCTGGGTTCATTTGTGTGAAAACAAGGTCCAATCAGGCAGAAACGTTACAGGAAGGTAGAATCTATTGAGTTGTAAGTGATCTGAACGTTTCATGATCATAGCACTTTCCTATAGGGGGTCAAACCATGTCCCAAAGGTCACCGGGCCTGGTGTCACTTTAAAGAAGTAGTCCAGTTACACCTTTGTGGGCTTATAACTTGGCTTCTGAATGTCCTAGAGAGATCAGGGTTGTTTTAGTGTACTCCAATCAACAGCCCCCACAACCACAAAAAGGAATGGAGTCATTAGCACTTATGGTTCTTAAATGGCACCCAGAATTATGTTGCACGAAGCACAATTTCACATCATTCTGGGTCCATTTGTGTGAAAACAAGGTCCAATCAGGCTGAAACGTTACAGGAAGGTAGAATCTATTGAGTTGTAAGTGATCTGAACGTTTCAAGATGACCGCACATTCCTATAGGGGGTAAAACCATGTCCCAAAGGTCACCGGGCCTGGTGTCACTTTAAAGAAGTAGTCCAGTTACATCTTTGTAGGCTTACAACTTGGCTTCTGAATGTCCTAGAGAGATCAGGTTTGTTTTAATGTACTCCAATCAACAGCCCCTACAACCACAAAAAGGAATGGAGTCATTAGCACTTATGGTTTGTAAATGGCACACAGAATTATGTTGCACGAAGCACAATTTTACATCATTCTGGGTTCATTTGTGTGAAAACAAGGTCCAATCAGGCAGAAACGTTACAGGAAGGTAGAATCTATTGAGTTGTAAGTGATCTGAACGTTTCATGATGATAGCACTTTCCTAAGGGGGTCAAACCATGTCGCAAAGGTCACCGGATCTGGTGTCACTTTAAAGAATTAGTCCAGTTACACATTTGTGGGCTTATAACTTGGCTTCTGAATGTCCTAGAGCGGTCAGGTTTGTTTTAGTGTACTCCAATCAACAGCCCCTACAACCACAAAAAGGAATGGAGTCATTAGCACTTATGGTTTGTAAATGGCACCCAGAATTATGTTGCACGAAGCACAATTTCACATCATTCTGGGTCCATTTGTGTGAAAACAAGGTCCAATCAGGCTGAAACATTACAGGAAGGTAGAATCTATTACAATGTAAGTGATCTGAAGGTTTCATGATGATAGCACTTCCCTAAGGGGGTCAAACCATGTCCCAAATGTCACCGGATCTGGTGTCTAAAGAAGTAGTCCAGTTACACATTTGTGGGCTTATAACTTGGCTTCTGAATGTCCTAGAGAGATCAGGTTTGTTTTAGTATACTCCAATCAACAGCCCCTACAACCACAAAAAGGAATGGAGTCATTAGCACTTATGGTTTTTAAATGGCACCCAGAATTATGTTGCACGAAGCACAATTTCACATCATTCTGGGTTCATTTGTGTGAAAACAAGGTCCAATCAGGCTGAAACGTTACAGAAAGGTAGAATCTATTGAGTTGTAAGTGATCTGAACGTTTCATGATGATAGCACTTTCCTAAGGGGGTCAAACCATGTCCCAAATGTCACCGGATCTGGTGTCAGTTTAAAGTAGTAGTCCAGTTACACATTTGTGGGCTTATAACTTGGCTTCTGAATGTCCTGGAGAGGTCAGGTTTGTTTTAATGCACTCCAATCAACAGCCCCTACAACCACAAAAAGGAATGGAGTCATTAGCACTTATGGTTTGTAAATGGCACCCAGAATTATGTTGCACGAAGCAAAATTTCACATCATTCTGGGTTCATTTGTGTGAAAACAAGGTCCAATCAGGCAGAAACGTTACAGGAAGGTAGAATCTATTGAGTTGTAAGTGATCTGAACGTTTCATGATGATAGCACTTCCCTAAGGGGGTCAAACCATGTCCCAAAGGTCACCGGATCTGGTGTCTAAAGAAGTAGTCCAGTTACACATTTGTGGGCTTATAACTTGGCTTCTGAATGTCCTAGAGAGATCAGGTTTGTTTTAGTATACTCCAATCAACAGCCCCTACAACCACAAAAAGGAATGGAGTCATTAGCACTTATGGTTTTTAAATGGCACCCAGAATTATGTTGCACGAAGCACAATTTCACATCATTCTGGGTTCATTTGTGTGAAAACAAGGTCCAATCAGGCTGAAACGTTACAGAAAGGTAGAATCTATTGAGTTGTAAGTGATCTGAACGTTTCATGATGATAGCACTTTCCTAAGGGGGTCAAACCATGTCCCAAATGTCACTGGATCTGGTGTCAATTTAAAGTAGTAGTCCAGTTACACATTTGTGGGCTTATAACTTGGCTTCTGAATGTCCTGGAGAGGTCAGGTTTGTTTTAATGTACTCCAATCAACAGCCCCTACAACCACAAAAAGGAATGGAGTCATTAGCACTTATGGTTTGTAAATGGCACCCAGAATTATGTTGCACGAAGCAAAATTTCACATCATTCTGGGTTCATTTGTGTGAAAACAAGGTCCAGTCAGGCAGAAACGTTACAGGAAGGTAGAATCTATTGAGTTGTAAGTGATCTGAACGTTTAATGATGATAGCACTTTCCTATAGGGGGTCAAACCATGTCCCAAAGGTCACCGGGCCTGGTGTCACTTTAAAGAAGTAGTCCAGTTACACCTTTGTGGGCTTATAACTTGGCTTCTGAATGTCCTAGAGAGATCAGGGTTGTTTTAGTGTACTCCAATCAACAGCCCCCACAACCACAAAAAGGAATGGAGTCATTAGCACTTATGGTTCTTAAATGGCACCCAGAATTATGTTGCACGAAGCACAATTTCACATCATTCTGGGTCCATTTGTGTGAAAACAAGGTCCAATCAGGCTGAAACGTTACAGGAAGGTAGAATCTATTGAGTTGTAAGTGATCTGAACGTTTCAAGATGATCGCACATTCCTATAGGGGGTAAAACTATGTCCCAAAGGTCACCGGGCCTGGTGTCACTTTAAAGAAGTAGTCCAGTTACATCTTTGTAGGCTTATAACTTGGCTTCTGAATGTCCTAGAGGGATCAGGTTTGTTTTAATGTACTCCAATCAACAGCCCCTACAACCACAAAAAGGAATGGAGTCATTAGCACTTATGGTTTGTAAATGGCACACAGAATTATGTTGCACGAAGCACAATTTCACATCATTCTGGGTTCATTTGTGTGAAAACAAGGTCCAATCAGGCAGAAACGTTACAGGAAGGTAGAATCTATTGAGTTGTAAGTGATCTGAACGTTTCATGATGATAGCACTTTCCTAAGGGGGTCAAACCATGTCGCAAAGGTCACCAGATCTGGTGTCACTTGAATTAGTCCAGTTACACATTTGTGGGCTTATAACTTGGCTTCTGAATGTCCTAGAGTGGTCAGGTTTGTTTTAGTGTACTCCAATCAACAGCCCCTACAACCACAAAAAGGAATGGAGTCATTAGCACTTATGGTTTGTAAATGGCACCCAGAATTATGTTGCACGAAGCAAGATTTCACATCATTCTGGGTCCATTTGTGTGAAAACAAGGTCCAATCAGGCTGAAACATTACAGGAAGGTAGAATCTATTAAAATGTAAGTGATCTGAAGGTTTCATGATGATAGCACTTCCCTAAGGGGGTCAAACCATGTCCCAAAGGTCACCGGATCTGGTGTCTAAAGAAGTAGTCCAGTTACACATTTGTGGGCTTATAACTTGGCTTCTGAATGTCCTAGAGAGATCAGGTTTGTTTTAGTATACTCCAATCAACAGCCCCTACAACCACAAAAAGGAATGGAGTCATTAGCACTTATGGTTTTTAAATGGCACCCAGAATTATGTTGCACGAAGCACAATTTCACATCATTCTGGGTTCATTTGTGTGAAAACAAGGTCCAATCAGGCTGAAACGTTACAGAAAGGTAGAATCTATTGAGTTGTAAGTGATATGAATGTTTCATGATGATAGCACTTTCTTAAGGGGGTCAAACCATGTCCCAAATGTCACCGGATCTGGTGTCAATTTAAAGTAGTAGTCCAGTTACACATTTGTGGGCTTATAACTTGGCTTCTGAATGTCCTGGAGAGGTCAGGTTGTTTTTAATGTACTCCAATCAACAGCCCCTACAACCACAAAAAGGAATGGAGTCATTAGCACTTATGGTTTGTAAATGGCACCCAGAATTATGTTGCACGAAGCAAAATTTCACATCATTCTGGGTTCATTTGTGTGAAAACAAGGTCCAATCAGGCAGAAACGTTACAGGAAGGTAGAATCTATTGAGTTGTAAGTGATCTGAACGTTTCATGATGATAGCACTTTCCTATAGGGGGTCAAACCATGTCCCAAAGGTCACCGGGCCTGGTGTCACTTTAAAGAAGTAGTCCAGTTACACCTTTGTGGGCTTATAACTTGGCTTCTGAATGTCCTAAAGAGATCAGGGTTGTTTTAGTGTACTCCAATCATCAGCCCCCACAACCACAAAAAGGAATGGAGTCATTAGCACTTATGGTTCTTAAATGGCACCCAGAATTATGTTGCACGAAGCACAATTTCACATCATTCTGGGTCCATTTGTGTGAAAACAAGGTCCAATCAGGCTGAAACGTTACAGGAAGGTAGAATCTATTGAGTTGTAAGTGATCTGAACGTTTCAAGATGATCGCACATTCCTATAGGGGGTAAAACCATGTCCCAAAGGTCACCGGGCCTGGTGTCACTTTAAAGAAGTAGTCCAGTTACATCTTTGTTGGCTTATAACTTGGCTTCTGAATGTCCTAGAGAGATCAGGTTTGTTTTAATGTACTCCAATCAACAGCCCCTACAACCACAAAAAGGAATGGAGTCATTAGCACTTATGGTTTGTAAATGGCACACAGAATTATGTTGCACGAAGCACAATTTCACATCATTCTGGGTTCATTTGTGTGAAAACAAGGTCCAATCAGGCAGAAACGTTACAGGAAGGTAGAATCTATTGAGTTGTAAGTGATCTGAACGTTTCATGATGATAGCACTTTCCTAAGGGGGTCAAACCATGTCGCAAAGGTCACCGGATCTGGTGTCACTTTAAAGAATTAGTCCAGTTACACATTTGTGGGCTTATAACTTGGCTTCTGAATGTCCTAGAGCGGTCAGGTTTGTTTTAGTGTACTCCAATCAACAGCCCCTACAACCACAAAAAGGAATGGAGTCATTAGCACTTATGGTTTGTAAATGGCACCCAGAATTATGTTGCACGAAGCACAATTTCACATCATTCCGGGTCCATTTGTGTGAAAACAAGGTCCAATCAGGCTGAAACATTACAGGAAGGTAGAATCTATTAAAATGTAAGTGATCTGAAGGTTTCATGATGATAGCACTTCCCTAAGGGGGTCAAACCATGTCCCAAAGGTCACCGGATCTGGTGTCTAAAGAAGTAGTCCAGTTACACATTTGTGGGCTTATAACTTGGCTTCTGAATGTCCTAGAGAGATCAGGTTTGTTTTAGTATACTCCAATCAACAGCCCCTACAACCACAAAAAGGAATGGAGTCATTAGCACTCATGGTTTTTAAATGGCACCCAGAATTATGTTGCACGAAGCACAATTTCACATCATTCTGGGTTCATTTGTGTGAAAACAAGGTCCAATCAGGCTGAAACGTTACAGAAAGGTAGAATCTATTGAGTTGTAAGTGATCTGAACGTTTCATGATGATAGCACTTTCCTAAGGGGGTCAAACCATGTCCCAAATGTCACCGGATCTGGTGTCATTTTAAAGTAGTAGTCCAGTTACACATTTGTGGGCTTATAACTTGGCTTCTGAATGTCCTGGAGAGGTCAGGTTTGTTTTAATGTACTCCAATCAACAGCCCCTACAACCACAAAAAGGAATGGAGTCATTAGCACTTATGGTTTGTAAATGGCACCCAGAATTATGTTGCACGAAGCAAAATTTCACATCATTCTGGGTTCATTTGTGTGAAAACAAGGTCCAATCAGGCAGAAACGTTACAGGAAGGTAGAATCTATTGAGTTGTAAGTGATCTGAACGTTTCATGATGATAGCACTTTCCTATAGGGGGTCAAACCATGTCCCAAAGGTCACCGGGCCTGGTGTCACTTTAAAGAAGTAGTCCAGTTACACCTTTGTGGGCTTATAACTTGGCTTCTGAATGTCCTAGAGAGATCAGGGTTGTTTTAGTGTACTCCAATCAACAGCCCCCACAACCACAAAAAGGAATTGAGTCATTAGCACTTATGGTTCTTAAATGGCACCCAGAATTATGTTGCACGAAGCACAATTTCACATCATTCTGGGTCCATTTGTCTGAAAACAAGGTCCAATCAGGCTGAAACGTTACAGGAAGGTAGAATCTATTGAGTTGTAAGTGATCTGAACGTTTCAAGATGATCGCACATTCCTATAGGGGGTAAAACCATGTCCCAAAGGTCACCGGGCCTGGTGTCACTTTAAAGAAGTAGTCCAGTTACATCTTTGTAGGCTTATAACTTGGCTTCTGAATGTCCTAGAGAGATCAGGTTTGTTTTAATGTACTCCAATCAACAGCCCCTACAACCACAAAAAGGAATGGAGTCATTAGCACTTATGGTTTGTAAATGGCACACAGAATTATGTTGCACGAAGCACAATTTCACATCATTCTGGGTTCATTTGTGTGAAAACAAGGTCCAATCAGGCAGAAATGTTACAGGAAGGTAGAATCTATTGAGTTGTAAGTGATCTGAACGTTTCATGATGATAGCACTTTCCTAAGGGGGTTAAACCATGTCGCAAAGGTCACCGGATCTGGTGTCACTTTAAAGAATTAGTCCAGTTACACATTTGTGGGCTTATAACTTGGCTTCTGAATGTCCTAGAGTGGTCAGGTTTGTTTTAGTGTACTCCAATCAACAGCCCCTACAACCACAAAAAGGAATGGAGTCATTAGCACTTATGGTTTGTAAATGGCACCCAGAATTATGTTGCACGAAGCACAATTTCACATCATTCTGGGTCCATTTGTGTGAAAACAAGGTCCAATCAGGCTGAAACGTTACAAGAAGGTAGAATCTATTGAGTTGTAAGTGATCTGAACGTTTCATGATGATAGCACTTTCCTAAGGGGGTCAAACCATGTCCCAAAGGTCACCGGATCTGGTGTCAATTTAAATAAGTAGTCCAGTTACACATTTGTGGGCTTATAACTTGGCTTCTGAATGTCCTAGAGAGATCAGGTTTGTTTTAGTGTACTCCAATCAACAGCCCCTACAACCACAAAAAGGAATGGAGTCATTAGCACTTTTGGTTTGTAAATGGCACCCAGAATTATGTTGCACGAAGCACAATTTCACTTCATTCTGGGTCCATTTGTGTGAAAACAAGGTCCAATCAGGCTGAAACGCTATAAGAAGGTAGAATCTATTGAGTTGTAAGTGATCTGAATGTTTCAAGATGATCGCACATTCCTATAGGGGGTAAAACCATGTCCCAAAGGTCACCGGGCCTGGTGTCACTTTAAAGAAGTAGTCCAGTTACATCTTTGTGGGCTTATAACTTGGCTTCTGAATGTCCTAGAGAGGTTAGGTTTGTTTTAGTGTAATCCAATCAACAGCCCCTACAACCACAAAACGGAATGGAGTCATTAGCACTTATGGTTTGTAAATGGCACCCAGAATTATGTTGCACGAAGCACAATTTCACATCATTCTGGGTTCATTTGTGTGAAAACAAGGTCCAATCAGGCTGAAACGTTACAAGAAGGTAGAATCTATTGAGTTGTAAGTGATCTGAACGTTTCATGATGATCGCACATTCCTATAGGGGGTCAAACCATGTCCCAAAGGTCACCGGGCCTGGTGTCACTTTAAAGAAGTAGTCCAGTTACACATTTGTGGGCTTATAACTTGGCTTCTGAATGTCCTGGAGAGATCATGTTTGTTTTAGTGTACTCCAATCAACAGCCCCTACAACCACAAAAAGGAATGGAGTCATTAGCACTTATGGTTTGTAAATGGCACCCAGAATTATGTTGCATGAAGCACAATTTCACATCATTCTGGGTCCATTTGTGTGAAAACAAGTTCCAATCAGGCTGAAACGTTACAAGAAGGTAGAATCTATTGAGTTGTAAGTGATCTGAACGTTTCATGATGATCGCACATTCCTATAGGGGGTCAAACCATGTCCCAAAGGTCACCGGACCTGGTGTCACTTTAAAGAAGTAGTCCAGTTACACATTTGTGGGCTTATAACTTGGCTTCTGAATATCCTAGAGAGGTCAGGTTTGTTTTAGAGTACTCCAGTTAACAGCCCCCATTACCCCAAAGAGGAATGGAGTCATTAGCACTTATGGTTTTTAAATGGCACCCAGAATTATGTTGCACGAAGCACACTTTCACATCATTCTGGGTTCATTTGTGTGAAAACAAGGTCCAATCAGACTGAAACGTTACAGGAAGTTAGAATCTATTGAGTTGTAAGTGATCTGAACGTTTCATGATGATAGCACTTTCCTAAGGGGGTCAAACCATGTCCCAAAGGTCACCGGATCTGGTGTCAATTTAAAGAAGTAGTCCAGTTACACATTTGTGGGCTTATAACGTGGCTTCTGAATGTCCTAGAGAGATCAGGTTTGTTTTAGTATACTCCAATCAACAGCCCCTACAACCACAAAAAGGAATGGAGTCATTAGCACTTATGGTTTGTAAATGGCACCCAGAATTATGTTGCACGAAGCACAATTTCACATCATTCTGGGTCCATTTGTGTGAAAACAAGGTCCAATCAGGCTGAAACGTTACAAGAAGGTAGAATCTATTGAGTTGTAAGTGATCTGAACGTTTCATGATGATAGCACTTTCCTAAGGGGGTCAAACCATGTCGCAAAGGTCACCGGATCTGGTGTCAATTTAAAGAAGTAGTCCAGTTACACATTTGTGGGCTTATAACTTGGCTTCTGAATGTCCTGGAGAGGTCAGGTTGTTTTTAATGTACTCCAATCAACAGCCCCTACAACCACAAAAAGGAATGGAGTCATTAGCACTTATGGTTTGTAAATGGCACCCAGAATTATGTTGCACGAAGCAAAATTTCACATCATTCTGGGTTCATTTGTGTGAAAACAAGGTCCAATCAGGCAGAAACGTTACAGGAAGGTAGAATCTATTGAGTTGTAAGTGATCTGAACGTTTCATGATGATAGCACTTTCCTATAGGGGGTCAAACCATGTCCCAAAGGTCACCGGGCCTGGTGTCACTTTAAAGAAGTAGTCCAGTTACACCTTTGTGGGCTTATAACTTGGCTTCTGAATGTCCTAAAGAGATCAGGGTTGTTTTAGTGTACTCCAATCATCAGCCCCCACAACCACAAAAAGGAATGGAGTCATTAGCACTTATGGTTCTTAAATGGCACCCAGAATTATGTTGCACGAAGCACAATTTCACATCATTCTGGGTCCATTTGTGTGAAAACAAGGTCCAATCAGGCTGAAACGTTACAGGAAGGTAGAATCTATTGAGTTGTAAGTGATCTGAACGTTTCAAGATGATCGCACATTCCTATAGGGGGTAAAACCATGTCCCAAAGGTCACCGGGCCTGGTGTCACTTTAAAGAAGTAGTCCAGTTACATCTTTGTTGGCTTATAACTTGGCTTCTGAATGTCCTAGAGAGATCAGGTTTGTTTTAATGTACTCCAATCAACAGCCCCTACAACCACAAAAAGGAATGGAGTCATTAGCACTTATGGTTTGTAAATGGCACACAGAATTATGTTGCACGAAGCACAATTTCACATCATTCTGGGTTCATTTGTGTGAAAACAAGGTCCAATCAGGCAGAAACGTTACAGGAAGGTAGAATCTATTGAGTTGTAAGTGATCTGAACGTTTCATGATGATAGCACTTTCCTAAGGGGGTCAAACCATGTCGCAAAGGTCACCGGATCTGGTGTCACCTTAAAGAATTAGTCCAGTTACACATTTGTGGGCTTATAACTTGGCTTCTGAATGTCCTAGAGCGGTCAGGTTTGTTTTAGTGTACTCCAATCAACAGCCCCTACAACCACAAAAAGGAATGGAGTCATTAGCACTTATGGTTTGTAAATGGCACCCAGAATTATGTTGCACGAAGCACAATTTCACATCATTCCGGGTCCATTTGTGTGAAAACAAGGTCCAATCAGGCTGAAACATTACAGGAAGGTAGAATCTATTAAAATGTAAGTGATCTGAAGGTTTCATGATGATAGCACTTCCCTAAGGGGGTCAAACCATGTCCCAAAGGTCACCGGATCTGGTGTCTAAAGAAGTAGTCCAGTTACACATTTGTGGGCTTATAACTTGGCTTCTGAATGTCCTAGAGCGGTCAGGTTTGTTTTAGTGTACTCCAATCAACAGCCCCTACAACCACAAAAAGGAATGGAGTCATTAGCACTTATGGTTTGTAAATGGCACCCAGAATTATGTTGCACGAAGCACAATTTCACATCATTCTGGGTTCATTTGTGTGAAAACAAGGTCCAATCAGGCTGAAACGTTACATGAAGGTAGAATCTATTGAGTTGTATGTGATCTGAAGGTTTCATGATGATAGCACTTTCCTAAGGGGGTCAAACCATGTCGCAAAGGTCACCGGATCTGGTGTCACCTTAAAGAATTAGTCCAGTTACACATTTGTGGGCTTATAACTTGGCTTCTGAATGTCCTAGAGCGGTCAGGTTTGTTTTAGTGTACTCCAATCAACAGCCCCTACAACCACAAAAAGGAATGGAGTCATTAGCACTTATGGTTTGTAAATGGCACCCAGAATTATGTTGCACGAAGCACAATTTCACATCATTCCGGGTCCATTTGTGTGAAAACAAGGTCCAATCAGGCTGAAACATTACAGGAAGGTAGAATCTATTAAAATGTAAGTGATCTGAAGGTTTCATGATGATAGCACTTCCCTAAGGGGGTAAAACCATGTCCCAAAGGTCACCGGGCCTGGTGTCACTTTAAAGAAGTAGTCCAGTTACATCTTTGTAGGCTTATAACTTGGCTTCTGAATGTCCTAGAGAGATCAGGTTTGTTTTAATGTACTCCAATCAACAGCCCCCACAACCACAAAAAGGAATGGAGTCATTAGCACTTATGGTTTTTAAATGGCACCCAGAATTATGTTGCACGAAGCACAATTTCACATCATTCTGGGTTCATTTGTGTGAAAACAAGGTCCAATCAGGCTGAAACGTTACAGAAAGGTAGAATCTATTGAGTTGTAAGTGATCTGAACGTTTCATGATGATAGCACTTTCCTAAGGGGGTCAAACCATGTCCCAAATGTCACCGGATCTGGTGTCATTTTAAAGTAGTAGTCCAGTTACACATTTGTGGGCTTATAACTTGGCTTCTGACTGTCCTGGAGAGGTCAGGTTTGTTTTAATGTACTCCAATCAACAGCCCCTACAACCACAAAAAGGAATGGAGTCATTAGCACTTATGGTTTGTAAATGGCACCCAGAATTATGTTGCACGAAGCAAAATTTCACATCATTCTGGGTTCATTTGTGTGAAAACAAGGTCCAATCAGGCAGAAACGTTACAGGAAGGTAGAATCTATTGAGTTGTAAGTGATCTGAACGTTTCATGATGATAGCACTTTCCTATAGGGGGTCAAACCATGTCCCAAAGGTCACCGGGCCTGGTGTCACTTTAAAGAAGTAGTCCAGTTACACCTTTGTGGGCTTATAACTTGGCTTCTGAATGTCCTAGAGAGATCAGGGTTGTTTTAGTGTACTCCAATCAACAGCCCCCACAACCACAAAAAGGAATTGAGTCATTAGCACTTATGGTTCTTAAATGGCACCCAGAATTATGTTGCACGAAGCACAATTTCACATCATTCTGGGTCCATTTGTCTGAAAACAAGGTCCAATCAGGCTGAAACGTTACAGGAAGGTAGAATCTATTGAGTTGTAAGTGATCTGAACGTTTCAAGATGATCGCACATTCCTATAGGGGGTAAAACCATGTCCCAAAGGTCACCGGGCCTGGTGTCACTTTAAAGAAGTAGTCCAGTTACATCTTTGTAGGCTTATAACTTGGCTTCTGAATGTCCTAGAGAGATCAGGTTTGTTTTAATGTACTCCAATCAACAGCCCCTACAACCACAAAAAGGAATGGAGTCATTAGCACTTATGGTTTGTAAATGGCACACAGAATTATGTTGCACGAAGCACAATTTCACATCATTCTGGGTTCATTTGTGTGAAAACAAGGTCCAATCAGGCAGAAATGTTACAGGAAGGTAGAATCTATTGAGTTGTAAGTGATCTGAACGTTTCATGATGATAGCACTTTCCTAAGGGGGTTAAACCATGTCGCAAAGGTCAACGGATCTGGTGTCACTTTAAAGAATTAGTCCAGTTACACATTTGTGGGCTTATAACTTGGCTTCTGAATGTCCTAGAGTGGTCAGGTTTGTTTTAGTGTACTCCAATCAACAGCCCCTACAACCACAAAAAGGAATGGAGTCATTAGCACTTATGGTTTGTAAATGGCACCCAGAATTATGTTGCACGAAGCACAATTTCACATCATTCTGGGTCCATTTGTGTTAAAACAAGGTCCAATCAGGCTGAAACGTTACAAGAAGGTAGAATCTATTGAGTTGTAAGTGATCTGAACGTTTCATGATGATAGCACTTTCCTAAGGGGGTCAAACCATGTCCCAAAGGTCACCGGATCTGGTGTCAATTTAAAGAAGTAGTCCAGTTACACATTTGTGGGCTTATAACTTGGCTTCTGAATGTCCTAGAGAGATCAGGTTTGTTTTAGTGTACTCCAATCAACAGCCCCTACAACCACAAAAAGGAATGGAGTCATTAGCACTTTTGGTTTGTAAATGGCACCCAGAATTATGTTGCACGAAGCACAATTTCACTTCATTCTGGGTCCATTTGTGTGAAAACAAGGTCCAATCAGGCTGAAACGCTATAAGAAGGTAGAATCTATTGAGTTGTAAGTGATCTGAACGTTTCATGATGATCGCACATTCCTATAGGGGGTCAAACCATGTCCCAAAGGTCACCGGGCCTGGTGTCACTTTAAAGAAGTAGTCCAGTTACACATTTGTGGGCTTATAACTTGGCTTCTGAATGTCCTGGAGAGATCATGTTTGTTTTAGTGTACTCCAATCAACAGCCCCTACAACCACAAAAAGGAATGGAGTCATTAGCACTTATGGTTTGTAAATGGCACCCAGAATTATGTTGCATGAAGCACAATTTCACATCATTCTGGGTCCATTTGTGTGAAAACAAGTTCCAATCAGGCTGAAACGTTACAAGAAGGTAGAATCTATTGAGTTGTAAGTGATCTGAACGTTTCATGTTGATCGCACATTCCTATAGGGGGTCAAACCATGTCCCAAAGGTCACCGGACCTGGTGTCACTTTAAAGAAGTAGTCCAGTTACACATTTGTGGGCTTATAACTTGGCTTCTGAATATCCTAGAGAGGTCAGGTTTGTTTTAGAGTACTCCAGTTAACAGCCCCCATTACCCCAAAGAGGAATGGAGTCATTAGCACTTATGGTTTTTAAATGGCACCCAGAATTATGTTGCACGAAGCACAATTTCACATCATTCTGGGTTCATTTGTGTGAAAACAAGGTCCAATCAGGCTGAAACGTTACATGAAGGTAGAATCTATTGAGTTGTATGTGATCTGAAGGTTTCATGATGATAGCACTTTCCTAAGGGGGTCAAACCATGTCTCAAAGGTCAGCGGATCTGGCGTCAATTTAAAGAAGTAGTCCAGTTACACATTTGTGGGCTTATAACTTGGCTTCTGAATGTCCTAGAGCGATCAGGTTTGTTTTAGTGTACTCCAATCAACAGCCCCTAGAACCCCAAAAAGGAATGGAGACATTAGCACTTATGGTTTTTAAATGGCACCCAGAATTATGTTGCACGAAGCACAATTTCACATCATTCTGGGTTCATTTGTGTGAAAACAAGGTCCAATCAGGCTGAATCGTTACAGGAAGGTAGAATCTATTGAGTTGTAAGTGATCTGAACGTTTCATGATGATAGCACTTTCCTAAGGGGGTCAAACCATGTCCCAAAGGTCACCGGATCTGGTGTCTAAAGAAGTAGTCCAGTTACACATTTGTGGGCTTATAACTTGGCTTCTGAATGTCCTAGAGAGATCAGGTTTGTTTTAGTATACTCCAATCAACAGCCCCTACAACCACAAAAAGGAATGGAGTCATTAGCACTTATGGTTTTTAAAAGGCACCCAGAATTATGTTGCACGAAGCACAATTTCACATCATTCTGGGTTCATTTGTGTGAAAACAAGGTCCAATCAGGCTGAAACGTTACAGGAAGGTAGAATCTATTGAGTTGTAAGTGATCTGAACGTTTCATGATGATAGCACTTTCCTAAGGGGGTCAAACAATGTCCCAAACGTCACCGGATCTGGTGTCAATTTAAAGAAGTAGTCCAGTTACACATTTGTGGGCTTATAACTTGGCTTCTGAATGTCCTAGAGCGATCAGGTTTGCTTTAGTGTACTCCAATCAACAGCCCCTACAACCACAAACAGGAATGGAGACATTAGCACTTATGGTTTTTAAATGGCACCCAGAATTATGTTGCACGAAGCACAATTTCACATCATTCTGGGTTCATTTGTGTGAAAACAAGGTCCAATCAGGCTGAAACAATACAGGAAGGTAGAATCTATTGAGTTGTAAGTGATCTGAACGTTTCATGATGATCGCACTTTCCTAAGGGGGTCAAACCATGTCCCAAAGGTCACCGGATCTGGTGTCACTTTAAAGAAGTAGTCCAGTTACACATTTGTGGGCTTATAACTTGGCTTCTGAATGTCCTAGAGAGGTCAGGGTTGTTTTAGTGTACTCCAATCAACAGCCCCTACAACCACAAAAAGGAATGGAGTCATTAGCACTTATGGTTTGTAAATGGCACCCAGAATTATGTTGCACGAAGCACAATTTCACATCATTCTGGGTCCATTTGTGTGAAAACAAGGTCCAATCAGGCTGAAACGTTACAGGAAGGTAGAATCTATTGAGTTGTAAGTGATCTGAACGTTTCATGATGATAGCACTTTCCTAAGGGGGTCACACCATGTCCCAAATGTCACCGGATCTGGTGTCAATTTAAAGAAGTAGTCCAGTTACACATGTGTGGGCTTATAACTTGGCTTCTGAATGTCCTAGAGAGATCAGGTTTGTTTTAGTGTACTCCAATCAACAGCCCCTACAACCACAAAAAGGAATGGAGTCATTAGCACTTATGGTTTTTAAATGGCACCCAGAATTATGTTGCACGAAGCACAATTTCACATCATTCTGGGTCCATTTGTGTGAAAACAAGGTCCAATCAGGCTGAAACGCTACAAGAAGGTAGAATCTATTGAGTTGTAAGTGATCTGAACGTTTCATGATGATAGCACTTTCCTCAGGGGGTCAAACCATGTCCCAAAGGTCACCGGATCTGGTGTCAATTTAAAGAAGTAGTCCAGTTACACATTTGTGGGCTTATAACTTGGCTTCTGAATGTCCTAGAGAGATCAGGTTTATTTTAGTGTACTCCAATCAACAGCCCCTACAACCACAAAAAGGAATGGAGTCATTATCACTTATGGTTTGTACATGGCACCCAGAATTATGTTGCACGAAGCACTATTTCACATCATTCTGGGTCCATTTGTGTGAAAACAAGGTCCAATCAGGCTGAAACGTTACAGGAAGGTAGAATCTATTGAGTTGTAAGTGATCTGAACGTTTCATGATGATAGCACTTTCCTAAGGGGGTCAAACCATGTCCCAAAGGTCACCGGATCTGGTGTCAATTTAAAGAAGTAGTCCAGTTACACATGTGTGGGCTTATAACTTGGCTTCTGAATGTCCTAGAGAGATCAAGTTTATTTTAGTGTACTCCAATCAACAGCCCCTACAACCACAAAAAGGAATGGAGTCATTAGCACTTATGGTTTGTAAATGGCACCCAGAATTATGTTGCACGAAGCACTATTTCACATCATTCTGGGTCCATTTGTGTGAAAACAAGGTCCAATCAGGCTGAAACGTTACAAGAAGGTAGAATCTATTGAGTTGTAAGTGATCTGAACATTTCATGATGATAGCACTTTCCTAAGGGGGTCAAACCATGTCCCAAAGGTCACCGGATCTGGTGTCAATTTAAAGAAGTAGTCCAGTTACACCTTTGTGAGCTTATAACTTGGCTTCTGAATGTCCTAGAGAGGTTAGGTTTGTTTTAGTGTACTCCAATCTACAGCCCCTACAACCACAAAAAGGAATGGAGTCATTAGCACTTATGGTTTGTAAATGGCACCCAGAATTATGTTGCACGAAGCACAATTTCACATCATTCTGGGTCCATTTGTGTGAAAACAAGGTCCAATCAGGCTGAAACGTTACAGGAAGGTAGAATCTATTGAGTTGTAAGTGATCTGAACGTTTAATGATGATAGCACTTTCCTAAGGGGGTCAAACCATGTCCCAAAGGTCACCGGATCTGGTGTCAATTTAAATAAGTAGTCCAGTTACACATTTGTGGGCTTATAACTTGGCTTCTGAATGTCCTAGAGAGATCAGGTTTATTGTAGTGTACTCCAATCAACAGCCCCTACAACCACAAAAAGGAATGGAGTCATTAGCACTTATGGTTTGTAAATGGCACCCAGAATTATGTTGCACGAAGCACTATTTCGCATCATTCTGGGTCCATTTGTGTGAAAACAAGGTCCAATCAGGCTGAAACGTTACAGGAAGGTAGAATCTATTGAGTTGTAAGTGATCTGAACGTTTAATGATGATAGCACTTTACTAAGGGGGTCAAACCATGTCCCAAAGGTCACCGGATCTGGTGTCAATTTAAAGAAGTAGTCCAGTTACACATTTATGGGCTTATAACTTGGCTTCTGAAGGTCCTAGAGCGATCAGGTTTGTTTTAGTGTACTCCAATCAACAGCCCCTACAACCACAAAAAGGAATGGAGTCATTAGCACTTATGGCTTTTAAATGGCACCCAGAATTATGTTGCACGAAGCACAATTTCACATCATTCTGGGTTCATTTGTGTGAAAACAAGGTCCAATCAGGCTGAAACGTTACATGAAGGTAGAATCTATTGAGTTGTATGTGATCTGAAGGTTTCATGATGATAGCACTTTCCTAAGGGGGTCAAACCATGTCCCAAAGGTCACCGGATCTGGTGTCTAAAGAAGTAGTCCAGTTACACATTTGTGGGCTTATAACTTGGCTTCTGAATGTCCTAGAGAGATCAGGTTTGTTTTAGTATACTCGAATCAACAGCCCCTACAACCACAAAAAGGAATGGAGTCATTGGCACTTATGGTTTTTAAATGGCACCCAGAATTATGTTGCACGAAGCACAATTTCACATCATTCTGGGTTCATTTGTGTGAAAACAAGGTCCAATCAGGCTGAAACGTTACAGGAAGGTAGAATCTATTGAGTTGTAAGTGATCTGAACGTTTCATGATGATAGCACTTTCCTAAGGGGGTCAAACAATGTCCCAAAGGTCACCGGATCTGGTGTCAATTTAAAGAAGTAGTCCAGTTACACATTTGTGGGCTTATAACTTGGCTTCTGAATGTCCTAGAGCGATCAGGTTTGCTTTAGTGTACTCCAATCAGCAGCCCCTACAACCACAAACAGGAATGGAGACATTAGCACTTATGGTTTTTAAATGGCACCCAGAATTATGTTGCACGAAGCACAATTTCACATCATTCTGGGTTCATTTTTGTGAAAACAAGGTCCAATCAGGCTAAAACAATACAGGAAGGTAGAATCTATTGAGTTGTAAGTGATCTGAACGTTTCATGATGATCGCACTTTCCTAAGGGGGTCAAACCATGTCCCAAAGGTCACCGGATCTGGTGTCACTTTAAAGAAGTAGTCCAGTTACACATTTGTGGGCTTATAACTTGGCTTCTGAATGTCCTAGAGAGGTCAGGGTTGTTTTAGTGTACTCCAATCAATAGCCCCTACAACCACAAAAAGGAATGGAGTCATTAGCACTTATGGTTTGTAAATGGCACCCAGAATTATGTTGCACGAAGCACAATTTCACATCATTCTGGGTCCATTTGTGTGAAAACAAGGTCCAATCAGGCTGAAACGTTACAGGAAGGTAGAATCTATTGAGTTGTAAGTGATCTGAACGTTTCATGATGATAGCACTTTCCTAAGGGGGTCACACCATGTCCCAAAGGTCACCGGATCTGGTGTCAATTTAAAGAAGTAGTCCAGTTACACATGTGTGGGCTTATAACTTGGCTTCTGAATGTCCTAGAGAGATCAGGTTTGTTTTAGTGTACTCCAATCAACAGCCCCTACAACCACAAAAAGGAATGGAGTCATTAGCACTTATGGTTTTTAAATGGCACCCAGAATTATGTTGCACGAAGCACAATTTCACATCATTCTGGGTCCATTTGTGTGAAAACAAGGTCCAATCAGGCTGAAACGCTACAAGAAGGTAGAATCTATTGAGTTGTAAGTGATCTGAACGTTTCAAGATGATCGCACATTCCTATAGGGGGTAAAACCATGTCCCAAAGGTCACCGGGCCTGGTGTCACTTTAAAGAAGTAGTACAGTTACACTTTTGTGGGCTTATAACTTGGCTTCTGAATGTCCTAGAGAGGTTAGGTTTGTTTTAGTGTACTCCAATCAACAGCCCCTACAACCACAAAAAGGAATGGAGTCATTAGCACTTATGGTTTGTAAATGGCACCCAGAATTATGTTGCACGAAGCACAATTTCACATCATTCTGGGTCCATTTGTGTGAAAACAAGGTCCAATCAGGCTGAAACGTTACAGGAAGGAAGAATCTATTGAGTTTTAAGTGATCTGAACGTTTCATGATGATAGCACTTTCCTAAGGGGGTCAAACCATGTCCCAAAGGTCACCGGATCTGGTGTCAATTTAAAGAAGTAGTCCAGTTACATATTTGTGGGCTTATAACTTGGCTTCTGAATGTCCTAGAGAGATCAGGTTTATTTTAGTGTACTCCAATCAACAGCCCCTACAACCACAAAAAGGAATGGAGTC
The DNA here is from genome assembly GCF_043380555.1 of Nothobranchius furzeri. NCBI lineage: Eukaryota > Metazoa > Chordata > Actinopteri > Cyprinodontiformes > Nothobranchiidae > Nothobranchius > Nothobranchius furzeri. The sequence continues at coordinate 7,927,111 of NC_091753.1, forward strand.
ATTAGCACTTATGGTTTTTAAATGGCACCCAGAATTATGTTGCACGAAGCACAATTTCACATCATTCTGGGTCCATTTGTGTGAAAACAAGGTCCAATCAGGCTGAAACGTTACAGGAAGGTAGAATCGATTGAGTTGTAAGTGATCTGAACGTTTCATGATGATAGCACTTTCCTAAGGGGGTCAAACCATGTCCCAAAGGTCACCGGATCAGGTGTCACTTTAAAGAAGTAGTCCAGTTACACCTTTGTGGGCTTATAACTTGGCTTCTGAATGTCCTAGAGAGGTTAGGTTTGTTTTAGTGTACTCCAATCAACAGCCCCTACAACCACAAAAAGGAATGGAGTCATTAGCACTTATGGTTTTTAAATGGCACCCAGAATTATGTTGCACGAAGCACAATTTCACATGATTCTGGGTCCATTTGTGTGAAAACAAGGTCCAATCAGGCTGAAACGTTACAGGAAGGTAGAATCTATTGAGTTGTAAGTGATCTGAACGTTTCATCATGATAGCACTTTCCTAAGGGGGTCAAACCATGTCCCAAAGGTCACCGGATCTGGTGTCACTTTAAAGAAGTAGTCCAGTTACACATTTGTGGGCTTATAACTTGGCTTCTGAATGTCCTAGAGAGGTCAGGTTTGTTTTAGTGTACTCCAATCAACAGCCCCTACAACCACAAAAAGGAATGGAGTCATTAGCACTTATGGTTTGTAAATGGCACCCAGAATTATGTTGCACGAAGCACAATTTCACATCATTCTGGGTCCATTTGTGTTAAAACAAGGTCCAATCAGGCTGAAACATTACAGGAAGGTAGAATCTATTAAGTTGTAAGTGATCTGAACGTTTCATGATGATAGCACTTCCCTAAGGGGGTCAAACCATGTCCCAAAGGTCACCGGATCTGGTGTCTAAAGAAGTAGTCCAGTTACAAATTTGTGGGCTTATAACTTAGCTTCTGAATGTCCTAGAGAGATCAGGTTTGTTTTAGTATACTCCAATCAACATACCCTACAACCACAAAAAGGAATGGAGATATTAGCACTTATGGTTTGTAAATGGCACCCAGAATTATTTTGAACGAAGCACAATTTCACATCATTCTGGGTTCATTTGTGTGAAAACAAGGTCCAATCAGGCTGAAACGTTACTGGAAGCTAGAATCTATTGAGTTGTAAGTGATCTGAACGTTTCATGATGATAGCGCTTTCCTAAGGGGGTCAAACCATGTCCCAAAGGTCACCGGATCTGGTGTCAATTTAAAGAAGTAGTCCAGTTACACATTTGTGGGCTTATAACTTGGCTTCTGAATGTCCTAGAGAGATCAGGTTTGTTTTAGTATACTCCAATCAACAGCCCCTACAACCACAAAAAGGAATGGAGTCATTAGCACTTATGGTTTGTAAATGGCACCCAGAATTATGTTGCACGAAGCACAATTTCACATCATTCTGGGTCCATTTGTGTGAAAACAAGGTCCAATCAGGCTGATACGTTACAAGAAGGTAGAATCTATTGAGTTGTAAGTGATCTGAACGTTTCATGATGATAGCACTTTCCTAAGGGGGTCAAACCATGTCCCAAAGGTCACCGGATCTGGTGTCAATTTAAAGAAGTAGTCCAGTTACACATTTGTGGGCTTATAACTTGGCTTCTGAATGTCCTAGAGAGATCAGGTTTGTTTTAGTGTACTCCAATCAACAGCCCCTACAACCACAAAAGGAATGGAGTCATTAGCCTTATGGTTTGTAAATGGCACCCAGAATTATGTTGCACGAAGCACAATTTCACATCATTCTGGGTCCATTTGTGTGAAAACAAGGTCCAATCAGGCTGAAACATTACAAGAAGGTAGAATCTATTGAGTTGTAAGTGATCTGAACGTTTCATGATGATCTCACATTCCCATAGGGGGTCAAACCATGTCCCAAAGGTCACCGGATCTGGTGTCAATTTAAAGAAGTAGTCCAGTTACACATTTGTGGGCTTATAACTTGGCTTCTGAATGTCCTAGAGCGATCAGGTTTGCTTTAGTGTACTCCAATCAACAGCCCCTACAACCACAAAAAGGAATGGAGACATTAGCACTTATGGTTTTTAAATGGCACCCAGAATTATGTTGCACGAAGCACAATTTCACATCATTCTGGGTCCATTTGTGTGAAAACAAGGTCCAATCAGGCTGAAACGCTACAAGAAGGTAGAATCTATTGAGTTGTAAGTGATCTGAACATTTCAAGATGATCGCACATTCCTATAGGGGGTAAAACCATGTCCCAAAGGTCACCGGGCCTGGTGTCACCTTAAAGAAGTAGTCCAGTTACACCTTTGTGGGCTTATAACTTGGCTTCTGAATGTCCTAGAGAGGTTAGTTTTGTTTTAGTGTACTCCAATCAACAGCCCCTACAACCACAAAAGGAATGGAGTCATTAGCACTTATGGTTTGTAAATGGCACCCAGAATTATGTTGCACGAATCACAATTTCATATCATTCTGGGTCCATTTGTGTGAAAACAAGGTCCAATCAGGCTGAAATGTTACAGGAAGGTAGAATCTATTGAGTTGTAAGTGATCTGAACGTTTCATGATGATAGCACTTTCCTAAGGGGGTCAAACCATGTCCCAAAGGTCACCGGATCTGGTGTCAATTTAAAGAAGTAGTCCAGTTACACATTTGTGGGCTTATAACTTGGCTTCTGAATGTCCTAGAGAGATCAGGTTTATTTTAGTGTACTCCAATAAACAGTCCCTACAACTACAAAAAGGAATGGAGTCATTAGCACTTATGGTTTTTAAATGGCACCCAGAATTATGTTGCACGAAGCACAATTTCACATCATTCTGGGTTCATTTGTGTGAAAACAAGGTCCAATCAGGCTGAAACATTACAGGAAGGTAGAATCTATTTAGTTGTAAGTGATCTGAACGTTTCATGATGATAGCGCTTTCCTAAGGGGATCAAACCATGTCCCAAAGGTCACCGGATCTGGTGTAAATTTAAAGAATTAGTCCAGTTACACATTTGTGGGCTTATAACTTGGCTTCTGAATGTCCTAGAGAGATCAGGTTTGTTTTAGTGTAGTCCAATCAACAGCCCCTACAACCACAAAAGGAATGGAGTCATTAGCACTTTTGGTTTGTAAATGGCACCCAGAATTATGTTGCACGAAGCAGAATTTCACATCATTCTGGGTCCATTTGTGTGAAAACAAAGTCCAATCAGGCTGAAACATTACAAGAAGGTAGAATCTATTGAGTTGTAAGTGATCTGAACGTTTCATGATGATCTCACATTCCCATAGGGGGTCAAACCATGTCCCAAAGGTCACCGGGCCTGGTGTCACTTTAAAGAAGTAGTCCATTTACACCTTTGTGGGCTTATAACTTGGCTTCTGAATGTCCTAGAGAGGTCAGGTTTGTTTTAGTGTACTCTAATCAACAGCCCCTACAACCACAAAAAGGAATGGAGTCATTAGCACTTATGGTTTGTAAATGGCACCCAGAATTATGTTGCACGAAGCACAATTTCACATCATTCTGAGTCCATTTGTGTGAAAACAAGGTCCAATCAGGCTGAAACGTTACAGGAAGTAAAATCTATTGAGTTGTAAGTGATCTGAACGTTTCATGATGATAGCACTTTCCTAAGGGGGTCAAACCATGTCCCAAAGGTCACCGGATCTGGTGTCAATTTAAAGAAGTAGTCCAGTTACACATTTGTGGGCTTATAACTTGGCTTCTGAATGTCCTAGAGAGATCAGGTTTATTGTAGTGTACTCCAATCAACAGCCCCTACAACCACAAAAAGGAATGGAGTCATTAGCACTTATGGTTTGTAAATGGCACCCAGAATTATGTTGCACGAAGCACAATTTCACATCATTCTGGGTCCATTTGTGTTAAAACAAGGTCCAATCAGGCTGAAACATTACAGGAAGGTAGAATCTATTAAGTTGTAAGTGATCTGAACGTTTCATGATGATAGCACTTCCCTAAGGGGGTCAAACCATGTCCCAAAGGTCACCGGATCTGGTGTCTAAAGAAGTAGTCCAGTTACAAATTTGTGGGCTTATAACTTGGCTTCTGAATGTCCTAGAGAGATCAGGTTTGTTTTAGTATACTCCAATCAACATACCCTACAACCACAAAAAGGAATGGAGATATTAGCACTTATGGTTTGTAAATGGCACCAGAATTATTTTGCACGAAGCACAATTTCACATCATTCTGGGTTCATTTGTGTGAAAACAAGGTCCAATCAGGCTGAAACGTTACTGGAAGCTAGAATCTATTGAGTTGTAAGTGATCTGAACGTTTCATGATGATAGCGCTTTCCTAAGGGGGTCAAACCATGTCCCAAAGGTCACCGGATCTGGTGTCAATTTAAAGAAGTAGTCCAGTTACACATTTGTGGGCTTATAACTTGGCTTCTGAATGTCCTAGAGAGATCAGGTTTGTTTTAGTATACTCCAATCAACAGCCCCTACAACCACAAAAAGGAATGGAGTCATTAGCACTTATGGTTTGTAAATGGCACCCAGAATTATGTTGCACGAAGCACAATTTCACATCATTCTGGGTCCATTTGTGTGAAAACAAGGTCCAATCAGGCTGATACGTTACAAGAAGGTAGAATCTATTGAGTTGTAAGTGATCTGAACGTTTCATGATGATAGCACTTTCCTAAGGGGGTCAAACCATGTCCCAAAGGTCACCGGATCTGGTGTCAATTTAAAGAAGTAGTCCAGTTACACATTTGTGGGCTTATAACTTGGCTTCTGAATGTCCTAGAGAGGTTAGGTTTGTTTTAGTGTACTCCAATCAACAGCCCCTACAACCACAAAAAGGAATGGAGTCATTAGCACTTATGGTTTGTAAATGGCACCCAGAATTATGTTGCACGAAGCACAATTTCACATCATTCTGGGTCCATTTGTGTGAAAACAAGGTCCAATCAGGCTGAAATGTTACAGGAAGGTAGAATCTATTGAGTTGTAAGTGATCTGAACGTTTCATGATGATAGCACTTTCCTAAGGGGGTCAAACCATGTCCCAAAGGTCACCGGATCTGGTGTCAATTTAAAGAAGTAGTCCAGTTACACATTTGTGGGCTTATAACTTGGCTTCTGAATGTCCTAGAGAGATCAGGTTTATTTTAGTGTACTCCAATAAACAGTCCCTACAACTACAAAAAGGAATGGAGTCATTAGCACTTATGGTTTTTAAATGGCACCCAGAATTATGTTGCACGAAGCACAATTTCACATCATTCTGGGTTCATTTGTGTGAAAACAAGGTCCAATCAGGCTGAAACATTACAGGAAGGTAGAATCTATTTAGTTGTAAGTGATCTGAACGTTTCATGATGATAGCGCTTTCCTAAGGGGATCAAACCATGTCCCAAAGGTCACCGGATCTGGTGTAAATTTAAAGAAGTAGTCCAGTTACACATTTGTGGGCTTATAACTTGGCTTCTGAATGTCCTAGAGAGATCAGGTTTGTTTTAGTGTACTCCAATCAACAGCCCCTACAACCACAAAAGGAATGGAGTCATTAGCACTTTTGGTTTGTAAATGGCACCCAGAATTATGTTGCACGAAGCACAATTTCACATCATTCTGGGTCCATTTGTGTGAAAACAAAGTCCAATCAGGCTGAAACATTACAAGAAGGTAGAATCTATTGAGTTGTAAGTGATCTGAACGTTTCATGATGATCTCACATTCCCATAGGGGGTCAAACCATGTCCCAAAGGTCACCGGGCCTGGTGTCACTTTAAAGAAGTAGTCCATTTACACCTTTGTGGGCTTATAACTTGGCTTCTGAATGTCCTAGAGAGGTCAGGTTTGTTTTAGTGTACTCTAATCAACAGCCCCTACAACCACAAAAAGGAATGGAGTCATTAGCACTTATGGTTTGTAAATGGCACCCAGAATTATGTTGCACGAAGCACAATTTCACATCATTCTGAGTCAATTTGTGTGAAAACAAGGTCCAATCAGGCTGAAACGTTACAGGAAGTAAAATCTATTGAGTTGTAAGTGATCTGAACGTTTCATGATGATAGCACTTTCCTAAGGGGGTCAAACCATGTCCCAAAGGTCACCGGATCTGGTGTCAATTTAAAGAAGTAGTCCAGGTACACATTTGTGGACTTATAACTTGGCTTCTGAATGTCCTAGAGAGATCAGGTTTGTTTTAATGTACTCCAATCAACAGCCCCTACAACCACAAAAAGGAATGGAGTCATTAGCATTTATGGTTTGTAAATGGCACCCAGAATTATGTTGCACGAAGCACAATTTCACATCATTCTGGGTTCATTTGTGTGAAAACAAGGTCCAATCAGGCTGAAACGTTACAGGAAGGTAGAATCTATTGAGTTGTAAGTGATCTGAACGTTTCATGATGATAGCACTTTCCTAAGGGGGTCAAACCATGTCCCAAAGGTCACCGGATCTGGTGTCAATTTAAAGAAGTAGTCCAGTTACACATTTGTGGGTTTATAACTTGGCTTCTGAATGTCCTAGAGAGATCAGGTTTATTGTAGTGTACTCCAATCAACAGCCCCTACAACCACAAAAAGGAATGGAGTCATTAGCACTTATGGTTTGTAAATGGCACCCAGAATTATGTTGCACGAAGCACAATTTCACATCATTCTGGGTCCATTTGTGTTAAAACAAGGTCCAATCAGGCTGAAACATTACAGGAAGGTAGAATCTATTAAGTTGTAAGTGATCTGAACGTTTCATGATGATAGCACTTCCCTAAGGGGGTCAAACCATGTCCCAAAGGTCACCGGATCTGGTGTCTAAAGAAGTAGTCCAGTTACAAATTTGTGGGCTTATAACTTGGCTTCTGAATGTCCTAGAGAGATCAGGTTTGTTTTAGTATACTCCAATCAACATACCCTACAACCACAAAAAGGAATGGAGATATTAGCACTTATGGTTTGTAAATGGCACCAGAATTATTTTGCACGAAGCACAATTTCACATCATTCTGGGTTCATTTGTGTGAAAACAAGGTCCAATCAGGCTGAAACGTTACTGGAAGCTAGAATCTATTGAGTTGTAAGTGATCTGAACGTTTCATGATGATAGCGCTTTCCTAAGGGGGTCAAACCATGTCCCAAAGGTCACCGGATCTGGTGTCAATTTAAAGAAGTAGTCCAGTTACACATTTGTGGGCTTATAACTTGGCTTCTGAATGTCCTAGAGAGATCAGGTTTGTTTTAGTATACTCCAATCAACAGCCCCTACAACCACAAAAAGGAATGGAGTCATTAGCACTTATGGTTTGTAAATGGCACCCAGAATTATGTTGCACGAAGCACAATTTCACATCATTCTGGGTCCATTTTTCTGAAAACAAGGTCCAATCAGGCTGATACGTTACAAGAAGGTAGAATCTATTGAGTTGTAAGTGATCTGAACGTTTCATGATGATAGCACTTTCCTAAGGGGGTCAAACCATGTCCCAAAGGTCACCGGATCTGGTGTCAATTTAAAGAAGTAGTCCAGTTACACATTTGTGGGCTTATAACTTGGCTTCTGAATGTCCTAGAGAGATCAGGTTTGTTTTAATGTACTCCAATCAACAGCCCCTACAACCACAAAAAGGAATGGAGTCATTAGCATTTATGGTTTGTAAATGGCACCCAGAATTATGTTGCACGAAGCACAATTTCACATCATTCTGGGTTCATTTGTGTGAAAACAAGGTCCAATCAGGCTGAAACGTTACAGGAAGGTAGAATCTATTTAGTTGTAAGTGATCTGAACGTTTCATGATTGTAGCGCTTTCCTAAGTGGATCAAACCATGTCCCAAAGGTCACCGGATCATGTGTCAATTTAAAGAAGTAGTCCAGTTACACATTTGTGGGCTTATAACTTGGCTTCTGAATGTCCTAGAGAGATCAGGTTTGTTTTAGTGTACTCCAATCAACAGCCCCTACAACCACAAAAGGAATGGAGTCATTAGCCTTATGGTTTGTAAATGGCACCCAGAATTATGTTGCACGAAGCACAATTTCACATCATTCTGGGTCCATTTGTGTGAAAACAAGGTCCAATCAGGCTGAAACATTACAAGAAGATAGAATCTATTGAGTTGTAAGTGATCTGAACGTTTCATGATGATCTCACATTCCCATAGGGGGTCAAACCATGTCCCAAAGGTCACCGGGCCTGGTGTCACTTTAAAGAAGTAGTCCAGTTACACCTTTGTGGGCTTATAACTTGGCTTCTGAATGTCCTAGAGAGGTCAGGTTTGTTTTAGTGTACTCCAATCAACAGCCCCTACAACCACAAAAAGGAATGGAGTCATTAGCACTTATGGTTTGTAAATGGCACCCAGATATATGTTGCACGAAGCACAATTTCACATCATTCTGGGTCCATTTGTGTGAAAACAAGGTCCAATCAGGCTGAAACGTTACAGGAAGGTAGAATCTATTGAGTTGTAAGTGATCTGAACGTTTCATGATGATAGCACTTTCCTAAGGGGGTCAAACCATGTCCCAAAGGTCACGGGATCTGGTGTCAATTTAAAGAAGTAGTCCAGTTACACATTTGTGGGCTTATAACTTGGCTTCTGAATGTCCTAGAGCGATCAGGTTTGCTTTAGTGTACTCCAATCAACAGCCCCTACAACCACAAAAAGGAATGGAGACATTAGCACTTATGGTTTTTAAATGGCACCCAGAATTATGTTGCACGAAGCACAATTTCACATCATTCTGGGTCCATTTGTGTGAAAACAAGGTCCAATCAGGCTGAAACGCTACAAGAAGGTAGAATCTATTGAGTTGTAAGTGATCTGAACATTTCAAGATGATCGCACATTCCTATAGGGGGTAAAACCATGTCCCAAAGGTCACCGGGCCTGGTGTCACTTTAAAGAAGTAGTCCAGTTACACCTTTGTGGGCTTATAACTTGGCTTCTGAATGTCCTAGAGAGGTTAGGTTTGTTTTAGTGTACTCCAATCAACAGCCCCTACAACCACAAAAAGGAATGGAGTCATTAGCACTTATGGTTTGTAAATGGCACCCAGAATTATGTTGCACGAAGCACAATTTCACATCATTCTGGGTCCATTTGTGTGAAAACAAGGTCCAATCAGGCTGAAACGTTACAGGAAGGTAGAATCTATTGAGTTGTAAGTGATCTGAACGTTTCATGATGATAGCACTTTCCTAAGGGGGTCAAACCATGTCCCAAAGGTCACCGGATCTGGTGTCAATTTAAAGAAGTAGTCCAGTTACACATTTGTGGGCTTATAACTTGGCTTCTGAATGTCCTAGAGAGATCAGGTTTATTTTAGTGTACTCCAATAAACAGTCCCTACAACTACAAAAAGGAATGGAGTCATTAGCACTTATGGTTTTTAAATGGCACCCAGAATTATGTTGCACGAAGCACAATTTCACATCATTCTGGGTTCATTTGTGTGAAAACAAGGTCCAATCAGACTGAAACGTTACAGGAAGGTAGAATCTATTTAGTTGTAAGTGATCTGAACGTTTCATGATGATAGCGCTTTCCTAAGGGGATCAAACCATGTCCCAAAGGTCACCGGATCTGGTGTAAATTTAAAGAAGTAGTCCAGTTACACATTTGTGGGCTTATAACTTGGCTTCTGAATGTCCTAGAGAGATCAGGTTTGTTTTAGTGTACTCCAATCAACAGCCCCTACAACCACAAAAGGAATGGAGTCATTAGCACTTTTGGTTTGTAAATGGCACCCAGAATTATGTTGCACGAAGCACAATTTCACATCATTCTGGGTCCATTTGTGTGAAAACAAAGTCCAATCAGGCTGAAACATTACAAGAAGGTAGAATCTATTGAGTTGTAAGTGATCTGAACGTTTCATGATGATCTCACATTCCCATAGGGGGTCAAACCATGTCCCAAAGGTCACCGGATCTGGTGTCAATTTAAAGAAGTAGTCCAGTTACACATTTGTGGGCTTATAACTTGGCTTCTGAATGTCCTAGAGAGATCAGGTTTATTTTAGTGTACTCCAATAAACAGTCCCTACAACTACAAAAAGGAATGGAGTCATTAGCACTTATGGTTTTTAAATGGCACCCAGAATTATGTTGCACGAAGCACAATTTCACATCATTCTGGGTTCATTTGTGTGAAAACAAGGTCCAATCAGACTGAAACGTTACAGGAAGGTAGAATCTATTTAGTTGTAAGTGATCTGAACGTTTCATGATGATAGCGCTTTCCTAAGGGGATCAAACCATGTCCCAAAGGTCACCGGATCTGGTGTAAATTTAAAGAAGTAGTCCAGTTACACATTTGTGGGCTTATAACTTGGCTTCTGAATGTCCTAGAGAGATCAGGTTTGTTTTAGTGTACTCCAATCAACAGCCCCTACAACCACAAAAGGAATGGAGTCATTAGCACTTTTGGTTTGTAAATGGCACCCAGAATTATGTTGCACGAAGCACAATTTCACATCATTCTGGGTCCATTTGTGTGAAAACAAAGTCCAATCAGGCTGAAACATTACAAGAAGGTAGAATCTATTGAGTTGTAAGTGATCTGAACGTTTCATGATGATCTCACATTCCCATAGGGGGTCAAACCATGTCCCAAAGGTCACCGGATCTGGTGTCAATTTAAAGAAGTAGTCCAGTTACACATTTGTGGGCTTATAACTTGGCCTCTGAATGTCCTAGAGAGATCAGGTTTGTTTTAGTATACTCCAATCAACAGCCCCTACAACCACAAAAAGGAATGGAGTCATTAGCACTTATGGTTTGTAAATGGCACCCAGAATTATGTTGCACGAAGCACAATTTCACATCATTCTGGGTCCATTTGTGTGAAAACAAGGTCCAATCAGGCTGATACGTTACAAGAAGGTAGAATCTATTGAGTTGTAAGTGATCTGAACGTTTCATGATGATAGCACTTTCCTAAGGGGGTCAAACCATGTCCCAAAGGTCACCGGATCTGGTGTCAATTTAAAGTAGTCCAGTTACACATTTGTGGGCTTATAACTTGGCTTCTGAATGTCCTAGAGAGATCAGGTTTGTTTTAATGTACTCCAATCAACAGCCCCTACAACCACAAAAAGGAATGGAGTCATTAGCATTTATGGTTTGTAAATGGCACCCAGAATTATGTTGCACGAAGCACAATTTCACATCATTCTGGGTTCATTTGTGTGAAAACAAGGTCCAATCAGGCTGAAACGTTACAGGAAGGTAGAATCTATTTAGTTGTAAGTGATCTGAACGTTTCATGATTATATCGCTTTCCTAAGTGGATCAAACCATGTCCCAAAGGTCACCGGATCATGTGTCAATTTAAAGAAGTAGTCCAGTTACACATTTGTGGGCTTATAACTTGGCTTCTGAATGTCCTAGAGAGATCAGGTTTGTTTTAGTGTACTCCAATCAACAGCCCCTACAACCACAAAAGGAATGGAGTCATTAGCCTTATGGTTTGTAAATGGCACCCAGAATTATGTTGCACGAAGCACAATTTCACATCATTCTGGGTCCATTTGTGTGAAAACAAGGTCCAATCAGGCTGAAACATTACAAGAAGGTAGAATCTATTGAGTTGTAAGTGATCTGAACGTTTCATGATGATCTCACATTCCCATAGGGGGTCAAACCATGTCCCAAAGGTCACCGGGCCTGGTGTCACTTTAAAGAAGTAGTCCAGTTACACCTTTGTGGGCTTATAACTTGGCTTCTGAATGTCCTAGAGAGGTCAGGTTTGTTTTAGTGTACTCCAATCAACAGCCCCTACAACCACAAAAAGGAATGGAGTCATTAGCACTTATGGTTTGTAAATGGCACCCAGAATTATGTTGCACGAAGCACAATTTCACATCATTCTGGGTCCATTTGTGTGAAAACAAGGTCCAATCAGGCTGAAACGTTACAGGAAGGTAGAATCTATTTAGTTGTAAGTGATCTGAACGTTTCATGATGATAGCGCTTTCCTAAGGGGATCAAACCATGTCCCAAAGGTCACCGGATCTGGTGTAAATTTAAAGAAGTAGTCCAGTTACACATTTGTGGGCTTATAACTTGGCTTCTGAATGTCCTAGAGAGATCAGGTTTGTTTTAGTGTACTCCAATCAACAGCCCCTACAACCACAAAAGGAATGGAGTCATTAGCACTTTTGGTTTGTAAATGGCACCCAGAATTATGTTGCACGAAGCACAATTTCACATCATTCTGGGTCCATTTGTGTGAAAACAAAGTCCAATCAGGCTGAAACATTACAAGAAGGTAGAATCTATTGAGTTGTAAGTGATCTGAACGTTTCATGATGATCTCATATTCCCATAGGGGGTCAAACCATGTCCCAAAGGTCACCGGGCCTGGTGTCACTTTAAAGAAGTAGTCCATTTACACCTTTGTGGGCTTATAACTTGGCTTCTGAATGTCCTAGAGAGGTCAGGTTTGTTTTAGTGTACTCCAATCAACAGCCCCTACAACCACAAAAAGGAATGGAGTCATTAGCACTTATGGTTTGTAAATGGCACCCAGAATTATGTTGCACGAAGCACTATTTCACATCATTCTGAGTCCATTTGTGTGAAAACAAGGTCCAATCAGGCTGAAACGTTACAGGAAGTAAAATCTATTGAGTTGTAAGTGATCTGAACGTTTCATGATGATAGCACTTTCCTAAGGGGGTCAAACCATGTCCCAAAGGTCACCGGATCTGGTGTCAATTTAAAGAAGTAGTCCAGTTACACATTTGTGGGCTTATAACTTGGCTTCTGAATGTCCTAGAGAGATCAGGTTTGTTTTAATGTACTCCAATCAACAGCCCCTACAACCACAAAAAGGAATGGAGTCATTAGCATTTATGGTTTGTAAATGGCACCCAGAATTATGTTGCACGAAGCACAATTTCACATAATTCTGGGTTCATTTGTGTGAAAACAAGGTCCAATCAGGCTGAAACGTTACAGGAAGGTAGAATCTATTTAGTTGTAAGTGATCTGAACGTTTCATGATTATAGCGCTTTCCTAAGCGGATCAAACCATGTCCCAAAGGTCACCGGATCATGTGTCAATTTAAAGAAGTAGTCCAGTTACACATTTGTGGGCTTATAACTTGGCTTCTGAATGTCCTAGAGGGATCAGGTTTGTTTTAGTGTACTCCAATCAACAGCCCCTACAACCACAAAAGGAATGGAGTCATTAGCCTTATGGTTTGTAAATGGCACCCAGAATTATGTTGCACGAAGCACAATTTCACATCATTCTGGGTCCATTTGTGTGAAAACAAGGTCCAATCAGGCTGAAACATTACAAGAAGGTAGAATCTATTGAGTTGTAAGTGATCTGAACGTTTCATGATGATCTCACATTCCCATAGGGGGTCAAACCATGTCCCAAAGGTCACCGGGCCTGGTGTCACTTTAAAGAAGTAGTCCAGTTACACCTTTGTGGGCTTATAACTTGGCTTCTGAATGTCCTAGAGAGGTCAGGTTTGTTTTAGTGTACTCCAATCAACAGCCCCTACAACCACAAAAAGGAATGGAGTCATTAGCACTTATGGTTTGTAAATGGCACCCAGAATTATGTTGCACGAAGCACAATTTCACATCATTCTGGGTCCATTTGTGTGAAAACAAGGTCCAATCAGGCTGAAACGTTACAGGAAGGTAGAATCTATTGAGTTGTAAGTGATCTGAACGTTTCATGATGATAGCACTTTCCTTAGGGGGTCAAACCATGTCCCAAAGGTCACCGGATCTGGTGTCAATTTAAAGAAGTAGTCCAGTTACACATTTGTGGGCTTATAACTTGGCTTCTGAATGTCCTAGAGCGATCAGGTTTGCTTTAGTGTACTCCAATCAACAGCCCCTACAACCACAAAAAGGAATGGAGACATTAGCACTTATGGTTTTTAAATGGCACCCAGAATTATGTTGCACGAAGCACAATTTCACATCATTCTGGGTCCATTTGTGTGAAAACAAGGTCCAATCAGGCTGAAACGCTACAAGAAGGTAGAATCTATTGAGTTGTAAGTGATCTGAACATTTCAAGATGATCGCACATTCCTATAGGGGGTAAAACCATGTCCCAAAGGTCACCGGGCCTGGTGTCACTTTAAAGAAGTAGTCCAGTTACACCTTTGTGGGCTTATAACTTGGCTTCTGAATGTCCTAGAGAGGTTAGGTTTGTTTTAGTGTACTCCAATCAACAGCCCCTACAACCACAAAAAGGAATGGAGTCATTAGCACTTATGGTTTGTAAATGGCACCCAGAATTATGTTGCACGAAGCACAATTTCACATCATTCTGGGTCCATTTGTGTGAAAACAAGGTCCAATCAGGCTGAAACGTTACAGGAAGGTAGAATCTATTGAGTTGTAAGTGATCTGAACGTTTCATGATGATAGCACTTTCCTAAGGGGGTCAAACCATGTCCCAAAGGTCACCGGATCTGGTGTCAATTTAAAGAAGTAGTCCAGTTACACATTTGTGGGCTTATAACTTGGCTTCTGAATGTCCTAGAGAGATCAGGTTTATTTTAGTGTACTCCAATAAACAGTTCCTACAACTACAAAAAGGAATGGAGTCATTAGCACTTATGGTTTTTAAATGGCACCCAGAATTATGTTGCACGAAGCACAATTTCACATCATTCTGGGTTCATTTGTGTGAAAACAAGGTCCAATCAGGCTGAAACGTTACAGGAAGGTAGAATCTATTTAGTTGTAAGTGATCTGAACGTTTCATGATGATAGTGCTTTCCTAAGGGGATCAAACCATGTCCCAAAGGTCACCGGATCTGGTGTAAATTTAAAGAAGTAGTCCAGTTACACATTTGTGGGCTTATAACTTGGCTTCTGAATGTCCTAGAGCGATCAGGTTTGCTTTAGTGTACTCCAATCAACAGCCCCTACAACCACAAAAAGGAATGGAGACATTAGCACTTATGGTTTTTAAATGGCACCCAGAATTATGTTGCACGAAGCACAATTTCACATCATTCTGGGTTCATTTGTGTGAAAACAAGGTCCAATCAGGCTGAAACAATACAGGAAGGTAGAATCTATTGAGTTGTAAGTGATCTGAACGTTTCATGATGATCGCACTTTCCTAAGGGGGTCAAACCATGTCCCAAAGGTCACCGGATCTGGTGTCACTTTAAAGAAGTAGTCCAGTTACACATTTGTGGGCTTATAACTTGGCTTCTGAATGTCCTAGAGAGGTCAGGGTTGTTTTAGTGTACTCCAATCAACAGCCCCTACAACCACAAAAAGGAATGGAGTCATTAGCACTTATGGTTTTTAAATGGCACCCAGAATTATGTTGCACGAAGCACAATTTCACATCATTCTGGGTTCATTTGAGTGAAAACAAGGTCCAATCAGGCTGAAACGTTACAGGAAGGTAGAATCTACTGAGTTGTAAGTGATCTGTACGTTTCATGATGATAGCACTTTCCTAAGGGGGTCAAACCATGTCCCAAAGGTCACCGGATCTGGTGTCAATTTAAAGAAGTAGTCCAGTTACACATTTGTGGGCTTATAACTTGGCTTCTGAATGTCCTAGAGAGATCAGGTTTGTTTTAATGTACTCCAATCAACAGCCCCTACAACCACAAAAAGGAATGGAGTCATTAGCACTTATAGTTTGTAAGTGGCACCCAGAATTATGTTGCACGAAGCACAATTTCACATCATGCTGGGTCAATTTGTGGGAAAACAAGGTCCAATCCAGCTGAAACGCTACAAGAAGGTAGAATCTATTGAGTTGTAAGTGATCTGAACGTTTCAAGATGATCGCACATTCCTATAGGGGGTCAAACCATGTCCCAAAGGTCACCGGGCCAAGTGTCAATTTAAAGAAGTAGTCCAGTTACACATTTGTGGGCTTATAACTTGGCTTCTGAATGTCCTAGAGAGATCAGGTTTGTTTTAATGTACTCCAATCAACAGCCCCTACAACCACAAAAAGGAATGGAGTCATTAGCAATTATGGTTTGTAAATGGCACCCAGAATTATGTTGCACGAAGCACAATTTCACATCATTCTGGGTTCATTTGTGTGAAAACAAGGTCCAATCAGGCTGAAACGTTACAGAAAGGTAGAATCTATTGAGTTGTAAGTGATCTGAACGTTTCATGATGATAGCACTTTCCTAAGGGGGTCAAACCATGTCCCAAAGGTCACCGGATCTGGTATCAATTTAAAGAAGTAGTCCAGTTACACATTTGTGGGCTTATAACTTGGCTTCTGAATGTCCTAGAGAGATCAGGTTTGTTTTAATGTACTCCAATCAACAGCCCCTACAACCACAAAAAGGAATGGAGTCATTAGCACTTATAGTTTGTAAGTGGCACCCAGAATTATGTTGCACGAAGCACAATTTCACATCATTCTGGGTCAATTTGTGTGAAAACAAGGTCCAATCCAGCTGAAACGCTACAAGAAGGTAGAATCTATTGAGTTGTAAGTGATCTGAACGTTTCAAGATGATCGCACATTCCTATAGGGGGTCAAACCATGTCCCAAAGGTCACCGGGCCAAGTGTCAATTTAAAGAAGTAGTCCAGTTACACATTTGTGGGCTTATAACGTGGCTTCTGAATGTCCTAGAGAGATCAGGTTTGTTTTAATGTACTCCAATCAACAGCCCCTACAACCACAAAAAGGAATGGAGTCATTAGCATTTATGGTTTGTAAATGGCACCCAGAATTATGTTGCACGAAGCACAATTTCACATCATTCTGGGTTCATTTGTGTGAAAACAAGGTCCAATCAGGCTGAAACGTTACAGGAAGGTAGAATCTATTTAGTTGTAAGTGATCTGAACGTTTCATGATGATAGCGCTTTCCTAAGGGGATCAAACCATGTCCCAAAGGTCACCGGATCTGGTGTCAATTTAAAGAAGTAGTCCAGTTACACATTTGTGGGCTTATAACTTGGCTTCTGAATGTCCTAGAGAGATCAGGTTTGTTTTAGTGTACTCCAATCAACAGCCCCTACAACCACAAAAGGAATGGAGTCATTAGCACTTATGGTTTGTAAATGGCACCCAGAATTATGTTGCACGAAGCACAATTTCACATCATTCTGGGTTCATTTGTGTGAAAACAAGGTCCAATCAGGCTGAAACAATACAGGAAGGTAGAATCTATTGAGTTGTAAGTGATCTGAACGTTTCATGATGATCGCACTTTCCTAAGGGGGTCAAACCATGTCCCAAAGGTCACCGGATCTGGTGTCACTTTAAAGAAGTAGTCCAGTTACACATTTGTGGGCTTATAACTTGGCTTCTGAATGTCCTAGAGAGGTCAGGGTTGTTTTAGTGTACTCCAATCAACAGCCCCTACAACCACAAAAAGGAATGGAGTCATTAGCACTTATGGTTTTTAAATGGCACCCAGAATTATGTTGCACGAAGCACAATTTCACATCATTCTGGGTTCATTTGAGTGAAAACAAGGTCCAATCAGGCTGAAACGTTACAGGAAGGTAGAATCTACTGAGTTGTAAGTGATCTGAACGTTTCATGATGATAGCACTTTCCTAAGGGGGTCAAACCATGTCCCAAAGGTCACCGGATCTGGTGTCAATTTAAAGAAGTAGTCCAGTTACACATTTGTGGGCTTATAACTTGGCTTCTGAATGTCCTAGAGAGATCAGGTTTGTTTTAATGTACTCCAATCAACAGCCCCTACAACCACAAAAAGGAATGGAGTCATTAGCACTTATAGTTTGTAAGTGGCACCCAGAATTATGTTGCACGAAGCACAATTTCACATCATTCTGGGTCAATTTGTGGGAAAACAAGGTCCAATCCAGCTGAAACGCTACAAGAAGGTAGAATCTATTGAGTTGTAAGTGATCTGAACATTTCAAGATGATCGCACATTCCTATAGGGGGTCAAACCATGTCCCAAAGGTCACCGGGCCAAGTGTCAATTTAAAGAAGTAGTCCAGTTACACGTTTGTGGGCTTATAACTTGGCTTCTGAATGTCCTAGAGAGATCAGGTTTGTTTTAATGTACTCCAATCAACAGCCCCTACAACCACAAAAAGGAATGGAGTCATTAGCATTTATGGTTTGTAAATGGCACCCAGAATTATGTTGCACGAAGCACAATTTCACATCATTCTGGGTTCATTTGTGTGAAAACAAGGTCCAATCAGGCTGAAACGTTACAGGAAGGTAGAATCTATTGAGTTGTAAGTGATCTGAACGTTTCATGATGATAGCACTTTCCTAAGGGGGTCAAACCATGTCCCAAAGGTCACCGGATCTGGTGTCAATTTAAAGAAGTAGTCCAGTTACACATTTGTGGGCTTATAACTTGGCTTCTGAATGTCCTAGAGAGATCAGGTTTGTTTTAATGTACTCCAATCAACAGCCCCTACAACCACAAAAAGGAATGGAGTCATTAGCACTTATAGTTTGTAAGTGGCACCCAGAATTATGTTGCACAAAGTACAATTTCACATCATTCTGGGTCAATTTGTGTGAAAACAAGGTCCAATCCAGCTGAAACGCTACAAGAAGGTAGAATCTATTGAGTTGTAAGTGATCTGAACGTTTCAAGATGATCGCACATTCCTATAGGGGGTCAAACCATGTCCCAAAGGTCACCGGGCCAAGTGTCAATTTAAAGAAGTAGTCCAGTTACACATTTGTGGGCTTATAACGTGGCTTCTGAATGTCCTAGAGGGATCAGGTTTGTTTTAATGTACTCCAATCAACAGCCCCTACAACCACAAAAAGGAATGGAGTCATTAGCATTCATGGTTTGTAAATGGCACCCAGAATTATGTTGCACGAAGCACAATTTCACATCATTCTGGGTTCATTTGTGTGAAAACAAGGTCCAATCAGGCTGAAACGTTACAGGAAGGTAGAATCTATTTAGTTGTAAGTGATCTGAACGTTTCATGATGATAGCGCTTTCCTAAGGGGATCAAACCATGTCCCAAAGGTCACCGGATCTGGTGTCAATTTAAAGAAGTAGTCCAGTTACACATTTGTGGGCTTATAACTTGGCTTCTGAATGTCCTAGAGAGATCAGGTTTGTTTTAGTGTACTCCAATCAACAGCCCCTACAACCACAAAAGGAATGGAGTCATTAGCACTTATGGTTTGTAAATGGCACCCAGAATTATGTTGCACGAAGCACAATTTCACATCATTCTGGGTCGATTTGTGTGAAAACAAGGTCCAATCAGGCTGAAACGTTACAAGAAGGTAGAATCTATTGAGTTGTAAGTGATCTGAACATTTCATGATGATCTCACATTCCCATAGGGGGTCAAACCATGTCCCAAAGGTCACCGGGCCTGGTGTCACTTTAAAGAAGTAGTCCAGTTACACCTTTGTGGGCTTATAACTTGGCTTCTGAATGTCCTAGAGCGATCAGGTTTGCTTTAGTGTACTCCAATCAACAGCCCCTACAACCACAAAAAGGAATGGAGACATTAGCACTTATGGTTTTTAAATGGCACCCAGAATTATGTTGCACGAAGCACAATTTCACATCATTCTGGGTTCATTTGTGTGAAAACAAGGTCCAATCAGGCTGAAACAATACAGGAAGGTAGAATCTATTGAGTTGTAAGTGATCTGAACATTTCATGATGATCGCACTTTTCCTAAGGGGGTCAAACCATGCCATGTGTCAATCAGACAGAAAGGTCTTACGGACAGATTCCGGCAAATTTCCGTTTTTCATGGCCTGTCTGAAAGGGGCTTAGGACATTCAGAAGTCAAGTTATAAGCCCACAAATGTGTAACTGGACTACTACTTTAAATTGACACCAGATCCGGTGACCTTTGGGACATGGTTTGACCCCCTTAGGAAAGTGCTATCATCATGAAACATTCAGATCTCTTACAACTCAATAGATTCTACCTTCCTGTAACGTTTCAGCCTGATTGGACCTTGTTTTCACACAAATGAACCCAGAATGATGTGAAATTGTGCTTCGTGCAACATAATTCTGGGTGCCATTTACAAACCATGAGTGCTAATGACTCCATTCCTTTTTGTGGTTGTAGGGGCTGTTGATTGGAGAACACTAAAACAAACCTAACCTCTCTAGGACATTCAGAAGCCAAGTTATAAGCCAACAAAGGTGTAACTGGACTACTTCTTTAAAGTGACACCAGGCCCGGTGACCTTTGGGACATGGTTTTACCCCCTTAGGAAAGTGCTATCATCATGAAACGTTCAGATCACTTACAACTCAATAGATTCTACCTTCTTGTAGCGTTTCAGCCTGATTGGACCTTGTTTTCACACAAATGGACCCAGAATGATGTGAAATTGTGCTTCGTGCAACATAATTCTGGGTGTCATTTACAAACCTTAAGTGCTAATGACTCCATTCCTTTTTGTGGTTGTAGGGGCTGTTGATTGGAGTACACTAAAACAAACCTGATCTCTCTAGGACATACAGAAGCCAAATTATAAGCCCACAAATGTGTAACCGGACTACTTCTTTAAATTGACACCAGATCCGGTGACCTTTGGGACATGGTTTGACCCCCTTAGGAAAGTGCTATCATCATGAAACGTTCAGATCACTTACAACTCAATAGATTCTACCTTCCTGTAACGTTTCAGCCTGATTGGACCTTGTTTTCACACAAATGGACCCAGAATGATGTGAAATTGTGCTTCGTGCAACATAATTCTAGGTGCCATTTACAAACCATAAGTGCTAATGACTCCATTCCTTTTTGTGGTTGTAGGGGCTGTTGATTGAAGTACACTAAAACAAACCTGACCTCTCTAGGACATTCAGAAGCCACGTTATAAGCCCACAAATGTGTAACTGGACTACTTCTTTAAAGTGACACCAGATCCGGTGACATTTGGGACATGGTTTGACCCTCTTAGGAAAGTGCTATCATCATGAAACGTTCAGATCACTTACAACTCAATAGATTCTACCTTCCTGTAACGTTTCAGCCTGATTGGACCTTGTTTTCACACAAATGAACCCAGAATGATGTGAAATTGTGCTTCGTGCAACATAATTATGGGTGCCATTTACAAACCATAAGTGCTAATGACTCCATTCCTTTTTGTGGTTTTAGGGGCTGTTGATTGGAGTACACTAAAACAAACTAACCTCTCTAGGACATTCAGAAGCCAAGTTATAAGCCCACAAAGGTGTAACTGGACTACTACTTTAAAGTGACACCAGGCCCGGTGACCTTTGGGACATGGTTTTACCCCCTATAGGAATGCGCGATCATCTTGAAACATTCAGATCACTTACAACTCAATAGAATCTACCTTCTTGTAGCGTTTCAGCCTGATTGGACCTTGTTTTCACACAAATGGACCAAGAATGATGTGAAATTGTGCTTCGTGCAACATAATTCTGGGTGCCATTTACAAACCATAAGTGCTAATGACTCCATTCCTTTTTGTGGTTGTAGGGGCTGTTGATTGGAGTACACTAAAACAAACCTGATCTCTCTAGGACATTCAGAAGCCAAGTTATAAGCCCACAAATGTGTAACTGGACTACTTCTTTAAAATGACACCAGATCCGGTGACTTTTGGGACATGGTTTGACCCCCTTAGGAAAGTGCTATCATCATGAAACGTTCAGATCACTTGCAACTCAATAGATTCTACCTTCCTGTAACGTTTCAGCCTGATTGGACCTTGTTTTCACACAAATGAACCCAGAATGATGTGAAATTGTGCTTCGTGCAACATAATTCTGGGTGCCATTTAAAAACCATAAGTGCTAATGACTCCATTCCTTTTTGTGGTTGTAGGGGCTGTTGATTGGAGTACATTAAAACAAACCTGATCTCTCTAGGAAATTCATAAGCCATGTTATAAGCCCACAAAGGTGTAACTGGACTACTTCTTTAAAGTGACACCAGGCCCGGTGACCTTTGGGAAATGGTTTTACCCCCATAGGAATGTGCGATCATCTTGAAACGTTCAGATCACTTACAACTCAATAGATTCTACCTTCTTGTAGCGTTTCAGCCTGATTGGACCTTGTTTTCACACAAATGCACCCAGAATGATGTGAAATTGTGAATCGTGCAACATAATTCTGGGTGCCATTTACAAACCATAAGTGCTAATGACTCCATTCCTTTTTGTGTTTGTAGGGTCTCTTGATTGGAGTACATTAAAACAAACCTGATCTCTCTAGGACATTCAGAAGCCAAGTTATAAGCCCACAAATGTGTAACTGGACTACTTCTTTAAATTGACACCAGATCCGGTGACCTTTGGGACATGGTTTGACCCCCTTAGGAAAGTGCTATCATCATGAAACGTTCAGATCACTTACAACTCAATAGATTCTACCTTCCTCTAACGTTTCAGCCTGATTGGACCTTGTTTTCACACAAATGAACCCAGAATGATGTGAAATTGTGCTTCGTGCAACATAATTCTGGGTGCCATTTACATACCATAAGTGCTAATGACTCCATTCCTTTTTGTGGTTGTAGGGGCTGTTGATTGGAGTACATTAAAACAAACCTGACATCTCTAGGACATTCAGAAGCCAAGTTATAAGCCCACAAATGTGTAACTGGACTACTTCTTTAAATTGACACCAGATCCGGTGACCTTTGCGACATGGATTGACCCCCTTAGGAAAGTGCTATCATCATGAAACGTTCAGATCACTTACAATTCAATAGATTCTACCTTCCTGTAACGTTTCAGCCTGATTGGACCTTGTTTTCACACAAATGAACCCAGAATGATGTGAAATTGTGCTTCGTGCAACATAATTCTGGGTGCCATTTAAAAACCATAAGTGCTAATGACTCCATTCCTTTTTGTGGTTGTAGGGTATGTTGATTGGAGTATACTAAAACAACCCTGATCTCTCTAGGACATTCAGAAGCCAAGTTATAAGCCCACAAATAAGTAACTGGACTACTTCTTTAAAGTGACACCAGGCCCTGTGACCTTTGGGACATGGTTTTACCCCCTATAGGAATGTGCGATCATCTTGAAATGTTCAGATCACTTACAACTCAATAGATTCTACCTTCTTGTAGCGTTTCAGCCTGATTGGACCTTGTTTTCACACAAATGGACCCAGAATGATGTGAAATTGTGCTTCGTGCAACATAATTCTGGGTGCCATTTACAAACCATAAGTGCTAATGACTCCATTCCTTTTTGTGGTTGTAGGGGCTGTTGATTGGAGTACACTAAAACAAACCTGATCTCTCTAGGACATTCAGAAGCCAAGTTATAAGCCCACAAATGTGTAACTGGACTACTTCTTTAAATTGACACCAGATCCGGTGATCTTTGGGACATGGTTTGACCCCCTTAGGAAAGTGCTATCATCATGAAACGTTCAGATCACTTACAACTCAGTAGATTCTACCTTCCTGTAACGTTTCAGCCTGATTGGACCTTGTTTTCACACAAATGAACCCAGAATGATGTGAAATTGTGCTTCGTGCAACATAATTCTGGGTGCCATTTAAAAAACCATAAGTGCTAATGTCTCCATTCCTTTTTGTGGTTGTAGGGGCTGTTGATTGGAGTACACTAAAGCAAAACTGATCGCTCTAGGACATTCAGAAGCCAAGTTTTAAGCCCACAAATGTGTAACTGGACTACTTCTTTAAATTGACACCAGATCCGGTGACCTTTGGGACATGGTTTGACCCCCTTAGGAAAAGTGCGATCATCATGAAATGTTCAGATCACTTACAACTCAATAGATTCTACCTTCCTGTATTGTTTCAGCCTGATTGGACCTTGTTTTCACACAAATGAACCCAGAATGATGTGAAATTGTGCTTCGTGCAACATAATTCTGGGTGCCATTTAAAAACCATAAGTGCTAATGTCTCCATTCCTTTTTGTGGTTGTAGGGGCTGTTGATTGGAGTACACTAAAGCAAACCTGATCGCTCTAGGACATTCAGAAGCCAAGTTATAAGCCCACAAAGGTGTAACTGGACTACTTCTTTAAAGTGACACCAGGCCCGGTGACCTTTGGGACATGGTTTGACCCCCTATGGGAATGTGAGATCATCATGAAACGTTCAGATCACTTACAACTCAATAGATTCTACCTTCTTGTAACGTTTCAGCCTGATTGGACCTTGTTTTCACACAAATGGACCCAGAATGATGTGAAATTGTGCTTCGTGCAACATAATTCTGGGTGCCATTTACAAACCATAAGTGCTAATGACTCCATTCCTTTTGTGGTTGTAGGGGCTGTTGATTGGAGTACACTAAAACAAACCTGATCTCTCTAGGACATTCAGAAGCCAAGTTATAAGCCCACAAATGTGTAACTGGACTACTTCTTTAAATTGACACCAGATCCGGTGACCTTTGGGACATGGTTTGATCCCCTTAGGAAAGCGCTATCATCATGAAACGTTCAGATCACTTACAACTAAATAGATTCTACCTTCCTGTAACGTTTCAGCCTGATTGGACCTTGTTTTCACACAAATGAACCCAGAATGATGTGAAATTGTGCTTCGTGCAACATAATTCTGGGTGCCATTTACAAACCATGAATGCTAATGACTCCATTCCTTTTTGTGGTTGTAGGGGCTGTTGATTGGAGTACATTAAAACAAACCTGATCCCTCTAGGACATTCAGAAGCCACGTTATAAGCCCACAAATGTGTAACTGGACTACTTCTTTAAATTGACACTTGGCCCGGTGACCTTTGGGACATGGTTTGACCCCCTATAGGAATGTGCGATCATCTTGAAACATTCAGATCACTTACAACTCAATAGATTCTACCTTCTTGTAGCGTTTCAGCTGGATTGGACCTTGTTTTCACACAAATTGACCCAGAATGATGTGAAATTGTGCTTCGTGCAACATAATTCTGGGTGCCACTTACAAACTATAAGTGCTAATGACTCCATTCCTTTTTGTGGTTGTAGGGGCTGTTGATTGGAGTACATTAAAACAAACCTGATCTCTCTAGGACATTCAGAAGCCAAGTTATAAGCCCACAAATGTGTAACTGGACTACTTCTTTAAATTGACACCAGATCCGGTGACCTTTGGGACATGGTTTGACCCCCTTAGGAAAGTGCTATCATCATGAAACGTTCAGATCACTTACAACTCAATAGATTCTACCTTCCTGTAACGTTTCAGCCTGATTGGACCTTGTTTTCACACAAATGAACCCAGAATGATGTGAAATTGTGCTTCGTGCAACATAATTCTGGGTGCCATTTACAAACCATAAATGCTAATGACTCCATTCCTTTTTGTGGTTGTAGGGGCTGTTGATTGGAGTACATTAAAACAAACCTGATCTCTCTAGGACATTCAGAAGCCAAGTTATAAGCCCACAAACGTGTAACTGGACTACTTCTTTAAATTGACACTTGGCCCGGTGACCTTTGGGACATGGTTTGACCCCCTATAGGAATGTGCGATCATCTTGAAATGTTCAGATCACTTACAACTCAATAGATTCTAACTTCTTGTAGCGTTTCAGCTGGATTGGACCTTGTTTTCCCACAAATTGACCCAGAATGATGTGAAATTGTGCTTCGTGCAACATAATTCTGGGTGCCACTTACAAACTATAAGTGCTAATGACTCCATTCCTTTTTGTGGTTGTAGGGGCTGTTGATTGGAGTACATTAAAACAAACCTGATCTCTCTAGGACATTCAGAAGCCAAGTTATAAGCCCACAAATGTGTAACTGGACTACTTCTTTAAATTGACACCAGATCCGGTGACCTTTGGGACATGGTTTGACCCCCTTAGGAAAGTGCTATCATCATGAAACGTTCAGATCACTTACAACTCAGTAGATTCTACCTTCCTGTAACGTTTCAGCCTGATTGGACCTTGTTTTCACTCAAATGAACCCAGAATGATGTGAAATTGTGCTTCGTGCAACATAATTCTGGGTGCCATTTAAAAACCATAAGTGCTAATGACTCCATTCCTTTTTGTGGTTGTAGGGGCTGTTGATTGGAGTACACTAAAACAACCCTGACCTCTCTAGGACATTCAGAAGCCAAGTTATAAGCCCACAAATGTGTAACTGGACTACTTCTTTAAAGTGACACCAGATCCGGTGACCTTTGGGCCATGGTTTGACCCCCTTAGGAAAGTGCGATCATCATGAAACGTTCAGATCACTTACAACTCAATAGATTCTACCTTCCTGTATTGTTTCAGCCTGATTGGACCTTGTTTTCACACAAATGAACCCAGAATGATGTGAAATTGTGCTTCGTGCAACATAATTCTGGGTGCCATTTAAAAACCATAAGTGCTAATGTCTCCATTCCTTTTTGTGGTTGTAGGGGCTGTTGATTGGAGTACACTAAAGCAAACCTGATCGCTCTAGGACATTCAGAAACCAAGTTATAAGCCCACAAATGTGTAACTGGACTACTTCTTTAAATTGACACCAGATCCGGTGACCTTTGGGACATGGTTTGACCCCCTTAGGAAAGTGCTATCATCATGAAACGTTCAGATCACTTACAACTCAATAGATTCTACCTTCCTGTAACGTTTCAGCCTGATTGGACCTTGTTTTCACACAAATGGACTCAGAATGATGTGAAATTGTGCTTCGTGCAACATAATTCTGGGTGCCATTTACAAACCATAAGTGCTAATGACTCCATTCCTTTTGTGGTTGTAGGGGCTGTTGATTGGAGTACACTAAAACAAACCTGATCTCTCTAGGACATTCAGAAGCCAAGTTATAAGCCCACAAATGTGTAACTGGACTACTTCTTTAAATTGACACCAGATCCGGTGACCTTTGGGACATGGTTTGATCCCCTTAGGAAAGCGCTATCATCATGAAACGTTCAGATCACTTACAACTAAATAGATTCTACCTTCCTGTAACGTTTCAGCCTGATTGGACCTTGTTTTCACACAAATGAACCCAGAATGATGTGAAATTGTGCTTCGTGCAACATAATTCTGGGTGCCATTTACAAACCATAAATGCTAATGACTCCATTCCTTTTTGTGGTTGTAGGGGCTGTTGATTGGAGTACATTAAAACAAACCTGATCTCTCTAGGACATTCAGAAGCCACGTTATAAGCCCACAAATGTGTAACTGGACTACTTCTTTAAATTGACACTTGGCCCGGTGACCTTTGGGACATGGTTTGACCCCCTATAGGAATGTGCGATCATCTTGAAACGTTCAGATCACTTACAACTCAATAGATTCTACCTTCTTGTAGCGTTTCAGCTGGATTGGACCTTGTTTTCACACAAATTGACCCAGAATGATGTGAAATTGTGCTTCGTGCAACATAATTCTGGGTGCCACTTACAAACTATAAGTGCTAATGACTCTATTCCTTTTTGTGGTTGTAGGGGCTGTTGATTGGAGTACATTAAAACATACCTGATCTCTCTAGGACATTCAGAAGCCAAGTTATAAGCCCACAAATGTGTAACTGGACTACTTCTTTAAATTGATACCAGATCCGGTGACCTTTGGGACATGGTTTGACCCCCTTAGGAAAGTGCTATCATCATGAAACGTTCAGATCACTTACAACTCAATAGATTCTACCTTTCTGTAACGTTTCAGCCTGATTGGACCTTGTTTTCACACAAATGAACCCAGAATGATGTGAAATTGTGCTTCGTGCAACATAATTCTGGGTGCCATTTACAAACCATAAATGCTAATGACTCCATTCCTTTTTGTGGTTGTAGGGGCTGTTGATTGGAGTACATTAAAACAAACCTGATCTCTCTAGGACATTCAGAAGCCAAGTTATAAGCCCACAAATGTGTAACTGGACTACTTCTTTAAATTGACACTTGGCCCGGTGACCTTTGGGACATGGTTTGACCCCCTATAGGAATGTGCGATCATCTTGAAACGTTCAGATCACTTACAACTCAATAGATTCTACCTTCTTGTAGCGTTTCAGCTGGATTGGACCTTGTTTTCCCACAAATTGACCCAGAATGATGTGAAATTGTGCTTCGTGCAACATAATTCTGGGTGCCACTTACAAACTATAAGTGCTAATGACTCCATTCCTTTTTGTGGTTGTAGGGGCTGTTGATTGGAGTACACTAAAACAACCCTGACCTCTCTAGGACATTCAGAAGCCAAGTTATAAGCCCACAAATGTGTAACTGGACTACTTCTTTAAAGTGACACCAGATCCGGTGACCTTTGGGACATGGTTTGACCCCCTTAGGAAAGTGCGATCATCATGAAACGTTCAGATCACTTACAACTCAATAGATTCTACCTTCCTGTATTGTTTCAGCCTGATTGGACCTTGTTTTCACACAAATGAACCCAGAATGATGTGAAATTGTGCTTCGTGCAACATAATTCTGGGTGCCATTTAAAAACCATAAGTGCTAATGTCTCCATTCCTTTTTGTGGTTGTAGGGGCTGTTGATTGGAGTACACTAAAGCAAACCTGATCGCTCTAGGACATTCAGAAGCCAAGTTATAAGCCCACAAATGTGTAACTGGACTACTTCTTTAAATTGACACCAGATCCGGTGACCTTTGGGACATGGTTTGACCCCCTTAGGAAAGTGCTATCATCATGAAACGTTCAGATCACTTACAACTCAATAGATTCTACCTTCCTGTAACGTTTCAGCCTGATTGGACCTTGTTTTCACACAAATGAACCCAGAATGATGTGAAATTGTGCTTTGTGCAACATAATTCTGGGTGCCATTTACAAACCATAAATGCTAATGACTCCATTCCTTTTTGTGGTTGTAGGGGCTGTTGATTGGAGTACATTAAAACAAACCTGATCTCTCTAGGACATTCAGAAGCCAAGTTATAAGTCCACAAATGTGTAACTGGACTACTTCTTTAAATTGACACCAGATCCGGTGACCTTTGGGACATGGTTTGACCCCCTTAGGAAAGTGCTATCATCATGAAACGTTCAGATCACTTACAACTCAATAGATTTTACTTCCTGTAACGTTTCAGCCTGATTGGACCTTGTTTTCACACAAATGGACTCAGAATGATGTGAAATTGTGCTTCGTGCAACATAATTCTGGGTGCCATTTACAAACCATAAGTGCTAATGACTCCATTCCTTTTTGTGGTTGTAGGGGCTGTTGATTGGAGTACACTAAAACAAACCTGACCTCTCTAGGACATTCAGAAGCCAAGTTATAAGCCCACAAAGGTGTAAATGGACTACTTCTTTAAAGTGACACCAGGCCCGGTGACCTTTGGGACATGGTTTGACCCCCTATGGGAATGTGAGATCATCATGAAACGTTCAGATCACTTACAACTCAATAGATTCTACCTTCTTGTAATGTTTCAGCCTGATTGGACTTTGTTTTCACACAAATGGACCCAGAATGATGTGAAATTGTGCTTCGTGCAACATAATTCTGGGTGCCATTTACAAACCAAAAGTGCTAATGACTCCATTCCTTTTGTGGTTGTAGGGGCTGTTGATTGGAGTACACTAAAACAAACCTGATCTCTCTAGGACATTCAGAAGCCAAGTTATAAGCCCACAAATGTGTAACTGGACTACTTCTTTAAATTTACACCAGATCCGGTGACCTTTGGGACATGGTTTGATCCCCTTAGGAAAGCACTATCATCATGAAACGTTCAGATCACTTACAACTAAATAGATTCTACCTTCCTGTAACGTTTCAGCCTGATTGGACCTTGTTTTCACACAAATGAACCCAGAATGATGTGAAATTGTGCTTCGTGCAACATAATTCTGGGTGCCATTTAAAAACCATAAGTGCTAATGACTCCATTCCTTTTTGTAGTTGTAGGAACTGTTTATTGGAGTACACTAAAATAAACCTGATCTCTCTAGGACATTCAGAAGCCAAGTTATAAGCCCACAAATGTGTAACTGGACTACTTCTTTAAATTGACACCAGATCCGGTGACCTTTGGGACATGGTTTGACCCCCTTAGGAAAGTGCTATCATCATGAAACGTTCAGATCACTTACAACTCAATAGATTCTACCTTCCTGTAACGTTTCAGCCTGATTGGACCTTGCTTTCACACAAATGGACCCAGAATGATGTGAAATTGTGCTTCGTGCAACATAATTCTGGGTGCCATTTACAAACCATAAGTGCTAATGACTCCATTCCTTTTTGTGGTTGTAGGGGCTGTTGATTGGAGTACACTAAAACAAACCTAACCTCTCTAGGACATTCAGAAGCCAAGTTATAAGCCCACAAAGGTGTAACTGGACTACTTCTTTAAAGTGACACCAGGCCCGGTGACCTTTGGGACATGGTTTTACCCCCTATAGGAATGTGCGATCATCTTGAAATGTTCAGATCACTTACAACTCAATAGATTCTACCTTCTTGTAGCGTTTCAGCCTGATTGGACCTTGTTTTCACACAAATGGACCCAGAATGATGTGAAATTGTGCTTCGTGCAACATAATTCTGGGTGCCATTTAAAAACCATAAGTGCTAATGTCTCCATTCCTTTTTGTGGTTGTAGGGGCTGTTGATTGGAGTACACTAAAGCAAACCTGATCGCTCTAGGACATTCAGAAGCCAAGTTATAAGCCCACAAATGTGTAACTGGACTACTTCTTTAAATTGACACCAGATCCGGTGACCTTTGGGACATGGTTTGACCCCCTAAGGAAAGTGCTATCATCATGAAACGTTCAGATCACTTACAACTCAATAGATTCTACCTTCCTGTAACGTTTCAGCCTGATTGGACCTTGTTTTCACACAAATGGACCCAGAATGATGTGAAATTGTGCTTCGTGCAACATAATTCTGGGTGCCATTTACAAACCATAAGTGCTAATGACTCCATTCCTTTTTGTGGTTGTAGGGGCTGTTGATTGGAGTACACTAAAACAAACCTGACCTCTCTAGGACATTCAGAAGCCAAGTTATAAGCCCACAAAGGTGTAACTGGACTACTTCTTTAAAGTGACACCAGGCCCGGTGACCTTTGGGACATGGTTTGACCCCCTATGGGAATGTGAGATCATCATGAAACGTTCAGATCACTTACAACTCAATAGATTCTACCTTCTTGTAATGTTTCAGCCTGATTGGACCTTGTTTTCACACAAATGGACCCAGAATGATGTGAAATTGTGCTTCGTGCAACATAATTCTGGGTGCCATTTACAAACCATAAGGCTAATGACTCCATTCCTTTTGTGGTTGTAGGGGCTGTTGATTGGAGTACACTAAAACAAACCTGATCTCTCTAGGACATTCAGAAGCCAAGTTATAAGCCCACAAATGTGTAACTGGACTACTTCTTTAAATTGACACATGATCCGGTGACCTTTGGGACATGGTTTGATCCGCTTAGGAAAGCGCTATAATCATGAAACGTTCAGATCACTTACAACTAAATAGATTCTACCTTCCTGTAACGTTTCAGCCTGATTGGACCTTGTTTTCACACAAATGAACCCAGAATGATGTGAAATTGTGCTTCGTGCAACATAATTCTGGGTGCCATTTACAAACCATAAATGCTAATGACTCCATTCCTTTTTGTGGTTGTAGGGGCTGTTGATTGGAGTACATTAAAACAAACCTGATCTCTCTAGGACATTCAGAAGCCAAGTTATAAGCCCACAAATGTGTAACTGGACTACTTCTTTAAATTGACACCAGATCCGGTGACCTTTGGGACATGGTTTGACCCCCTTAGGAAAGTGCTATCATCATGAAACGTTCAGATCACTTACAACTCAATAGATTTTACTTCCTGTAACGTTTCAGCCTGATTGGACCTTGTTTTCACACAAATTGACCCAGAATCATGTGAAATTGTGCTTAGTGCAGCATAATTCTGGGTGCCATTTAAGAACCATAAGTGCTAATGACTCCATTCCTTTTTGTGGTTGTAGGGGCTGTTGATTGGAGTACACTAAAACAAACCTGACCTCTCTAGGACATTCAGAAGCCAAGTTATAAGCCCACAAAGGTGTAAATGGACTACTTCTTTAAAGTGACACCAGGCCCGGTGACCTTTGGGACATGGTTTGACCCCCTATGGGAATGTGAGATCATCATGAAACGTTCAGATCACTTACAACTCAATAGATTCTACCTTCTTGTAATGTTTCAGCCTGATTGGACTTTGTTTTCACACAAATGGACCCAGAATGATGTGAAATTGTGCTTCGTGCAACATAATTCTGGGTGCCATTTACAAACCAAAAGTGCTAATGACTCCATTCCTTTTGTGGTTGTAGGGGCTGTTGATTGGAGTACACTAAAACAAACCTGATCTCTCTAGGACATTCAGAAGCCAAGTTATATGCCCACAAATGTGTAACTGGACTACTTCTTTAAATTTACACCAGATCCGGTGACCTTTGGGACATGGTTTGATCCCCTTAGGAAAGCACTATCATCATGAAACGTTCAGATCACTTACAACTAAATAGATTCTACCTTCCTGTAACGTTTCAGCCTGATTGGACCTTGTTTTCACACAAATGAACCCAGAATGATGTGAAATTGTGCTTCGTGCAACATAATTCTGGGTGCCATTTAAAAACCATAAGTGCTAATGACTCCATTCCTTTTTGTAGTTGTAGGGACTGTTTATTGGAGTACACTAAAATAAACCTGATCTCTCTAGGACATTCAGAAGCCAAGTTATAAGCCCACAAATGTGTAACTGGACTACTTCTTTAAATTGACACCAGATCCGGTGACCTTTGGGACATGGTTTGACCCCCTTAGGAAAGTGCTATCATCATGAAACGTTCAGATCACTTACAACTCAATAGATTCTACCTTCCTGTAACGTTTCAGCCTTATTGGACCTTGCTTTCACACAAATGGACCCAGAATGATGTGAAATTGTGCTTCGTGCAACATAATTCTGGGTGCCATTTACAAACCATAAGTGCTAATGACTCCATTCCTTTTTGTGGTTGTAGGGGCTGTTGATTGGAGTACACTAAAACAAACCTAACCTCTCTAGGACATTCAGAAGCCAAGTTATAAGCCCACAAAGGTGTAACTGGACTACTTCTTTAAAGTGACACCAGGCCCGGTGACCTTTGGCACATGGTTTTACCCCCTATAGGAATGTGCGATCATCTTGAAATGTTCAGATCACTTACAACTCAATAGATTCTACCTTCTTGTAGCGTTTCAGCCTGATTGGACCTTGTTTTCACACAAATGGACCCAGAATGATGTGAAATTGTGCTTCGTGCAACATAATTCTGGGTGCCATTTAAAAACCATAAGTGCTAATGTCTCCATTCCTTTTTGTGGTTGTAGGGGCTGTTGATTGGAGTACACTAAAGCAAACCTGATCGCTCTAGGACATTCAGAAGCCAAGTTATAAGCCCACAAATGTGTAACTGGACTACTTCTTTAAATTGACACCAGATCCGGTGACCTTTGGGACATGGTTTGACCCCCTAAGGAAAGTGCTATCATCATGAAACGTTCAGATCACTTACAACTCAATAGATTCTACCTTCCTGTAACGTTTCAGCCTGATTGGACCTTGTTTTCACACAAATGGACCCAGAATGATGTGAAATTGTGCTTCGTGCAACATAATTCTGGGTGCCATTTACAAACCATAAGTGCTAATGACTCCATTCCTTTTTGTGGTTGTAGGGGCTGTTGATTGGAGTACACTAAAACAAACCTGACCTCTCTAGGACATTCAGAAGCCAAGTTATAAGCCCACAAAGGTGTAACTGGACTACTTCTTTAAAGTGACACCAGGCCCGGTGACCTTTGGGACATGGTTTGACCCCCTATGGGAATGTGAGATCATCATGAAACGTTCAGATCACTTACAACTCAATAGATTCTACCTTCTTGTAATGTTTCAGCCTGATTGGACCTTGTTTTCACACAAATGGACCCAGAATGATGTGAAATTGTGCTTCGTGCAACATAATTCTGGGTGCCATTTACAAACCATAAGGCTAATGACTCCATTCCTTTTGTGGTTGTAGGGGCTGTTGATTGGAGTACACTAAAACAAACCTGATCTCTCTAGGACATTCAGAAGCCAAGTTATAAGCCCACAAATGTGTAACTGGACTACTTCTTTAAATTGACACATGATCCGGTGACCTTTGGGACATGGTTTGATCCGCTTAGGAAAGCGCTATAATCATGAAACGTTCAGATCACTTACAACTAAATAGATTCTACCTTCCTGTAACGTTTCAGCCTGATTGGACCTTGTTTTCACACAAATGAACCCAGAATGATGTGAAATTGTGCTTCGTGCAACATAATTCTGGGTGCCATTTACAAACCATAAATGCTAATGACTCCATTCCTTTTTGTGGTTGTAGGGGCTGTTGATTGGAGTACATTAAAACAAACCTGATCTCTCTAGGACATTCAGAAGCCAAGTTATAAGCCCACAAATGTGTAACTGGACTACTTCTTTAAATTGACACCAGATCCGGTGACCTTTGGGACATGGTTTGACCCCCTTAGGAAAGTGCTATCATCATGAAACGTTCAGATCACTTACAACTCAATAGATTTTACTTCCTGTAACGTTTCAGCCTGATTGGACCTTGTTTTCACACAAATGGACTCAGAATGATGTGAAATAGTGCTTTGTGCAACATAATTCTGGGTGCCATTTACAAACCATAAGTGCTAATGACTCCATTCCTTTTTGTGGTTGTAGGGGCTGTTGATTGGAGTACACTAAAACAAACCTGACCTCTCTAGGACATTCAGAAGCCAAGTTATAAGCCCACAAAGGTGTAAATGGACTACTTCTTTAAAGTGACACCAGGCCCGGTGACCTTTGGGACATGGTTTGACCCCCTATGGGAATGTGAGATCATCATGAAACGTTCAGATCACTTACAACTCAATAGATTCTACCTTCTTGTAATGTTTCAGCCTGATTGGACTTTGTTTTCACACAAATGGACCCAGAATGATGTGAAATTGTGCTTCGTGCAACATAATTCTGGGTGCCATTTACAAACCAAAAGTGCTAATGACTCCATTCCTTTTGTGGTTGTAGGGGCTGTTGATTGGAGTACACTAAAACAAACCTGATCTCTCTAGGACATTCAGAAGCCAAGTTATAAGCCCACAAATGTGTAACTGGACTACTTCTTTAAATTTACACCAGATCCGGTGACCTTTGGGACATGGTTTTATCCCCTTAGGAAAGCGCTATCATCATGAAACGTTCAGATCACTTACAACTAAATAGATTCTACCTTCCTGTAACGTTTCAGCCTGATTGGACCTTGTTTTCACACAAATGGACCCAGAATGATGTGAAATTGTGCTTCGTGCAACATAATTCTGGGTGCCATTTACAAACCATAAGTGCTAATGACTCCATTCCTTTTTCTGGTTGTAGGGGCTGTTGATTGGAGTACACTAAAACAAACCTGACCTCTCTAGGACATTCAGAAGCCAAGTTATAAGCCCACAAAGGTGTAACTGGACTACTTCTTTAAAGTGACACCAGGCCCGGTGACCTTTGGGACATGGTTTGACCCCCTATGGGAATGTGAGATCATCATGAAACGTTCAGATCACTTACAACTCAATAGATTCTACCTTCTTGTAATGTTTCAGCCTGATTGGACCTTGTTTTCACACAAATGGACCCAGAATGATGTGAAATTGTGCTTCGTGCAACATAATTCTGGGTGCCATTTACAAACCATAAGGCTAATGACTCCATTCCTTTTGTGGTTGTAGGGGCTGTTGATTGGAGTACACTAAAACAAACCTGATCTCTCTAGGACATTCAGAAGCCAAGTTATAAGCCCACAAATGTGTAACTGGACTACTTCTTTAAATTGACACATGATCCGGTGACCTTTGGGACATGGTTTGATCCACTTAGGAAAGCGCTATAATCATGAAACGTTCAGATCACTTACAACTAAATAGATTCTACCTTCCTGTAACGTTTCAGCCTGATTGGACCTTGTTTTCACACAAATGAACCCAGAATGATGTGAAATTGTGCTTCGTGCAACATAATTCTGGGTGCCATTTACAAACCATAAATGCTAATGACTCCATTCCTTTTTGTGGTTGTAGGGGCTGTTGATTGGAGTACATTAAAACAAACCTGATCTCTCTAGGACATTCAGAAGCCAAGTTATAAGCCCACAAATGTGTAACTGGACTACTTCTTTAAATTGACACCAGATCCGGTGACCTTTGGGACATGGTTTGACCCCCTTAGGAAAGTGCTATCATCATGAAACGTTCAGATCACTTACAACTCAATAGATTCTACCTTCTTGTAACGTATCAGCCTGATTGGACCTTGTTTTCACACAAATGGACCCAGAATGATGTGAAATTGTGCTTCGTGCAACATAATTCTGGGTGCCATTTACAAACCATAAGTGCTAATGACTCCATTCCTTTTTGTGGTTGTAGGGGCTGTTGATTGGAGTATACTAAAACAAACCTGATCTCTCTAGGACATTCAGAAGCCAAGTTATAAGCCCACAAATGTGTAACTGGACTACTTCTTTAAATTGACACCAGATCCGGTGACCTTTGGGACATGGTTTGACCCCCTATGGGAATGTGAGATCATCATGAAACGTTCAGATCACTTACAACTCAATAGATTCTACCTTCTTGTAATGTTTCAGCCTGATTGGACCTTGTTTTAACACAAATGGACCCAGAATGATGTGAAATTGTGCTTCGTGCAACATAATTCTGGGTGCCATTTACAAACCATAAGTGCTAATGACTCCATTCCTTTTTGTGGTTGTAGGGGCTGTTGATTGGAGTACACTACAATAAACCTGATCTCTCTAGGACATTCAGAAGCCAAGTTATAAACCCACAAATGTGTAACTGGACTACTTCTTTAAATTGACACCAGATCCGGTGACCTTTGGGACATGGTTTGACCCCCTTAGGAAAGTGCTATCATCATGAAACGTTCAGATCACTTACAACTCAATAGATTCTACCTTCCTGTAACGTTTCAGCCTGATTGGACCTTGTTTTCACACAAATGAACCCAGAATGATGTGAAATTGTGCTTCGTGCAACATAATTCTGGGTGCCATTTACAAACCATAAATGCTAATGACTCCATTCCTTTTTGTGGTTGTAGGGGCTGTTGATTGGAGTACATTAAAACAAACCTGATCTCTCTAGGACATTCAGAAGCCAAGTTATAAGTCCACAAATGTGTACCTGGACTACTTCTTTAAATTGACACCAGATCCGGTGACCTTTGGGACATGGTTTGACCCCCTTAGGAAAGTGCTATCATCATGAAACGTTCAGATCACTTACAACTCAATAGATTTTACTTCCTGTAACGTTTCAGCCTGATTGGACCTTGTTTTCACACAAATGGACTCAGAATGATGTGAAATTGTGCTTCGTGCAACATAATTCTGGGTGCCATTTACAAACCATAAGTGCTAATGACTCCATTTCTTTTTGTGGTTGTAGGGGCTGTTGATTAGAGTACACTAAAACAAACCTGACCTCTCTAGGACATTCAGAAGCCAAGTTATAAGCCCACAAAGGTGTAAATGGACTACTTCTTTAAAGTGACACCAGGCCCGGTGACCTTTGGGACATGGTTTGACCCCCTATGGGAATGTGAGATCATCATGAAACGTTCAGATCACTTACAACTCAATAGATTCTACCTTCTTGTAATGTTTCAGCCTGATTGGACTTTGTTTTCACACAAATGGACCCAGAATGATGTGAAATTGTGCTTCGTGCAACATAATTCTGGGTGCCATTTACAAACCAAAAGTGCTAATGACTCCATTCCTTTTGTGGTTGTAGGGGCTGTTGATTGGAGTACACTAAAACAAACCTGATCTCTCTAGGACATTCAGAAGCCAAGTTATAAGCCCACAAATGTGTAACTGGACTACTTCTTTAAATTTACACCAGATCCGGTGACCTTTGGGACATGGTTTGATCCCCTTAGGAAAGCGCTATCATCATGAAACGTTCAGATCACTTACAACTAAATAGATTCTACCTTCCTGTAATGTTTCAGCCTGATTGGACCTTGTTTTCACACAAATGAACCCAGAATGATGTGAAATTGTGCTTCGTGCAACATAATTCTGGGTGCCATTTAAAAACCATAAGTGCTAATGACTCCATTCCTTTTTGTAGTTGTAGGGACTGTTTATTGGAGTACACTAAAATAAACCTGATCTCTCTAGGACATTCAGAAGCCAAGTTATAAGCCCACAAATGTGTAACTGGACTACTTCTTTAAATTGACACCAGATCCGGTGACCTTTGGGACATGGTTTGACCCCCTTAGGAAAGTGCTATCATCATGAAACGTTCAGATCACTTACAACTCAATAGATTCTACCTTCCTGTAACATTTCAGCCTGATTGGACCTTGTTTTCACACAAATGGACCCAGAATGATGTGAAATTGTGCTTCGTGCAACATAATTCTGGGTGCCATTTACAAACCATAAGTGCTAATGACTCCATTCCTTTTTGTGGTTGTAGGGGCTGTTGATTGGAGTACACTAAAACAAACCTAACCTCTCTAGGACATTCAGAAGCCAAGTTATAAGCCCACAAATGTGTACCTGGACTACTTCTTTAAATTGACACCAGATCCGATGACCTTTGGGACATGGTTTGACCCCCTTAGGAAAGTGCTATCATCATGAAACGTTCAGATCACTTACAACTCAATAGATTCTACCTTCTTGTAACGTATCAGCCTGATTGGACCTTGTTTTCACACAAATGGACCCAGAATGATGTGAAATTGTGCTTCGTGCAACATAATTCTGGGTGCCATTTACAAACCATAAGTGCTAATGACTCCATTCCTTTTTGTGGTTGTAGGGGCTGTTGATTGAAGTATACTAAAACAAACCTGATCTCTCTAGGACATTCAGAAGCCAAGTTATAAGCCCACAAATGTGTAACTGGACTACTTCTTTAAATTGACACCAGATCCGGTGACCTTTGGGACATGGTTTGACCCCCTTAGGAAAGCGCTATCATCATGAAACGTTCAGATCACTTACAACTCAATAGATTCTAGCTTCCAGTAACGTTTCAGCCTGATTGGACCTTGTTTTCACACAAATGAACCCAGAATGATGTGAAATTGTGCTTCGTGCAAAATAATTCTGGTGCCATTTACAAACCATAAGTGCTAATATCTCCATTCCTTTTTGTGGTTGTAGGGTATGTTGATTGGAGTATACTAAAACAAACCTGATCTCTCTAGGACATTCAGAAGCCAAGTTATAAGCCCACAAATTTGTAACTGGACTACTTCTTTAGACACCAGATCCGGTGACCTTTGGGACATGGTTTGACCCCCTTAGGGAAGTGCTATCATCATGAAACGTTCAGATCAATTACAACTTAATAGATTCTACCTTCCTGTAATGTTTCAGCCTGATTGGACCTTGTTTTAACACAAATGGACCCAGAATGATGTGAAATTGTGCTTCGTGCAACATAATTCTGGGTGCCATTTACAAACCATAAGTGCTAATGACTCCATTCCTTTTTGTGGTTGTAGGGGCTGTTGATTAGAGTACACTACAATAAACCTGATCTCTCTAGGACATTCAGAAGCCAAGTTATAAGCCCACAAATGTGTAACTGGACTACTTCTTTAAATTGACACCAGATCCGGTGACCTTTGGGACATGGTTTGACCCCCTTAGGAAAGTGCTATCATCATGAAACGTTCAGATCACTTACAACTCAATAGATTCTACCTTCCTGTAACGTTTCAGCCTGATTGGACCTTGTTTTCACACAAATGAACCCAGAATGATGTGAAATTGTGCTTCGTGCAACATAATTCTGGGTGCCATTTACAAACCATAAATGCTAATGACTCCATTCCTTTTTGTGGTTGTAGGGGCTGTTGATTGGAGTACATTAAAACAAACCTGATCTCTCTAGGACATTCAGAAGCCAAGTTATAAGTCCACAAATGTGTACCTGGACTACTTCTTTAAATTGACACCAGATCCGGTGACCTTTGGGACATGGTTTGACCCCCTTAGGAAAGTGCTATCATCATGAAACGTTCAGATCACTTACAACTCAATAGATTTTACTTCCTGTAACGTTTCAGCCTGATTGGACCTTGTTTTCACACAAATGGACTCAGAATGATGTGAAATTGTGCTTCGTGCAACATAATTCTGGGTGCCATTTACAAACCATAAGTGCTAATGACTCCATTCCTTTTTGTGGTTGTAGGGGCTGTTGATTAGAGTACACTAAAACAAACCTGACCTCTCTAGGACATTCAGAAGCCAAGTTATAAGCCCACAAAGGTGTAAATGGACTACTTCTTTAAAGTGACACCAGGCCTGGTGACCTTTGGGACATGGTTTGACCCCTTATGGGAATGTGAGATCATCATGAAACGTTCAGATCACTTACAACTCAATAGATTCTACCTTCTTGTAATGTTTCAGCCTGATTGGACTTTGTTTTCACACAAATGGACCCAGAATGATGTGAAATTGTGCTTCGTGCAACATAATTCTGGGTGCCATTTACAAACCAAAAGTGCTAATGACTCCATTCCTTTTGTGGTTGTAGGGGCTGTTGATTGGAGTACACTAAAACAAACCTGATCTCTCTAGGACATTCAGAAGCCAAGTTATAAGCCCACAAATGTGTAACTGGACTACTTCTTTAAATTTACACCAGATCCGGTGACCTTTGGGACATGGTTTGATCCCCTTAGGAAAGCGCTATCATCATGAAACGTTCAGATCACTTACAACTAAATAGATTCTACCTTCCTGTAATGTTTCAGCCTGATTGGACCTTGTTTTCACACAAATGAACCCAGAATGATGTGAAATTGTGCTTCGTGCAACATAATTCTGGGTGCCATTTAAAAACCATAAGTGCTAATGACTCCATTCCTTTTTGTAGTTGTAGGGACTGTTTATTGGAGTACACTAAAATAAACCTGATCTCTCTAGGACATTCAGAAGCCAAGTTATAAGCCCACAAATGTGTAACTGGACTACTTCTTTAAATTGACACCAGATCCGGTGACCTTTGGGACATGGTTTGACCCCCTTAGGAAAGTGCTATCATCATGAAACGTTCAGATCACTTACAACTCAATAGATTCTACCTTCCTGTAACGTTTCAGCCTGATTGGACCTTGTTTTCACACAAATGGACCCAGAATGATATGAAATTGTGATTCGTGCAACATAATTCTGGGTGCCATTTACAAACCATAAGTGCTAATGACTCCATTCCTTTTGTGGTTGTAGGGGCTGTTGATTGGAGTACACTAAAACAAACCTAACCTCTCTAGGACATTCAGAAGCCAAGTTATAAGCCCACAAAGGTGTAACTGGACTACTTCTTTAAGGTGACACCAGGCCCGGTGACCTTTGGGACATGGTTTTACCCCCTATAGGAATGTGCGATCATCTTGAAATGTTCAGATCACTTACAACTCAATAGATTCTACCTTCTTGTAGCGTTTCAGCCTGATTGGACCTTGTTTTCACACAAATGGACCCAGAATGATGTGAAATTGTGCTTCGTGCAACATAATTCTGGGTGCCATTTAAAAACCATAAGTGCTAATGTCTCCATTCCTTTTTGTGGTTGTAGGGGCTGTTGATTGGAGTACACTAAAGCAAACCTGATCGCTCTAGGACATTCAGAAGCCAAGTTATAAGCCCACAAATGTGTAACTGGACTACTTCTTTAAATTGACACCAGATCCGGTGACCTTTGGGACATGGTTTGACCCCCTATGGGAATGTGAGATCATCATGAAACGTTCAGATCACTTACAACTCAATAGATTCTACCTTCTTGTAATGTTTCAGCCTGATTGGACCTTGTTTTCACACAAATGGACCCAGAATGATGTGAAATTGTCCTTCGTGCAACATAATTCTGGGTGCCATTTACAAACCATAAGGCTAATGACTCCATTCCTTTTGTGGTTGTAGGGGCTGTTGATTGGAGTACACTAAAACAAACCTGATCTCTCTAGGACATTCAGAAGCCAAGTTATAAGCCCACAAATGTGTAACTGGACTACTTCTTTAAATTGACACATGATCCGGTGACCTTTGGGACATGGTTTGATCCGCTTAGGAAAGCGCTATAATCATGAAACGTTCAGATCACTTACAACTAAATAGATTCTACCTTCCTGTAACGTTTCAGCCTGATTGGACCTTGTTTTCACACAAATGAACCCAGAATGATGTGAAATTGTGCTTCGTGCAACATAATTCTGGGTGCCATTTACAAACCATAAATGGTAATGACTCCATTCCTTTTTGTGGTTGTAGGGGCTGTTGATTGGAGTACATTAAAACAAACCTGATCTCTCTAGGACATTCAGAAGCCAAGTTATAAGCCCACAAATGTGTAACTGGACTACTTCTTTAAATTGACACCAGATCCGGTGACCTTTGGGACATGGTTTGACCCCCTTAGGAAAGTGCTATCATCATGAAACGTTCAGATCACTTACAACTCAATAGATTCTAGCTTCCAGTAACGTTTCAGCCTGATTGGACCTTGTTTTCACACAAATGAACCCAGAATTATGTGAAATTGTGCTTCGTTCAAAATAATTCTGGGTGCCATTTACAAACCATAAGTGCTAATATCTCCATTCCTTTTTGTGGTTGTAGGGTATGTTGATTGGAGAATACTAAAACAAACCTGATCTCTCTAGGACATTCAGAAGCTAAGTTATAAGCCCACAAATTTGTAACTGGACTACTTCTTTAGACACCAGATCCGGTGACCTTTGGGACATGGTTTGACCCCCTTAGGGAAGTGCTATCATCATGAAACGTTCAGATCACTTACAACTTAATAGATTCTACCTTCCTGTAATGTTTCAGCCTGATTGGACCTTGTTTTAACACAAATGGACCCAGAATGATGTGAAATTGTGCTTCGTGCAACATAATTCTGGGTGCCATTTACAAACCATAAGTGCTAATGACTCCATTCCTTTTTGTGGTTGTAGGGGCTGTTGATTGGAGTACACTAAAACAAACCTGACCTCTCTAGGACATTCAGAAGCCAAGTTATAAGCCCACAAATGTGTAACTGGACTACTTCTTTAAAGTGACACCAGATCCGGTGACCTTTGGGACATGGTTTGACCCCCTTAGGAAAGTGCTATCATCATGAAACGTTCAGATCACTTACAACTCAATAGATTCTACCTTCCTGTAACGTTTCAGCCTGATTGGACCTTGTTTTCACACAAATGGACCCAGAATCATGTGAAATTGTGCTTCGTGCAACATAATTCTGGGTGCCATTTAAAAACCATAAGTGCTAATGACTCCATTCCTTTTTGTGGTTGTAGGGGCTGTTGATTGGAGTACACTAAAACAAACCTAACCTCTCTAGGACATTCAGAAGCCAAGTTATAAGCCCACAAAGGTGTAACTGGACTACTTCTTTAAAGTGACACCTGATCCGGTGACCTTTGGGACATGGTTTGACCCCCTTAGGAAAGTGCTATCATCATGAAACGTTCAGATCACTTACAACTCAATAGATTCTACCTTCCTGTAACGTTTCAGCCTGATTGGACCTTGTTTTCACACAAATGGACCCAGAATGATGTGAAATTGTGCTTCGTGCAACATAATTCTGGGTGCCATTTAAAAACCATAAGTGCTAATGACTCCATTCCTTTTTTTGGTTGTAGGGGCTGTTGATTGGAGTACACTAAAATAAACCTGATCTCTCTAGGACATT
Organism: Nothobranchius furzeri; assembly: GCF_043380555.1. Classification (NCBI taxonomy): domain Eukaryota; kingdom Metazoa; phylum Chordata; class Actinopteri; order Cyprinodontiformes; family Nothobranchiidae; genus Nothobranchius; species Nothobranchius furzeri. The sequence continues at coordinate 7,970,866 of NC_091753.1, forward strand.
CAGAAGCCAAGTTATAAGCCCACAAATATGTAACTGGACTACTTCTTTAAATTGACACCAGATCCGGTGACCTTTGGGACATGGTTTGACCCCCTTAGGAAAGTGCTATCATCATGAAACGTTCAGATCACTTAAAACTCAATAGATTCTTCCTTCCTGTAACGTTTCAGCCTGATTGGACCTTGTTTTCACACAAATGGACCCAGAATGATGTGAAATTGTGCTTCGTGCAACATAATTCTGGGTGCCATTTACAAACCATAAGTGCTAATGACTCCATTCCTTTTTGTGGTTGTAGGGGCTGTTGATTGGAGTACACTAAAACAAACCTAACCTCTCTAGGACATTCAGAAGCCAAGTTATAAGCCCACAAAAGTGTAACTGGACTACTTCTTTAAAGTGACACCAGGCCCGGTGACCTTTGGGACATGGTTTTACCCCCTATAGGAATGTGCGATCATCTTGAAACGTTCAGATCACTTACAACTCAATAGATTCTACCTTCTTGTAGCGTTTCAGCCTGATTGGACCTTGTTTTCACACAAATGGACCCAGAATGATGTGAAATTGTGCTTCGTGCAACATAATTCTGGGTGCCATTTAAAAACCATAAGTGCTAATGACTCCATTCCTTTTTGTGGTTGTAGGGGCTGTTGATTGGAGTACACTAAAACAAACCTGATCTCTCTAGGACATTCAGAAGCCAAGTTATAAGCCCACACATGTGTAACTGGACTACTTCTTTAAATTGACACCAGATCCGGTGACCTTTGGGACATGGTGTGACCCCCTTAGGAAAGTGCTATCATCATGAAACGTTCAGATCACTTACAACTCAATAGATTCTACCTTCCTGTAACGTTTCAGCCTGATTGGACCTTGTTTTCACACAAATGGACCCAGAATGATGTGAAATTGTGCTTCGTGCAACATAATTCTGGGTGCCATTTACAAACCATAAGTGCTAATGACTCCATTCCTTTTTGTGGTTGTAGGGGCTATTGATTGGAGTACACTAAAACAACCCTGACCTCTCTAGGACATTCAGAAGCCAAGTTATAAGCCCACAAATGTGTAACTGGACTACTTCTTTAAAGTGACACCAGATCCGGTGACCTTTGGGACATGGTTTGACCCCCTTAGGAAAGTGCGATCATCATGAAACGTTCAGATCACTTACAACTCAATAGATTCTACCTTCCTGTATTGTTTTAGCCTGATTGGACCTTGTTTTCACAAAAATGAACCCAGAATGATGTGAAATTGTGCTTCGTGCAACATAATTCTGGGTGCCATTTACAAACCATAAGTGCTAATGACTCCATTCCTTTTTGTGGTTGTAGGGGCTGTTGATTGGAGTACATTAAAACAAACCTGACCTCTCCAGGACATTCAGAAGCCAAGTTATAAGCCCACAAATGTGTAACTGGACTACTACTTTAAATTGACACCAGATCCGGTGACATTTGGGACATGGTTTGACCCCCTTAGGAAAGTGCTATCATCATGAAATGTTCAGATCACTTACAACTCAATAGATTCTACCTTTCTGTAACGTTTCAGCCTGATTGGACCTTGTTTTCACACAAATGAACCCAGAATGATGTGAAATTGTGCTTCGTGCAACATAATTCTGGGTGCCATTTAAAAACCATAAGTGCTAATGACTCCATTCCTTTTTGTGGTTGTAGGGGCTGTTGATTGGAGTATACTAAAACAAACCTGATCTCTCTAGGACATTCAGAAGCCAAGTTATAAGCCCACAAATGTGTAACTGGACTACTTCTTTAGACACCAGATCAGGTGACCTTTGGGACATGGTTTGACCCCCTTAGGAAAGTGGTATCATCATGAAACGTTCAGATCACTTACAACTCAATAGATTCTACCTTCCTGTAACGTTTCAGCCTGATTGGACCTTGTTTTCACACAAATGGACCCAGAATGATGTGAAATTGTGCTTCGTGCAACATAATTCTGGGTGCCATTTAAAAACCATAAGTGCTAATGACTCCATTCCTTTTTGTGAATTTAGGGGCTGTTGATTGGAGTATACTAAAACAAACCTGATCTCTCTAGGACATTCAGAAGCCAAGTTATAAGCCCACAAATGTGTAACTGGACTACTTCTTTAGACACCAGTTCCGGTGACCTTTGGGACATGGTTTGACCCCCTTAGGGAAGTGCTATCATAATGAAACCTTCAGATCACTTACATTTTAATAGATTCTACCTTCCTGTAATGTTTCAGCCTGATTGGACCTTGTTTTCACACAAATGGACCCAGAATGATGTGAAATTGTGCTTCGTGCAACATAATTCTGGGTGCCATTTACAAACCATAAGTGCTAATGACTCCATTCCTTTTTGTGGTTGTAGGGGCTGTTGATTGGAGTACATTAAAACAAACCTGATCTCTCTAGGACATTCAGAAGCCAAGTTATAAGCATACAAAGATGTAACTGGACTACTTCTTTAAAGTGACACCAGGCCCGGTGACCTTTGGGACATGGTTTTACCCCCTATAGGAATGTGCGATCATCTTGAAACGTTCAGATCACTTACAACTCAATAGATTCTACCTTCCTGTAACGTTTCAGCCTGATTGGACCTTGTTTTCACACAAATGGACCCAGAATGATGTGAAATTGTGCTTCGTGCAACATAATTCTGGGTGCCATTTAAGAACCATAAGTGCTAATGACTCCATTCCTTTTTGTGGTTGTGGGGGCTGTTGATTGGAGTACACTAAAACAACCCTGATCTCTCTAGGACATTCAGAAGCCAAGTTATAAGCCCACAAAGGTGTAACTGGACTACTTCTTTAAAGTGACACCAGGCCCGGTGACCTTTGGGACATGGTTTGACCCCCTATAGGAAAGTGCTATCATCATGAAACGTTCAGATCACTTACAACTCAATAGATTCTACCTTCCTGTAACGTTTCTGCCTGATTGGACCTTGTTTTCACACAAATGAACCCAGAATGATGTGAAATTTTGCTTCGTGCAACATAATTCTGGGTGCCATTTACAAACCATAAGTGCTAATGACTCCATTCCTTTTTGTGGTTGTAGGGACTGTTGATTGGAGTACATTAAAACAAACCTGACCTCTCCAGGACATTCAGAAGCCAAGTTATAAGCCCACAAATGTGTAACTGGACTACTACTTTAAATTGACACCAGATCCGGTGACATTTGGGACATGGTTTGACCCCCTTAGGAAAGTGCTATCATCATGAAACGTTCAGATCACTTACAACTCAATAGATTCTACCTTTCTGTAACGTTTCAGCCTGATTGGACCTTGTTTTCACACAAATGAACCCAGAATGATGTGAAATTGTGCTTCGTGCAACATAATTCTGGGTGCCATTTAAAAACCATAAGTGCTAATGACTCCATTCCTTTTTGTGGTTGTAGGGGCTGTTGATTGGAGTACACTAAAACAAACCTGATCGCTCTAGGACATTCAGAAGCCAAGTTATAAGCCCACAAATGTGTAACTGGACTACTTCTTTAAATTGACACCAGATCCGGTGACCTTTGGGACATGGTTTGACCCCCTTAGGAAAGTGCTATCATCATGAAACGTTCAGATAACTTACAACGCAATATATTCTACCTTCATGTAACGTTTCAGCCTGATTGGACCTTGTTTTCACACAAATGAACCCAGAATGATGTGAAATTGTGCTTCGTGCAACATAATTCTGGGTGCCATTTAAAAACCATAAGTCTAATGACTCCATTCCTTTTTGTGGTTGTAGGGGCTGTTGATTGGAGTTATCTAAAACAAACCTGATCTCTCTAGGACATTCAGAAGCCAAGTTATAAGCCCACAAATTTGTAACTGGACTACTTCTTTAGACACCAGATCCGGTGACCTTTGGGACATGGTTTGACCCCCTTAGGAAAGTGCTATCATCATGAAACGTTCAGACCACTTACAACAATAGATTCTACCTTCCTGTAACGTTTCAGACTGATTGGACCTTGTTTTCACACAAATGAACCCAGAATGATGTGAAATTGTGCTTCGTGCAACATAATTCTGGGTGCCATTTAAAAACCATAAGTGCTAATGTCTCCATTCCTTTTTGTGTTTCTAGGGGCTGTTGATTGGAGTACACTAAAACAAACCTGATCTCTCTAGGACATTCAGAAGCCAAGTTATAAGCCCACACACAAAGATGTAACTGGACTACTTCTTTAAAGTGACACTTGGCCTGGTGACCTTTGGGACATGGTTTGACCCCCTATAGGAATGTGCGATCATCTTGAAACGTTCAGATCACTTACAACTCAATATATTCTACCTTCTTGTAGCGTTTCAGCCGGATTGGACCTTGTTTTCACACAAATTGACCCAGAATCATGTGAAATTGTGCTTGGTGCAGCATAATTCTGGGTGCCATTTAAGAACCATAAGTGCTAATGACTCCATTCCTTTTTGTGGTTGTAGGGGCTGTTGATTGGAATACACTAAAATAAACCTGATCTCTCTAGGACATTCAGAAGCCAAGTTATAAGCCCACAAATGTGTAACTGGACTACTTCTTTAAATTGACACCAGATCCGGTGACCTTTGGGACATGGTTTGACCCCCTTAGGAAAGCGCTATCATCATGAAACGTTCAGATCACTTACAACTCAATAGATTCTAGCTTCCAGTAACGTTTCAGCCTGATTGGACCTTGTTTTCACACAAATGAACCCAGAATGATGTGAAATTGTGCTTCGTGCAAAATAATTCTGGGTGCCATTTACAAACCATAAGTGCTAATGACTCCATTCCTTTTTGTGGTTGTAGGGGCTGTTGATTGGAGTACACTAAAACAAACCTGATCGCTCTAGGACATTCCGAAGCCAAGTTATAAGCCCACAAATGTGTAACTGGACTACTTCTTTAAAGTAGTTTGGTTAACAATGATCATCGTCGTGTCCCATTGTAAATGGGCGCGCCATCGCACACATCGTACATGTGTGTTAACCCACCTGTATGCGACAGACTTTGTGTGTTGCTTGACATCGAGATGTATTGACGTCAGTGTCAATACAGGACTCTCTATAAGCCGGGAGCTGGACGCTAACGAACCGTGCATGCGCCACACAAAAGGTATTGTACATGTGTTAACCCACCTGTATACGACAGACTTTGTGTGTTGCATGACATCGAGATGTATTGACGTCTGTGTCAATACAGGACTCTCTAAGCTGGGAGCTGGACGCTAACGACCCGTGCATGTGCCACACAAAAGGTAACTCGACTAACTACAAAACGCATATTGTGATGTAGAAAGTTGGCTCGACTGTTTGAATCAGCTGCAGCTGCGGTTTACTCACGAAGTGAATCGCACGCTTGTTAGAAATACATTCGGAGCACTTAAAAAATACATCGCTCTCATCGAGTTCCGTCTCAGCGTTCACCGGCTGATGGGCAAGAGCGTGACATGGGATCGCCAGGAACTTACTTAAGGACTATCATCTCATTTGGCATTTACTCACGGACCCAAGAAACCAGTTCCGAAAAATGGTCGAGAATTATAACTTGTCTAATAGCAACTGGAAGATATGTTGCGTCATAAGCCTCTGATGGTTCACAAGGTGCACGGTCCACTCGAAATCCTAATGCTGTATTTGTAGTACATACACTAAGTCTTCTCTGTTGATGTCAGACTAGAGTTTTATTAGAGTTTTACTTTGCAACAATGGGATTCGAGCAATTGATGTGTATATTTTTAATAGTGCACAATGCTACTATTCCTAGGCTGAATGTATGACATGGCTCTTATATATCATTATGTATCGTTTCCATTAAGTACTAATTTAAATAAAGTCCCTCTGTCCTCAGTGCTAGGTTGTGGGTTTAATACACATTATTATGATCAACCTGTTGAATAGTATAATAACAATATTCCTGTAAAAGTCATTTAGTAATGAACAACCTCAGTTCTGTGAAAGAACATCATGTCTCTGATGTGTACACTGCAGGCCTGACCGGGGTTTGCACGCAAGGGCCTGTGTGTGTGTGTGTGTGTGTGTGTGTGTGTGTGTGTGTGTGTGTGTGTGTGTGTGTGTGAAACAAATAAAGATAAATATAGCTAGTGCGGCCACGAGCGGTCGTGCAGGGTAGAGGCTGCGCGAAAACGCCTCTAAAACAAGCGCGTGCCCACGCCCGATCCGTGGAAGCACGTAGAACTAGCAAACCTACTAGCAGAAATCAACGATCGCACACGGGTCATTGAGTGTGTACAGGGTTCGTCTGCGTGTGTGGCATTGGGCAATCTAGCGGCAACCGAGTGGCCTGAAGGCGGAACCGGCCAACCCGTCGCCCTCACCATCGTTGCGCTTCGAGATGAACTATTGCTAAAGATGATCGTCCTCGTCAACCACGGCGCTACCAGAGTTACCACGACATGCGCCTTAAAAGCGTTCTCGTTTGGGTCAGCGCCACCAGAATTGAATCGGCAAGTCAGCGGATATTACACAACTCGTAAAGAAAACCCTCTCCGCGACCTCGCGGCCATTGTGCGCAGTGTACAGCAAATGACAAACGATGTTGCGAGCGATATATCGGAAAAACTTTGCACTGACGCGACGGTCGCCACTGCAGGTTGTGTGAGTCTCGCACAAAGTGCCATATCAAACGTGCGCAAGCTAGTGACAAGCAACTTCACCAGATCCGTAGATTCTGCATACGCTCGGATACGAATGAAAGTATCGACAGATAACACCGACACGAGTTGCGCGACGGCGCTGGCTGCAGTCGCTACAACACTGGATTTATTAATCAACGTAATTGTGATCTTAATGGCGTATCGAGTGTGCACCAGAAACTACAACCAGTACTACAGAAAACTGGCATGAGGGTCACGGTCTAACGTTATGTTGGTGTCTCGCATCGACCGTCGACGGCCGTTTGCCAGCGGCTGAAAATGGCACAGTTGACGAAATGGAAACGCCGACCGTCGATAGTGCACTCTCGCAAGTTCCAACCGCACCATCTCAGGAGACAGACCACAGAGTCATATTAGCGTAGGGTAGATAGAAAATGCGCAAATCGCCGCAACCGCCCATATACATACTATACGAGTTCAACATAGAGTAGAGTAAGAAGTTACTACCGATTGTATTTCCAACGTGCAAGCAGCTGGTGTGTGACGCTTTACTTGAGTATCACAGAGGTTGCGATGTCCTGTGTTCCGCGAGCGCATGCAAACAAGTGAACGAACTTCTACGGACCGTACTGTTGGGGTATGAGCGAGCTGTAAAATCAATACAAGCTAGACACGCGGACTTTGCCGCGTTACTGGACACGCATATCGCCACAACAAAACCGGGTCAAGTGTTCGGGGCATCACCGCGCTCGACTATACACGTCTTGGCCTACCACGAGTACATGAGCCCACAGATCCTAAGCGAGGTCGAAGCCGTTGTGTCTACTCAACGCAAATTCAGCACAGCCGTAGCGCTAAGACAAGTCCCTCTAGACTGCTGGAAACTTTGGAAACGTGGAAGGCTGGCGTGTACGCGCTTTCTACACATCTCAACGGTATGATCGCGATACTCTCTGCCGCACAACAACTAATGGTCATGTGTTCGGAAGGTCTGATCAGGTCTGACATGACCGGTTGTCAATCGACGTCGAGCGTGCACTCACACACGGATATCCTGGCGTACATTAAAGCGACGGCGACCTCTACGCTCACGTTGATCGCCGATGTTTCGAAGGGCAATCGAGTGTGTTGGCTGACGAAAGCTATGGTGACCGACGGTCGCGTCGACTACAATGTGCCTCATTGCGACTGGAGAGGCGTATGTGATCCTTTGCAAATCGACAACACCACCGCGGTCGAGTGCGAAGTCACGGTCGGCGGCGTGTTGTCCTTACTTTGCCCCATACAATGTGACGGTCCGTGACACGGACCGGTGTGTTACGACCCGACTAACGAAACGTACCAGGTGATAACATTGCATCCGCCCATTACAGCGGAGCGAGCGTTTCGCCACACTCCCAAACCAAGGTTAATAGTTGTAGCGCACGCCCTTTCGGACCTCGGTGCACGCGAAACTCTGGTGTACGCTCACAACATCACGCTCGAGACAGCTCAAGCGTTACGCGAAACAAAGGACGTGTTCAAATCCATAGAGAATATACGGTCTTTAGCGTATGCGTATATAAAGAAGGTCGATGACATTTACAGACCCGGCGGCATGGGCACCACAGTAGAACAACAAGGTGCTCTCAAGCGCACACAGATACTGGCCGCATTATCACTCGTGATGTCTATCCTGACATGCCCGTTTCTGATTTCTATGTATATTAAATTATGACAAGAGCTACTTTAGGTGGTTACGATTACACTATGACCACGTGCCTTAGTTTCTGCTAGTGACCTATAAATACATATACCCACTTGCTCTCACTGCCATTAAAGCGGCTGTACCCACACGTACAACACCCAAGAAAAAAAATGATCTCGCTGTATGTACTGGGTGTACTCTCAGTAGTCGCAGTTGCTCAGGCCATGGTGATACGCTCACATAACGCCTCTGAGATACGTCCCATCACACCACCTCCTAGACTACTCGCGAAGGAGTATTCAACACCCCCTTTGTACGAAGTCAACCATTATAACGAGCACAGCACAACGCTTGCCGCACGCGAAGACAACATGCAGGAGACAACGCTACCACCTGTCGTGAGAACAACGGATTCGAGTGACAACGATCGCGACTATGACGAGCACATTACAACACCCTCTGTACACGAAGACCAGGTGCAGGAGACAACGCTACCACCTGTCGTGAGAAACAAGAATTTGGTTAACAATGATCATCGTCGTGTCCCATTGTAAACGGGCGCGCCATCGCACACATCGTACATGTGTGTTAACCCACCTGTATGCGACAGACTTTGTGTGTTGCATGACATCGAGATGTATTGACATCTGTGTCAATACAGGACTCTCTATAAGCCGGGAGCTGGACGCTAACGACCCATGCATGCGCCACACAAAAGGTATCGTACATGTGTTAACCCACCTGTATACGACAGACTTTGTGTGTTGCATGACATCGAGATGTATTGACGTCTGTGTCAATACAGGACTCTCTAAGCTGGGAGCTGGACGCTAACGACCCGTGCATGCGCCACAAAAAGGTAACTCGACTAACTACAAAACGCATATTGTGATGTAGAAAGTTGGCTCGACTGTTTGAATCAGCTGCAGCTGCGGTTTACTCACGAAGTGAATCGCACGCTTGTTAGAAGTACATTCGGAGCACTTAAAAAATACATCGCTCTCATCGAGTTCCGTCTCAGCGTTCACCGGCTGATGGGCAAGAGCGTGACATGGGATCGCCAGGAACTTACTTAAGGACTATCATCTCATTTGGCATTTACTCACGGACCCAAGAAACCAGTTCCGAAAAATGGTCGAGAATTATAACTTGTCTAATAGCAACTGGAAGATATGTTGCATCATAAGCCTCTGATGGTTCACAAGGTGCACGGTCCACTCGAAATCCTAATGCTGTATTTGTAGTACATACACTAAGTCTTCTCTGTTGATGTCAGACTAGAGTTTTATTAGAGTTTTACTTTGCAACAATGGGATTCGAGCAATTGATGTGTATATTTTTAATAGTGCACAATGCTACTATTCCTAGGCTGAATGTATGACATGGCTCTTATGTATCATTATGTATCGTTTCCATTAAGTACTAATTTAAATAAAGTCCCTCTGTCCTCAGTGCTAGGTTGTGGGTTTAATACACATCATTATGATCAACCTGTTGAATATAACAATATTCCTGTAAAAGTCATTTAGTAATGAACAACCTCAGTTCTGTGAAAGAACATCATGTCTCTGATGTGTACACTGCAGGCCTGACCGGGGTTTGCACGCAAGGGCCTGTGTGTGTGTGTGAGTGTGTGTGTGTGTGTGTGTGTGTGTGTGTGTGTGTGTGTGTGTGTGTGTGTGTGTGAAACAAATAAAGATAAATATAGCTAGTGTGGCCACGAGCGGTCGTGCAGGGTAGAGGCTGCACGAAAACGCCTCTAAAACAAGCGCGTGCCCACGCCCGATCCGTGGAAGCACGTAGAACTAGCAAACGTACTACTAATGACTGATAATGACTCCATTCCTTTTTGTGGTTGTAGGGGCTGTTGATTGGAGTACACTAAAATAAACCTGATCTCTCTAGGACATTCAGAAGCCAAGTTATAAGCCCACAAATGTGTAACTGGACTACTTCTTTAAATTGACACCAGATCCGGTGACCTTTGGGACATGGTTTGACCCCCTTAGGAAAGTGCTATCATCATGAAACGTTCAGATCACTTACAACTCAATAGATTCTACCTTCCTGTAACGTTTCAGCCTGATTGGACCTTGTTTTCACACAAATGGACCCAGAATCATGTGAAATTGTGCTTCGTGCAACATAATTCTGGGTGCCATTTAAAAACCATAAGTGCTAATGACTCCATTCCTTTTTGTGGTTGTAGGGGCTGTTGATTGGAGTATACTAAAACAAACCTGATCTCTCTAGGACATTCAGAAGCCACGTTATAAGCCCACAAATGTGTAACTGGACTACTTCTTTAAATTGACACCAGATCCGGTGACCTTTGGGACATGGTTTGACCCCCTTAGGAAAGTGCTATCATCATGAAACGTTCAGATCACTTACAACTCAATAGATTCTAACTTCCTGTAACGTTTCAGCCTGATTGGACCTTGTTTTCACACAAATGAACCCAGAATGATGTGAAAGTGTGCTTCGTGCAACATAATTCTGGGTGCCATTTAAAAACCATAAGTGCTAATGACTCCATTCCTCTTTGGGGTAATGGGGGCTGTTGACTGGAGTACTCTAAAACAAACCTGACCTCTCTAGGATATTCAGAAGCCAAGTTATAAGCCCACAAATGTGTAACTGGACTACTTCTTTAAATTGACACCAGATCCGGTGACCTTTGGGACATGGTTTGACCCCCTTAGGAAAGTGCTATCATCACGAAACGTTCAGATCACTTACAACTCAATAGATTCTACCTTCTTGTAACGTTTCAGCCTGATTGGACCTTGTTTTCACACAAATGGACCCAGAATGATGTGAAATTTTGCTTCGTGCAACATAATTCTGGGTGCCATTTACAAACCATAAGTGCTAATGACTCCATTCCTTTTTGTGGTTGTAGGGGCTGTTGATTGGAGTACACTAAAACAAACCTGACCGCTCTAGGACATTCAGAAGCCAAGTTATAAGCCCACAAATGTGTAACTGGACTAATTCTTTAAAGTGACACCAGATCCGGTGACCTTTGCGACATGGTTTAACCCCCTTAGGAAAGTGCTATCATCATGAAACGTTCAGATCACTTACAACTCAATAGATTCTACCTTCCTGTAACGTTTCTGCCTGATTGGACCTTGTTTTCACACAAATGAACCCAGAATGATGTGAAATTGTGCTTCGTGCAACATAATTCTGTGTGCCATTTACAAACCATAAGTGCTAATGACTCCATTCCTTTTTGTGGTTGTAGGGGCTGTTGATTGGAGAACATTAAAACAAACCTGATCTCTCTAGGACATTCAGAAGCCAAGTTATAAGCCTACAAAGATGTAACTGGACTACTTCTTTAAAGTGACACCAGGCCCGGTGACCTTTGGGACATGGTTTTACCCCCTATAGGAATGTGCGATCATCTTGAAACGTTCAGATCACTTACAACTCAATAGATTCTACCTTCCTGTAACGTTTCAGCCTGATTGGACCTTGTTTTCACACAAATGGACCCAGAATGATGTGAAATTGTGCTTCGTGCAACATAATTCTGGGTGCCATTTAAGAACCATAAGTGCTAATGACTCCATTCCTTTTTGTGGTTGTAGGGGCTGTTGATTGGAGTACACTAAAACAAACCTGATCTCTCTAGGACATTCAGAAGCCAAGTTATAAGCCCACAAATGTGTAACTGGACTACTTCTTTAAATTGACACCAGATCCGGTTACCTTTGGGACATGGTTTGACCCCCTTAGGAAAGTGCCATCATCACGAAACGTTCAGATCACTTACAACTCAATAGATTCTACCTCCTTGTAACGTTTCAGCCTGATTGGACCTTGTTTTCACACAAATGGACCCAGAATGATGTGAAATTGTGCTTCGTGCAACATAATTCTGGGTGCCATTTACAAACCATAAGTGCTAATGACTCCATTCCTTTTTGTGGTTGTAGGGGCTGTTGATTGGAGTACACTAAAACAAACCTGACCGCTCTAGGACATTCAGAAGCCAAGTTATAAGCCCACAAATGTGTAACTGGACTAATTCTTTAAAGTGACACCAGATCCAGTGACCTTTGCGACATGGTTTAACCCCCTTAGGAAAGTGCTATCATCATGAAACGTTCAGATCACTTACAACTCAATAGATTCTACCTTCCTGTAACGTTTCTGCCTGATTGGACCTTGTTTTCACACAAATGAACCCAGAATGATGTGAAATTGTGCTTCGTGCAACATAATTCTGTGTGCCATTTACAAACCATAAGTGCTAATGACTCCATTCCTTTTTGTGGTTGTAGGGGCTGTTGATTGGAGAACATTAAAACAAACCTGATCTCTCTAGGACATTCAGAAGCCAAGTTATAAGCCTACAAAGATGTAACTGGACTACTTCTTTAAAGTGACACCAGGCCCGGTGACCTTTGGGACATGGTTTTACCCCCTATAGGAATGTGCGATCATCTTGAAACGTTCAGATCACTTACAACTCAATAGATTCTACCTTCCTGTAACGTTTCAGCCTGATTGGACCTTGTTTTCACACAAATGGACCCAGAATGATGTGAAATTGTGCTTCGTGCAACATAATTCTGGGTGCCATTTAAGAACCATAAGTGCTAATGACTCCATTCCTTTTTGTGGTTGTGGGGGCTGTTGATTGGAGTACACTAAAACAACCCTGATCTCTCTAGGACATTCAGAAGCCAAGTTATAAGCCCACAAAGGTGTAACTGGACTACTTCTTTAAAGTGACACCAGGCCCGGTGACCTTTGGGACATGGTTTGACCCCCTATAGGAAAGTGCTATCATCATGAAACGTTCAGATCACTTACAACTCAATAGATTCTACCTTCCTGTAACGTTTCTGCCTGATTGGACCTTGTTTTCACACAAATGAACCCAGAATGATGTGAAATTTTGCTTCGTGCAACATAATTCTGGGTGCCATTTACAAACCATAAGTGCTAATGACTCCATTCCTTTTTGTGGTTGTAGGGGCTGTTGATTGGAGTACATTAAAACAAACCTGACCTCTCCAGGACATTCAGAAGCCAAGTTATAAGCCCACAAATGTGTAACTGGACTACTACTTTAAAATGACACCAGATCCGGTGACATTTGGGACATGGTTTGACCCCCTTAGGAAAGTGCTATCATCATGAAACGTTCAGATCACTTACAACTCAATAGATTCTACCTTTCTGTAACGTTTCAGCCTGATTGGACCTTGTTTTCACACAAATGAACCCAGAATGATGTGAAATTGTGCTTCGTGCAACATAATTCTGGGTGCCATTTAAAAACCATAAGTGCTAATGACTCCATTCCTTTTTGTGGTTGTAGGGGCTGTTGATTGGAGTATACTAAAACAAACCTGATCTCTCTAGGACATTCAGAAGCCAAGTTATAAGCCCACAAATGTGTAACTGGACTACTTCTTTAGACACCAGATCCGGTGACCTTTGGGACATGGTTTGACCCCCTTAGGGAAGTGCTATCATCATGAAACCTTCAGATCACTTACATTTTAATAGATTCTACCTTCCTGTAATGTTTCAGCCTGATTGGACCTTGTTTTCACACAAATGGACCCGGAATGATGTGAAATTGTGCTTCGTGCAACATAATTCTGGGTGCCATTTACAAACCATAAGTGCTAATGACTCCATTCCTTTTTGTGGTTGTAGGGGCTGTTGATTGGAGTACACTAAAACAAACCTGACCGCTCTAGGACATTCAGAAGCCAAGTTATAAGCCCACAAATGTGTAACTGGACTAATTCTTTAAAGTGACACCAGATCCGGTGACCTTTGCGTCATGGTTTGACCCCCTTAGGAAAGTGCTATCATCATGAAACGTTCAGATCACTTACAACTCAATAGATTCTACCTTCCTGTAACGTTTCTGCCTGATTGGACCTTGTTTTCACACAAATGAACCCAGAATGATGTGAAATTGTGCTTCGTGCAACATAATTCTGTGTGCCATTTACAAACCATAAGTGCTAATGACTCCATTCCTTTTTGTGGTTGTAGGGGCTGTTGATTGGAGTACATTAAAACAAACCTGATCTCTCTAGGACATTCAGAAGCCAAGTTATAAGCCTACAAAGATGTAACTGGACTACTTCTTTAAAGTGACACCAGGCCCGGTGACCTTTGGGACATGGTTTTACCCCCTATAGGAATGTGCGATCATCTTGAAACGTTCAGATCACTTACAACTCAATAGATTCTACCTTCCTGTAACGTTTCAGCCTGATTGGACCTTGTTTTCACACAAATGGACCCAGAATGATGTGAAATTGTGCTTCGTGCAACATAATTCTGGGTGCCATTTAAGAACCATAAGTGCTAATGACTCCATTCCTTTTTGTGGTTGTGGGGGCTGTTGATTGGAGTACACTAAAACAACCCTGATCTCTTTAGGACATTCAGAAGCCAAGTTATAAGCCCACAAAGGTGTAACTGGACTACTTCTTTAAAGTGACACCAGGCCCGGTGACCTTTGGGACATGGTTTGACCCCCTATAGGAAAGTGCTATCATCATGAAACGTTCAGATCACTTACAACTCAATAGATTCTACCTTCCTGTAACGTTTCTGCCTGATTGGACCTTGTTTTCACACAAATGAACCCAGAATGATGTGAAATTTTGCTTCGTGCAACATAATTCTGGGTGCCATTTACAAACCATAAGTGCTAATGACTCCATTCCTTTTTGTGGTTGTAGGGGCTGTTGATTGGAGTACATTAAAACAAACCTGACCTCTCCAGGACATTCAGAAGCCAAGTTATAATCCCACAAATGTGTAACTGGACTACTACTTTAAATTGACACCAGATCCGGTGACATTTGGGACATGGTTTGACCCCCTTAGGAAAGTGCTATCATCATGAAACATTCAGATCACTTACAACTCAATAGATTCTACCTTTCTGTAACGTTTCAGCCTGATTGGACCTTGTTTTCACACAAATGAACCCAGAATGATGTGAAATTGTGCTTCGTGCAACATCATTCTGGGTGCCATTTAAAAACCATAAGTGCTAATGACTCCATTCCTTTTTGTGGTTGTAGGGGCTGTTGATTGGAGTATACTAAAACAAACCTGATCTCTCTAGGACATTCAGAAGCCAAGTTATAAGCCCACAAATGTGTAACTGGACTACTTCTTTAGACACCAGATCCGGTGACCTTTGGGACATGGTTTGACCCCCTTAGGGAAGTGCTATCATCATGAAACCTTCAGATCACTTACATTTTAATAGATTCTTCCTTCCTGTAATGTTTCAGCCTGATTGGACCTTGTTTTCACACAAATGGACCCAGAATGATGTGAAATTGTGCTTCGTGCAACATAATTCTGGGTGCCATTTACAAATCATAAGTGCTAATGACTCCATTCCTTTTTGTGGTTGTAGGGGCTGTTGATTGGAGTACACTAAAACAAACCTGACCGCTCTAGGACATTCAGAAGCCAAGTTATAAGCCCACAAATGTGTAACTGGACTAATTCTTTAAAGTGACACCAGATCCGGTGACCTTTGCGATATGGTTTGACCACCTTAGGAAAGTGCTATCATCATGAAACGTTCAGATCACTTACAACTCAATAGATTCTACCTTCCTGTAACGTTTCTGCCTGATTGGACCTTGTTTTCACACAAATGAACCCAGAATGATGTGAAATTGTGCTTCGTGCAACATAATTCTGTGTGCAATTTACAAACCATAAGTGCTAATGACTCCATTCCTTTTTGTGGTTGTAGGGGCTGTTGATTGGAGTACATTAAAACAAACCTGATCTCTCTAGGACATTCAGAAGCCAAGTTATAAGCCTACAAAGATGTAACTGGACTACTTCTTTAAAGTGACACCAGGCCCGGTGACCTTTGGGACATGGTTTTACCCCCTATAGGAATGTGCGATCATCTTGAAACGTTCAGATCACTTACAACTCAATAGATTCTACCTTCCTGTAACGTTTCAGCCTGATTGGACCTTGTTTTCACACAAATGGACCCAGAATGATGTGAAATTGTGCTTCGTGCAACATAATTCTGGGTGCCATTTAAGAACCATGAGTGCTAATGACTCCATTCCTTTTTGTGGTTGTGGGGGCTGTTGATTGGAGTACACTAAAACAACCCTGATCTCTCTAGGACATTCAGAAGCCAAGTTATAAGCCCACAAAGGTGTAACTGGACTACTTCTTTAAAGTGACACCAGGCCCGGTGACCTTTGGGACATGGTTTGACCCCCTATAGGAAAGTGCTATCATCATGAAACGTTCAGATCACTTACAACTCAATAGATTCTACC
Organism: Nothobranchius furzeri; assembly: GCF_043380555.1. Classification (NCBI taxonomy): domain Eukaryota; kingdom Metazoa; phylum Chordata; class Actinopteri; order Cyprinodontiformes; family Nothobranchiidae; genus Nothobranchius; species Nothobranchius furzeri. The sequence continues at coordinate 7,987,502 of NC_091753.1, forward strand.
TTCCTGTAACGTTTCTGCCTGATTGGACCTTGTTTTCACACAAATGAACCCAGAATGATGTGGAATTTTGCTTCGTGCAACATAATTCTGGGTGCCATTTACAAACCATAAGTGCTAATGACTCCGTTCCTTTTTGTGGTTGTAGGGGCTGTTGATTGGAGTACATTAAAACAAACCTGACCTCTCCAGGACATTCAGAAGCCAAGGTATAAGCCCACAAATGTGTAACTGGACTACTACTTTAAATTGACACCAGATCCGGTGACATTTGGGACATGGTTTGACCCCCTTAGGAAAGTGCTATCATCATGAAACGTTCAGATCACTTACAACTCAATAGATTCTACCTTTCTGTAACGTTTCAGCCTGATTGGACCTTGTTTTCACACAAATGAACCCAGAATGATGTGAAATTGTGCTTCGTGCAACATAATTCTGGGTGCCATTTAAAAACCATAAGTGCTAATGACTCCATTCCTTTTTGTGGTTGTAGGGGCTGTTGATTGGAGTATACTAAAACAAACCTGATCTCTCTAGGACATTCAGAAGCCAAGTTATAAGCCCACAAATGTGTAACTGGACTACTTCTTTAGACACCAGATCCGGTGACCTTTGGGACATGGTTTGACCCCCTTAGGGAAGTGCTATCATCATGAAACCTTCAGATCACTTACATTTTAATAGATTCTACCTTCCTGTAATGTTTCAGCCTGATTGGACCTTGTTTTCACACAAATGGACCCAGAATGATGTGAAATTGTGCTTCGTGCAACATAATTCTGGGTGCCATTTACAAACCATAAGTGCTAATGACTCCATTCCTTTTTGTGGTTGTAGGGGCTGTTGATTGGAGTACACTAAAACAAACCTGACCGCTCTAGGACATTCAGAAGCCAAGTTATAAGCCCACAAATGTGTAACTGGACTAATTCTTTAAAGTGACACCAGATCCGGTGACCTTTGCGATATGGTTTGACCCCCTTAGGAAAGTGCTATCATCATGAAACGTTCAGATCACTTACAACTCAATAGATTCTACCTTCCTGTAACGTTTCTGCCTGATTGGACCTTGTTTTCACACAAATGAACCCAGAATGATGTGAAATTGTGCTTCGTGCAACATAATTCTGTGTGCCATTTACAAACCATAAGTGCTAATGACTCCATTCCTTTTTGTGGTTGTAGGGGCTGTTGATTGGAGTACATTAAAACAAACCTGATCTCTCTAGGACATTCAGAAGCCAAGTTATAAGCCTACAAAGATGTAACTGGACTACTTCTTTAAAGTGACACCAGGCCCGGTGACCTTTGGGACATGGTTTTACCCCCTATAGGAATGTGCGATCATCTTGAAACGTTCAGATCACTTACAACTCAATAGATTCTACCTTCCTGTAACGTTTCAGCCTGATTGGACCTTGTTTTCACACAAATGGACCCAGAATGATGTGAAATTGTGCTTCGTGCAACATAATTCTGGGTGCCATTTAAGAACCATGAGTGCTAATGACTCCATTCCTTTTTGTGGTTGTGGGGGCTGTTGATTGGAGTACACTAAAACAACCCTGATCTCTCTAGGACATTCAGAAGCCAAGTTATAAGCCCACAAAGGTGTAACTGGACTACTTCTTTAAAGTGACACCAGGCCCGGTGACCTTTGGGACATGGTTTGACCCCCTATAGGAAAGTGCTATCATCATGAAACGTTCAGATCACTTACAACTCAATAGATTCTACCTTCCTGTAACGTTTCTGCCTGATTGGACCTTGTTTTCACACAAATGAACCCAGAATGATGTGAAATTTTGCTTCGTGCAACATAATTCTGGGTGCCATTTACAAACCATAAGTGCTAATGACTCCGTTCCTTTTTGTGGTTGTAGGGGCTGTTGATTGGAGTACATTAAAACAAACCTGACCTCTCCAGGACATTCAGAAGCCAAGGTATAAGCCCACAAATGTGTAACTGGACTACTACTTTAAATTGACACCAGATCCGGTGACATTTGGGACATGGTTTGACCCCCTTAGGAAAGTGCTATCATCATGAAACGTTCAGATCACTTACAACTCAATAGATTCTACCTTTCTGTAACGTTTCAGCCTGATTGGACCTTGTTTTCACACAAATGAACCCAGAATGATGTGAAATTGTGCTTCGTGCAACATTATTCTGGGTGCCATTTAAAAACCATAAGTGCTAATGACTCCATTCCTTTTTGTGGTTGTAGGGGCTGTTGATTGGAGTATACTAAAACAAACCTGATCTCTCTAGGACATTCAGAAGCCAAGTTATAAGCCCACAAATGTGTAACTGGACTACTTCTTTAGACACCAGATCCGGTGACCTTTGGGACATGGTTTGACCCCCTTAGGGAAGTGCTATCATCATGAAACCTTCAGATCACTTACATTTTAATAGATTCTACCTTCCTGTAATGTTTCAGCCTGATTGGACCTTGTTTTCACACAAATGGACCCAGAATGATGTGAAATTGTGCTTCGTGCAACATAATTCTGGGTGCCATTTACAAACCATAAGTGCTAATGACTCCATTCCTTTTTGTGGTTGTAGGGGCTGTTGATTGGAGTACACTAAAACAAACCTGACCGCTCTAGGACATTCAGAAGCCAAGTTATAAGCCCACAAATGTGTAACTGGACTAATTCTTTAAAGTGACACCAGATCCGGTGACCTTTGCGACATGGTTTGACCCCCTTAGGAAAGTGCTATCATCATGAAACGTTCAGATCACTTACAACTCAATAGATTCTACCTTCCTGTAACGTTTCAGCCTGATTGGACCTTGTTTTCACACAAATGAACCCAGAATGATGTGAAATTGTGCTTCGTGCAACATAATTCTGTGTGCCATTTACAAACCATAAGTGCTGATGACTCCATTCCTTTTTGTGGTTGTAGGGGCTGTTGATTGGAGTACATTAAAACAAACCTGATCTCTCTAGGACATTCAGAAGCCAAGTTATAAGCCTACAAAGATGTAACTGGACTACTTCTTTAAAGTGACACCAGGCCCGGTGACCTTTGGGACATGGTTTTACCCCCTATAGGAATGTGCGATCATCTTGAAACGTTCAGATCACTTACAACTCAATAGATTCTACCTTCCTGTAACGTTTCAGCCTGATTGGACCTTGTTTTCACACAAATGGACCCAGAATGATGTGAAATTGTGCTTCGTGAAACATAATTCTGGGTGCCATTTAAGAACCATAAGTGCTAATGACTCCATTCCTTTTTGTGGTTGTGGGGGCTGTTGATTGGAGTACACTAAAACAACCCTGATCTCTCTAGGACATTCAGAAGCCAAGTTAGAAGCCCACAAAGGTGTAACTGGACTACTTCTTTAAAGTGACACCAGGCCCGGTGACCTTTGGGACATGGTTTGACCCCCTATAGGAAAGTGCTATCATCATGAAACGTTCAGATCACTTACAACTCAATAGATTCTACCTTCCTGTAACGTTTCTGCCTGATTGGACCTCTTTTTCACACAAATGAACCCAGAATGATGTGAAAATTTGCTTCGTGCAACATAATTCTGGGTGCCATTTACAAACCATAAGTGCTAATGACTCCATTCCTTTTTGTGGTTGTAGGGGCTGTTGATTGGAGTACATTAAAACAAACCTGACCTCTCCAGGACATTCAGAAGCCAAGTTATAAGCCCACAAATGTGTAACTGGACTACTACTTTAAATTGACACCAGATCCGTTGACATTTGGGACATGGTTTGACCCCCTTAGGAAAGTGCTATCATCATGAAACGTTCAGATCACTTACAACTCAATAGATTCTACCTTTCTGTAACGTTTCAGCCTGATTGGACCTTGTTTTCACACAAATGAACCCAGAATGATGTGAAATTGTGCTTCGTGCAACATAATTCTGGGTGCCATTTAAAAACCATAAGTGCTAATGACTCCATTCCTTTTTGTGGTTGTAGGGGCTGTTGATTGGAGTATACTAAAACAAACCTGATCTCTCTAGGACATTCAGAAGCCAAGTTATAAGCCCACAAATGTGTAACTGGACTACTTCTTTAGACACCAGATCCGGTGACCTTTGCGACATGATTTGACCCCCTTAGGGAAGTGCTATCATTATGAAACCTTCAGATCACTTACATTTTAATAGATTCTACCTTCCTGTAATGTTTCAGCCTGATTGGACCTTGTTTTCACACAAATGGACCCAGAATGATGTGAAATTGTGCTTCGTGCAACATAATTCTGGGTGCCATTTACAAACCATAAGTGCTAATGACTCCATTCCTTTTTGTGGTTGTAGGGGCTGTTGATTGGAGTACATTAAAACAAACCTGATCTCTCTAGGACATTCAGAAGCCAAGTTATAAGCCTACAAAGATGTAACTGGACTACTTCTTTAAAGTGACACCAGGCCCGGTGACCTTTGGAACATGGTTTTACCCCCTATAGGAATGTGCGATCATCTTGAAAAGTTCAGATCACTTACAACTCACTAGATTCTACATTCCTGTAACGTTTCAGCCTGATTGGACCTTGTTTTCACACAAATGGACCCAGAATGATGTGAAATTGTGCTTCGTGCAACATAATTCTGGGTGCCATTTAAGAACCATAAGTGCTAATGACTCCATTCCTTTTTGTGGTTGTGGGGGCTGTTGATTGGAGTACACTAAAACAACCCTGATCTCTCTAGGACATTCAGAAGCCAAGTTATAAGCCCACAAAGGTGTAACTGGACTACTTCTTTAAAGTGACACCAGGCCCGGTGACCTTTGGGACATGGTTTGACCCCCTATAGGAAAGTGCTATCATCATGAAACGTTCAGATAACTTACAACTCAATAGATTCTACCTTCCTGTAACGTTTCTGCCTGATTGGACCTTGTTTTCACACAAATGAACCCAGAATGATGTGAAATTTTGCTTCGTGCAACATAATTCTGGGTGCCATTTACAAACCATAAGTGCTAATGACTCCATTCCTTTTTGTGGTTGTAGGGGCTGTTGATTGGAGTACATTAAAACAAACCGGACCTCTCCAGGACATTCAGAAGCCAAGGTATAAGCCCACAAATGTGTAACTGGACTACTACTTTAAATTGACACCAGATCCGGTGACATTTGGGACATGGTTTGACCCCCTTAGGAAAGTGATATCATCATGAAACGTTCAGATCACTTACAACTCAATAGATTCTACCTTTCTGTAACGTTTCAGCCTGATTGGACCTTGTTTTCACACAAATGAACCCAGAATGATGTGAAATTGTGCTTCGTGCAACATAATTCTGGGTGCCATTTAAAAACCATAAGTGCTAATGACTCCATTCCTTTTTGTGGTTGTAGGGGCTGTTGATTGGAGTATACTAAAACAAACCTGATCTCTCTAGGACATTCAGAAGCCAAGTTATAAGCCCACAAATGTGTAACTGGACTACTTCTTTAGACACCAGATCCGGTGACCTTTGGGACATGGTTTGACCCCCTTAGGGAAGTGCTATCATCATGAAACCTTCAGATCACTTACATTTTAATAGATTCTACCTTCCTGTAATGTTTCAGCCTGATTGGACCTTGTTTTCACACAAATGGACCCAGAATGATGTGAAATTGTGCTTCGTGCAACATAATTCTGGGTGCCATTTACAAACCATAAGTGCTAATGACTCCATTCCTTTTTGTGGTTGTAGGGGCTGTTGATTGGAGTACACTTAAACAAACCTGACCGCTCTAGGACATTCAGAAGCCAAGTTATATGCCCACAAATGTGTAACTGGACTAATTCTTTAAAGTGACACCAGGCCCGGTGACCTTTGGGACATGGTTTGACCCCCTATAGGAATGTGCGATCATCATGAAACGTTCAGATCACTTACAACTCAATAGATTCTAACTTCTTGTAACGTTTCAGCCTGATTGGACCTTGTTTTCACACAAATGAACCCAGAATGAAGTGAAATTGTGCTTCGTGCAACATAATTCTGGGTGCCATTTACAAACCACAAGTGCTAATGACTCCATTCCTTTTTGTGGTTGTAGGGGCTGTTGATTGGAGTACACTAAAACACACCTAACCTCTCTAGGACATTCAGAAGCCAAGTTATAAGCCCACAAAGGTGTAACTGGACTACTTCTTTAAAGTGACACCAGGCCCGGTGACCTTTGGGACATGGTTTTACCCCCTATAGGAATGTGCGATCATCTTGAAATGTTCAGATCACTTACAACTCAATAGATTCTACCTTCTTGTAGCGTTTCAGCCTGATTGGACCTTGTTTTCACACAAATGGACCCAGAATGATGTGAAATTGTGCTTCGTGCAACATAATTCTGGGTGCCATTTACAAACCATAAGTGCTAATGACTCCATTCCTTTTTGTGGTTGTAGGGGCTGTTGATTGGAGTACACTAAAACAAACCTGATCTCTCTAGGACATTCAGAAGCCAAGTTATAAGCCCACAAATGTGTAACTGGACTACTTCTTTAAATTGACACCAGATCCGGTGATCTTTGGGACATGGTTTGACCCCCTTAGGAAAGTGCTATCATCATGAAACGTTCAGATCACTTACAACTCAGTAGATTCTACCTTCCTGTATCGTTTCAGCCTGATTGGACCTTGTTTTCACACAAATGAACCCAGAATGATGTGAAATTGTGCTTCGTGCAACATAATTCTGGGTGCCATTTAAAAAACCATAAGTGCTAATGTCTCCATTCCTTTTTGTGGTTGTAGGGGCTGTTGATTGGAGTACACTAAAGCAAAACTGATCGCTCTAGGACATTCAGAAGCCAAGTTTTAAGCCCACAAATGTGTAACTGGACTACTTCTTTAAATTGACACCAGATCCGGTGACCTTTGGGACATGGTTTGACCCCCTTAGGAAAGTGCTATCATCATGAAACGTTCAGATCACTTACAACTCAATAGATTCTACCTTCCTGTAACGTTTCAGCCTGATTGGACCTTGTTTTCACACAAATGGAACCAGAATGATGTGAAATTGTGCTTCGTGCAACATAATTCTGGGTGCCATTTACAAACCATAAGTGCTAATGACTCCATTCCTTTTTGTGGTTGTAGGGGCTGTTGGTTGGAGTACACTAAAACAAACCTGACCTCTCTAGGACATTCAGAAGCCAAGTTATAAGCCCACAAAGGTGTAACTGGACTACTTCTTTAAAGTGACACCAGGCCCGGTGACCTTTGGGACATGGTTTGACCCCCTATGGGAATGTGAGATCATCATGAAACGTTCAGATCACTTACAACTCAATAGATTCTACCTTCTTGTAATGTTTCAGCCTGATTGGACCTTGTTTTCACACAAATGGACCCAGAATGATGTGAAATTGTGCTTCGTGCAACATAATTCTGGGTGCCATTTACAAACCATAAGGCTAATGACTCCATTCCTTTTGTGGTTGTAGGGGCTGTTGATTGGAGTACACTAAAACAAACCTGATCTCTCTAGGACATTCAGAAGCCAAGTTATAAGCCCACAAATGTGTAACTGGACTACTTCTTTAAATTGACACCAGATCCGGTGACCTTTGGGACATGGTTTGATCCTCTTAGGAAAGCGCTATCATCATGAAACGTTCAGATCACTTACAACTCAATAGATTCTACTTCCTGTAACGTTTCAGCCTGATTGGACCTTGTTTTCACACAAATGGACCCAGAATGATGTGAAATTGTGCTTCGTGCAACATAATTCTAGGTGCCATTTACAAACCATAAGTGCTAATGACTCCATTCCTTTTTGTGGTTGTAGGGGCTGTTGATTGGAGTACACTAAAACAAACCTGACCTCTCTAGGACATTCAGAAGCCACGTTATAAGCCCACAAATGTGTAACTGGACTACTTCTTTAAAGTGACACCAGATCCGGTGACATTTGGGACATGGTTTGACCCTCTTAGGAAAGTGCTATCATCATGAAACGTTCAGATCACTTACAACTCAATAGATTCTACCTTCCTGTAACGTTTCAGCCTGATTGGACCTTGTTTTCACACAAATGAACCCAGAATGATGTGAAATTGTGCTTCGTGCAACATAATTATGGGTGCCATTTACAAACCATAAGTGCTAATGACTCCATTCCTTTTTGTGGTTTTAGGGGCTGTTGATTGGAGTACACTAAAACAAACTAACCTCTCTAGGACATTCAGAAGCCAAGTTATAAGCCCACAAAGGTGTAACTGGACTACTACTTTAAAGTGACACCAGGCCCGGTGACCTTTGGGACATGGTTTTACCCCCTATAGGAATGCGCGATCATCTTGAAACATTCAGATCACTTACAACTCAATAGAATCTACCTTCTTGTAGCGTTTCAGCCTGATTGGACCTTGTTTTCACACAAATGGACCCAGAATGATGTGAAATTGTGCTTCGTGCAACATAATTCTGGGTGCCATTTACAAACCATAAGTGCTAATGACTCCATTCCTTTTTGTGGTTGTAGGGGCTGTTGATTGGAGTACACTAAATCAAACCTGATCTCTCTAGGACATTCAGAAGCCAAGTTATAAGCCCACAAATGTGTAACTGGACTACTTCTTTAAAATGACACCAGATCCGGTGACTTTTGGGACATGGTTTGACCCCCTTAGGAAAGTGCTATCATCATGAAATGTTCAGATCACTTGCAACTCAATAGATTCTACCTTCCTGTAACGTTTCAGCCTGATTGGACCTTGTTTTCACACAAATGAACCCAGAATGATGTGAAATTGTGCTTCGTGCAACATAATTCTGGGTGCCATTTAAAAACCATAAGTGCTAATGACTCCATTCCTTTTTGGGGTAATGGGGGCTGTTAATTGGAGTACGCTAAAACAAACCTGATCTCTCTAGGACATTCACAAGCCAAGTTATAAGCCCACAAATGTGTAACTGGACTACTTCTTTAAATTGACACCAGTTCCGGTGACCTTTGGGACATGGTTTGACCCCATTAGGAAAGTGCTATCATCATGAAACGTTCAGATCACTTACAACTCAATAGATTCTACCTTCCTGTAACGTTTCAGCCTGATTGGACCTTGTTTTCACACAAATGAACCCAGAATGATGTGAAATTGTGCTTCGTGCAACATAATTCTGGGTGCCATTTACAAACCATAAGTGCTAATATCTCCATTCCTTTTTGTGGTTGTAGGGGCTGTTGATTGGAGTACATTAAAACAAACCTGACATCTCTAGGACATTCAGAAGCCAAGTTATAAGCCCACAAATGTGTAACTGGACTACTTCTTTAAATTGACACCAGATCCGGTGACCTTTGCGACATGGATTGACCCCCTTAGGAAAGTGCTATCATCATGAAACGTTCAGATCACTTACAATTCAATAGATTCTACCTTCCTGTAACGTTTCAGCCTGATTGGACCTTGTTTTCACACAAATGAACCCAGAATGATGTGAAATTGTGCTTCGTGCAACATAATTCTGGGTGCCATTTAAAAACCATAAGTGCTAATGACTCCATTCCTTTTTGTGGTTGTAGGGTATGTTGATTGGAGTATACTAAAACAACCCTGATCTCTCTAGGACATTCAGAAGCCAAGTTATAAGCCCACAAATGAGTAACTGGACTACTTCTTTAAATTGACACCAGATCCGGTGACCTTTGGGACATGGGTAGACCCCCTTAGGAAAGTGCTATCATCATGAAACGTTCAGATCACTTACAACTCAATAGATTCTACCTTCCTGTAAGGTGTCAGCCTGATTGGACCTTGTTTTCACACAAATGAACCCAGAATGATGTGAAATTGTGCTTCGTGCAACATAATTCTGGGTGCCATTTACAAACCATAAGTGCTAATGACTCCATTCCTTTTTGTGGTTGTAGGGGCTGTTGATTGGAGTACACTAAAACAAACCTGACCTCTCTAGGACATTCAGAAGCCAAGTTATAAGCCCACAAAGGTGTAACTGGACTACTTCTTTAAAGTGACACCAGGCCCGGTGACCTTTGGGACATGGTTTTACCCCCTATAGGAATGTGCGATCATCTTGAAATGTTCAGATCACTTACAACTCAATAGATTCTACCTTCTTGTAGCGTTTCAGCCTGATTGGACCTTGTTTTCACACAAATGGACCCAGAATGATGTGAAATTGTGCTTCGTGCAACATAATTCTGGGTGCCATTTACAAACCATAAGTGCTAATGACTCCATTCCTTTTTGTGGTTGTAGGGGCTGTTGATTGGAGTACACTAAAACAAACCTGATCTCTCTAGGACATTCAGAAGCCAAGTTATAAGCCCATAAATGTGTAACATGACTACTTCTTTAAATTGACACCAGATCCGGTGATCTTTGGGACATGGTTTGACCCCTTAGGAAAGTGCTATCATCATGAAACGTTCAGATCACTTACAACTCAGTAGATTCTACCTTCCTGTAACGTTTCATCCTGATTGGACCTTGTTTTCACACAAATGAACCCAGAATGATGTGAAATTGTGCTTCGTGCAACATAATTCTGGGTGCCATTTAAAAAACCATAAGTGCTAATGTCTCCATTCCTTTTTGTGGTTGTAGGGGCTGTTGATTGGAGTACACTAAAGCAAAACTGATCGCTCTAGGACATTCAGAAGCCAAGTTTTAAGCCCACAAATGTGTAACTGGACTACTTCTTTAAATTGACACCAGATCCGGTGACCTTTGGGACATGGTTTGACCCCCTTAGGAAAGTGCTATCATCATGAAACGTTCAGATCACTTACAACTCAATAGATTCTACCTTCCTGTAACGTTTCAGCCTGATTGGACCTTGTTTTCACACAAATGGAACCAGAATGATGTGAAATTGTGCTTCGTGCAACATAATTCTGGGTGCCATTTACAAACCATAAGTGCTAATGACTCCATTCCTTTTTGTGGTTGTAGGGGCTGTTGGTTGGAGTACACTAAAACAAACCTGACCTCTCTAGGACATTCAGAAGCCAAGTTATAAGCCCACAAAGGTGTAACTGGACTACTTCTTTAAAGTGACACCAGGCCCGGTGACCTTTGGGACATGGTTTGACCCCCTATGGGAATGTGAGATCATCATGAAACGTTCAGATCACTTACAACTCAATAGATTCTACCTTCTTGTAATGTTTCAGCCTGATTGGACCTTGTTTTCACACAAATGGACCCAGAATGATGTGAAATTGTGCTTCGTGCAACATAATTCTGGGTGCCATTTACAAACCATAAGGCTAATGACTCCATTCCTTTTGTGGTTGTAGGGGCTGTTGATTGGAGTACACTAAAACAAACCTGATCTCTCTAGGACATTCAGAAGCCAAGTTATAAGCCCACAAATGTGTAACTGGACTACTTCTTTAAATTGACACCAGATCCGGTGACCTTTGGGACATGGTTTGATCCCCTTAGGAAAGTGCTATCATCATGAAACGTTCAGATCACTTACAACTCAATAGATTCTAACTTCCTGTAACGTTTCAGCCTGATTGGACCTTGTTTTCACACAAATGGACCCAGAATCATGTGAAATTGTGCTTCGTGCAACATAATTCTGGGTGCCATTTAAAAACCATAAGTGCTAATGACTCCATTCCTTTTTGTGGTTGTAGGGGCTGTTAATTGGAGTATACTAAAACAAACCTGATCTCTCTAGGACATTCAGAAGCCACATTATAAGCCCACAAATGTGTAACTGGACTACTTCTTTAAATTGACACCAGATCCGGTGACCTTTGGGACATGGTTTGACCCCCTTAGGAAAGTGCTATCATCATGCAACGTTCAGATCACTTACAACTCAATAGATTCTAACTTCCTGTAACGTTTCAGCCTGATTGGACCTTGTTTTCACACAAATGAACCCAGAATGATGTGAAAGTGTGCTTCGTGCAACATAATTCTGGGTGCCATTTAAAAACCATAAGTGCTAATGACTCCATTCCTCTTTGGGGTAATGGGGGCTGTTAACTGGAGTACTCTAAAACAAACCTGACCTCTCTAGGATATTCAGAAGCCAAGTTATAAGCCCACAAATTTGTAACTGGACTACTTCTTTAAAGTGACACCAGGCCCGGTGACCTTTGGGACATGGTTTGACCCCCTATAGGAATGTGCGATCATCATGAAACGTTCAGATCACTTACAACTCAATAGATTCTAACTTCTTGTAACGTTTCAGCCTGATTGGACCTTGTTTTCACACAAATGAACCCAGAATGAAGTGAAATTGTGCTTCGTGCAACATAATTCTGGGTGCCATTTACAAACCACAAGTGCTAATGACTCCATTCCTTTTTGTGGTTGTAGGGGCTGTTGATTGGAGTACACTAAAACACACCTAACCTCTCTAGGACATTCAGAAGCCAAGTTATAAGCCCACAAAGGTGTAACTGGACTACTTCTTTAAAGTGACACCAGGCCCGGTGACCTTTGGGACATGGTTTTACCCCCTATAGGAATGTGCGATCATCTTGAAATGTTCAGATCACTTACAACTCAATAGATTCTACCTTCTTGTAGCGTTTCAGCCTGATTGGACCTTGTTTTCACACAAATGGACCCAGAATGATGTGAAATTGTGCTTCGTGCAACATAATTCTGGGTGCCATTTACAAACCATAAGTGCTAATGACTCCATTCCTTTTTGTGGTTGTAGGGGCTGTTGATTGGAGTACACTAAAACAAACCTGATCTCTCTAGGACATTCAGAAGCCAAGTTATAAGCCCACAAATGTGTAACTGGACTACTTCTTTAAATTGACACCAGATCCGGTGATCTTTGGGACATGGTTTGACCCCCTTAGGAAAGTGCTATCATCATGAAACGTTCAGATCACTTACAACTCAGTAGATTCTACCTTCCTGTAACGTTTCAGCCTGATTGGACCTTGTTTTCACACAAATGAACCCAGAATGATGTGAAATTGTGCTTCGTGCAACATAATTCTGGGTGCCATTTAAAAAACCATAAGTGCTAATGTCTCCATTCCTTTTTGTGGTTGTAGGGGCTGTTGATTGGAGTACACTAAAGCAAAACTGATCGCTCTAGGACATTCAGAAGCCAAGTTTTAAGCCCACAAATGTGTAACTGGACTACTTCTTTAAATTGACACCAGATCCGGTGACCTTTGGGACATGGGTTGACCCCCTTAGGAAAGTGCTATCATCATGAAACGTTCAGATCACTTACAACTCAATAGATTCTACCTTCCTGTAACGTTTCAGCCTGATTGGACCTTGTTTTCACACAAATGGAACCAGAATGATGTGAAATTGTGCTTCGTGCAACATAATTCTGGGTGCCATTTACAAACCATAAGTGCTAATGACTCCATTCCTTTTTGTGGTTGTAGGGGCTGTTGGTTGGAGTACACTAAAACAAACCTGACCTCTCTAGGACATTCAGAAGCCAAGTTATAAGCCCACAAAGGTGTAACTGGACTACTTCTTTAAAGTGACACCAGGCCCGGTGACCTTTGGGACATGGTTTGACCCCCTATGGGAATGTGAGATCATCATGAAACGTTCAGATCACTTACAACTCAATAGATTCTACCTTCTTGTAATGTTTCAGCCTGATTGGACCTTGTTTTCACACAAATGGACCCAGAATGATGTGAAATTGTGCTTCGTGCAACATAATTCTGGGTGCCATTTACAAACCATAAGGCTAATGACTCCATTCCTTTTGTGGTTGTAGGGGCTGTTGATTGGAGTACACTAAAACAAACCTGATCTCTCTAGGACATTCAGAAGCCAAGTTATAAGCCCACAAATGTGTAACTGGACTACTTCTTTAAATTGACACCAGATCCGGTGACCTTTGGGACATGGTTTGATCCCCTTAGGAAAGCGCTATCATCATGAAACGTTCAGATCACTTACAACTCAATAGATTCTACTTCCTGTAACGTTTCAGCCTGATTGGACCTTGTTTTCACACAAATGGACCCAGAATGATGTGAAATTGTGCTTCGTGCAACATAATTCTAGGTGCCATTTACAAACCATAAGTGCTAATGACTCCATTCCTTTTTGTGGTTGTAGGGGCTGTTGATTGGAGTACACTAAAACAAACCTGACCTCTCTAGGACATTCAGAAGCCACGTTATAAGCCCACAAATGTGTAACTGGACTACTTCTTTAAAGTGACACCAGATCCGGTGACATTTGGGACATGGTTTGACCCTCTTAGGAAAGTGCTATCATCATGAAACGTTCAGATCACTTACAACTCAATAGATTCTACCTTCCTGTAACGTTTCAGCCTGATTGGACCTTGTTTTCACACAAATGAACCCAGAATGATGTGAAATTGTGCTTCGTGCAACATAATTATGGGTGCCATTTACAAACCATAAGTGCTAATGACTCCATTCCTTTTTGTGGTTTTAGGGGCTGTTGATTGGAGTACACTAAAACAAACTAACCTCTCTAGGACATTCAGAAGCCAAGTTATAAGCCCACAAAGGTGTAACTGGACTACTACTTTAAAGTGACACCAGGCCCGGTGACCTTTGGGACATGGTTTTACCCCCTATAGGAATGCGCGATCATCTTGAAACATTCAGATCACTTACAACTCAATAGAATCTACCTTCTTGTAGCGTTTCAGCCTGATTGGACCTTGTTTTCACACAAATGGACCCAGAATGATGTGAAATTGTGCTTCGTGCAACATAATTCTGGGTGCCATTTACAAACCATAAGTGCTAATGACTCCATTCCTTTTTGTGGTTGTAGGGGCTGTTGATTGGAGTACACTAAAACAAACCTGATCTCTCTAGGACATTCAGAAGCCAAGTTATAAGCCCACAAATGTGTAACTGGACTACTTCTTTAAAATGACACCAGATCCGGTGACTTTTGGGACATGGTTTGACCCCCTTAGGAAAGTGCTATCATCATGAAATGTTCAGATCACTTGCAACTCAATAGATTCTACCTTCCTGTAACGTTTCAGCCTGATTGGACCTTGTTTTCACACAAATGAACCCAGAATGATGTGAAATTGTGCTTCGTGCAACATAATTCTGGGTGCCATTTAAAAACCATAAGTGCTAATGACTCCATTCCTTTTTGGGGTAATGGGGGCTGTTAATTGGAGTACGCTAAAACAAACCTGATCTCTCTAGGACATTCATAAGCCAAGTTATAAGCCCACAAATGTGTAACTGGACTACTTCTTTAAATTGACACCAGTTCCGGTGACCTTTGGGACATGGTTTGACCCCATTAGGAAAGTGCTATCATCATGAAACGTTCAGATCACTTACAACTCAATAGATTCTACCTTCCTGTAACGTTTCAGCCTGATTGGACCTTGTTTTCACACAAATGAACCCAGAATGATGTGAAATTGTGCTTCGTGCAACATAATTCTGGGTGCCATTTACAAACCATAAGTGCTAATATCTCCATTCCTTTTTGTGGTTGTAGGGGCTGTTGATTGGAGTACATTAAAACAAACCTGATCTCTCTAGGACATTCAGAAGCCATGTTATAAGCCCACAAATGTGTAACTGGACTGCTTCTTTAAATTAACACCAGATCCGGTGACCTTTGGGACATGGTTTGACCCCATTAGGAAAGTGCTATCATCATGAAACGTTCAGATCACTTACAACTCAGTAGATTCTACCTTCCTGTAACGTTTCAGCCTGATTGGACCTTGTTTTCACACAAATGAACCCAGAATGATGTGAAATTGTGCTTCGTGCAACATAATTCTGGGTGCCATTTACAAACCATAAGTGCTAATATCTCCATTCCTTTTTGTGGTTGTAGGGGCTGTTGATTGGAGTACATTAAAACAAACCTGATCTCTCTAGGACATTCATAAGCCATGTTATAAGCCCACAAAGGTGTAACTGGACTACTTCTTTAAAGTGACACCAGGCCCGGTGACCTTTGGGAAATGGTTTTACCCCCTATAGGAATGTGCGATCATCTTGAAACGTTCAGATCACTTACAACTCAATAGATTCTACCTTCTTGTAGCGTTTCAGCCTGATTGGACCTTGTTTTCACACAAATGCACCCAGAATGATGTGAAATTGTGAATCGTGCAACATAATTCTGGGTGCCATTTACAAACCATAAGTGCTAATGACTCCATTCCTTTTTGTGTTTGTAGGGTCTCTTGATTGGAGTACATTAAAACAAACCTGATCTCTCTAGGACATTCAGAAGCCAAGTTATAAGCCCACAAATGTGTAACTGGACTACTTCTTTAAATTGACACCAGATCCGGTGACCTTTGGGACATGGTTTGACCCCCTTAGGAAAGTGCTATCATCATGAAACGTTCAGATCACTTACAACTCAATAGATTCTACCTTCCTGTAACGTTTCAGCCTGATTGGACCTTGTTTTCACACAAATGAACCCAGAATGATGTGAAATTGTGCTTCGTGCAACATAATTCTGGGTGCCATTTACATACCATAAGTGCTAATGACTCCATTCCTTTTTGTGGTTGTAGGGGCTGTTGATTGGAGTACATTAAAACAAACCTGACATCTCTAGGACATTCAGAAGCCAAGTTATAAGCCCACAAATGTGTAACTGGACTACTTCTTTAAATTGACACCAGATCCGGTGACCTTTGCGACATGGATTGACCCCCTTAGGAAAGTGCTATCATCATGAAACGTTCAGATCACTTACAATTCAATAGATTCTACCTTCCTGTAACGTTTCAGCCTGATTGGACCTTGTTTTCACACAAATGAACCCAGAATGATGTGAAATTGTGCTTCGTGCAACATAATTCTGGGTGCCATTTAAAAACCATAAGTGCTAATGACTCCATTCCTTTTTGTGGTTGTAGGGTATGTTGATTGGAGTATACTAAAACAACCCTGATCTCTCTAGGACATTCAGAAGCCAAGTTATAAGCCCACAAATGAGTAACTGGACTACTTCTTTAAATTGACACCAGATCCGGTGACCTTTGGGACATGGGTAGACCCCCTTAGGAAAGTGCTATCATCATGAAACGTTCAGATCACTTACAACTCAATAGATTCTACCTTCCTGTAAGGTGTCAGCCTGATTGGACCTTGTTTTCACACAAATGAACCCAGAATGATGTGAAATTGTGCTTCGTGCAACATAATTCTGGGTGCCATTTACAAACCATAAGTGCTAATGACTCCATTCCTTTTTGTGGTTGTAGGGGCTGTTGATTGGAGTACACTAAAACAAACCTGACCTCTCTAGGACATTCAGAAGCCAAGTTATAAGCCCACAAAGGTGTAACTGGACTACTTCTTTAAAGTGACACCAGGCCCTGTGACCTTTGGGACATGGTTTTACCCCCTATAGGAATGTGCGATCATCTTGAAATGTTCAGATCACTTACAACTCAATAGATTCTACCTTCTTGTAGCGTTTCAGCCTGATTGGACCTTGTTTTCACACAAATGGACCCAGAATGATGTGAAATTGTGCTTCGTGCAACATAATTCTGGGTGCCATTTACAAACCATAAGTGCTAATGACTCCATTCCTTTTTGTGGTTGTAGGGGCTGTTGATTGGAGTACACTAAAACAAACCTGATCTCTCTAGGACATTCAGAAGCCAAGTTATAAGCCCACAAATGTGTAACTGGACTACTTCTTTAAATTGACACCAGATCCGGTGATCTTTGGGACATGGTTTGACCCCTTAGGAAAGTGCTATCATCATGAAACGTTCAGATCACTTACAACTCAGTAGATTCTACCTTCCTGTAACGTTTCAGCCTGATTGGACCTTGTTTTCACACAAATGAACCCAGAATGATGTGAAATTGTGCTTCGTGCAACATAATTCTGGGTGCCATTTAAAAAACCATAAGTGCTAATGTCTCCATTCCTTTTTGTGGTTGTAGGGGCTGTTGATTGGAGTACACTAAAGCAAAACTGATCGCTCTAGGACATTCAGAAGCCAAGTTTTAAGCCCACAAATGTGTAACTGGACTACTTCTTTAAATTGACACCAGATCCGGTGACCTTTGGGACATGGTTTGACCCCCTTAGGAAAGTGCTATCATCATGAAACGTTCAGATCACTTACAACTCAATAGATTCTACCTTCCTGTAACGTTTCAGCCTGATTGGACCTTGTTTTCACACAAATGGAACCAGAATGATGTGAAATTGTGCTTCGTGCAACATAATTCTGGGTGCCATTTACAAACCATAAGTGCTAATGACTCCATTCCTTTTTGTGGTTGTAGGGGCTGTTGGTTGGAGTACACTAAAACAAACCTGACCCCTCTAGGACATTCAGAAGCCAAGTTATAAGCCCACAAAGGTGTAACTGGACTACTTCTTTAAAGTGACACCAGGCCCGGTGACCTTTGGGACATGGTTTGACCCCTTTTGGGAATGTGAGATCATCATGAAACGTTCAGATCACTTACAACTCAATAGATTCTACCTTCTTGTAATGTTTCAGCCTGATTGGACCTTGTTTTCACACAAATGGACCCAGAATGATGTGAAATTGTGCTTCGTGAACCATAATTCTAGGTGCCATTTACAAACCATAAGTGCTAATGACTCCATTCCTTTTTGTGGTTGTAGGGGCTGTTGATTGGAGTACACTAAAACAAACCTGACCTCTCTAGGACATTCAGAAGCCACGTTATAAGCCCACAAATGTGTAACTGGACTACTTCTTTAAAGTGACACCAGATCCGGTGACATTTGGGACATGGTTTGACCCTCTTAGGAAAGTGCTATCATCATGAAACGTTCAGATCACTTACAACTCAATAGATTCTACCTTCCTGTAACGTTTCAGCCTGATTGGACCTTGTTTTCACACAAATGAACCCAGAATGATGTGAAATTGTGCTTCGTGCAACATAATTATGGGTGCCATTTACAAACCATAAGTGCTAATGACTCCATTCCTTTTTGTGGTTTTAGGGGCTGTTGATTGGAGTACACTAAAACAAACTAACCTCTCTAGGACATTCAGAAGCCAAGTTATAAGCCCACAAAGGTGTAACTGGACTACTACTTTAAAGTGACACCAGGCCCGGTGACCTTTGGGACATGGTTTTACCCCCTATAGGAATGCGCGATCATCTTGAAACATTCAGATCACTTACAACTCAATAGAATCTACCTTCTTGTAGCGTTTCAGCCTGATTGGACCTTGTTTTCACACAAATGGACCCAGAATGATGTGAAATTGTGCTTCGTGCAACATAATTCTGGGTGCCATTTACAAACCATAAGTGCTAATGACTCCATTCCTTTTTGTGGTTGTAGGGGCTGTTGATTGGAGTACACTAAAACAAACCTGATCTCTCTAGGACATTCAGAAGCCAAGTTATAAGCCCACAAATGTGTAACTGGACTACTTCTTTAAAATGACACCAGATCCGGTGACTTTTGGGACATGGTTTGACCCCCTTAGGAAAGTGCTATCATCATGAAATGTTCAGATCACTTGCAACTCAATAGATTCTACCTTCCTGTAACGTTTCAGCCTGATTGGACCTTGTTTTCACACAAATGAACCCAGAATGATGTGAAATTGTGCTTCGTGCAACATAATTCTGGGTGCCATTTAAAAACCATAAGTGCTAATGACTCCATTCCTTTTTGGGGTAATGGGGGCTGTTAATTGGAGTACGCTAAAACAAACCTGATCTCTCTAGGACATTCATAAGCCAAGTTATAAGCCCACAAATGTGTAACTGGACTACTTCTTTAAATTGACACCAGTTCCGGTGACCTTTGGGACATGGTTTGACCCCATTAGGAAAGTGCTATCATCATGAAACGTTCAGATCACTTACAACTCAATAGATTCTACCTTCCTGTAACGTTTCAGCCTGATTGGACCTTGTTTTCACACAAATGAACCCAGAATGATGTGAAATTGTGCTTCGTGCAACATAATTCTGGGTGCCATTTACAAACCATAAGTGCTAATATCTCCATTCCTTTTTGTGGTTGTAGGGGCTGTTGATTGGAGTACATTAAAACAAACCTGATCTCTCTAGGACATTCAGAAGCCATGTTATAAGCCCACAAATGTGTAACTGGACTGCTTCTTTAAATTAACACCAGATCCGGTGACCTTTGGGACATGGTTTGACCCCATTAGGAAAGTGCTATCATCATGAAACGTTCAGATCACTTACAACTCAGTAGATTCTACCTTCCTGTAACGTTTCAGCCTGATTGGACCTTGTTTTCACACAAATGAACCCAGAATGATGTGAAATTGTGCTTCGTGCAACATAATTCTGGGTGCCATTTACAAACCATAAGTGCTAATATCTCCATTCCTTTTTGTGGTTGTAGGGGCTGTTGATTGGAGTACATTAAAACAAACCTGATCTCTCTAGGACATTCATAAGCCATGTTATAAGCCCACAAAGGTGTAACTGGACTACTTCTTTAAAGTGACACCAGGCCCGGTGACCTTTCGGAAATGGTTTTACCCCCTATAGGAATGTGCGATCATCTTGAAACGTTCAGATCACTTACAACTCAATAGATTCTACCTTCTTGTAGCGTTTCAGCCTGATTGGACCTTGTTTTCACACAAATGCACCCAGAATGATGTGAAATTGTGAATCGTGCAACATAATTCTGGGTGCCATTTACAAACCATAAGTGCTAATGACTCCATTCCTTTTTGTGTTTGTAGGGTCTCTTGATTGGAGTACATTAAAACAAACCTGATCTCTCTAGGACATTCAGAAGCCAAGTTATAAGCCCACAAATGTGTAACTGGACTACTTCTTTAAATTGACACCAGATCCGGTGACCTTTGGGACATGGTTTGACCCCCTTAGGAAAGTGCTATCATCATGAAACGTTCAGATCACTTACAACTCAATAGATTCTACCTTCCTGTAACGTTTCAGCCTGATTGGACCTTGTTTTCACACAAATGAACCCAGAATGATGTGAAATTGTGCTTCGTGCAACATAATTCTGGGTGCCATTTACATACCATAAGTGCTAATGACTCCATTCCTTTTTGTGGTTGTAGGGGCTGTTGATTGGAGTACATTAAAACAAACCTGACATCTCTAGGACATTCAGAAGCCAAGTTATAAGCCCACAAATGTGTAACTGGACTACTTCTTTAAATTGACACCAGATCCGGTGACCTTTGCGACATGGATTGACCCCCTTAGGAAAGTGCTATCATCATGAAACGTTCAGATCACTTACAATTCAATAGATTCTACCTTCCTGTAACGTTTCAGCCTGATTGGACCTTGTTTTCACACAAATGAACCCAGAATGATGTGAAATTGTGCTTCGTGCAACATAATTCTGGGTGCCATTTAAAAACCATAAGTGCTAATGACTCCATTCCTTTTTGTGGTTGTAGGGTATGTTGATTGGAGTATACTAAAACAACCCTGATCTCTCTAGGACATTCAGAAGCCAAGTTATAAGCCCACAAATGAGTAACTGGACTACTTCTTTAAATTGACACCAGATCCGGTGACCTTTGGGACATGGTTTGATCCCCTTAGGAAAGTGCTATCATCATGAAACGTTCAGATCACTTACACCTCAATAGATTCTAACTTCCTGTAACGTTTCAGCCTGATTGGACCTTGTTTTCACACAAATGGACCCAGAATCATGTGAAATTGTGCTTCGTGCAACATAATTCTGGGTGCCATTTAAAAACCATAAGTGCTAATGACTCCATTCCTTTTTGTGGTTGTAGGGGCTGTTAATTGGAGTATACTAAAACAAACCTGATCTCTCTAGGACATTCAGAAGCCACATTATAAGCCCACAAATGTGTAACTGGACTACTTCTTTAAATTGACACCAGATCCGGTGACCTTTGGGACATGGTTTGACCCCCTTAGGAAAGTGCTATCATCATGAAACGTTCAGATCACTTACAACTCAATAGATTCTAACTTCCTGTAACGTTTCAGCCTGATTGGACCTTGTTTTCACACAAATGAACCCAGAATGATGTGAAAGTGTGCTTCGTGCAACATAATTCTGGGTGCCATTTAAAAACCATAAGTGCTAATGACTCCATTCCTCTTTGGGGTAATGGGGGCTGTTAACTGGAGTACTCTAAAACAAACCTGACCTCTCTAGGATATTCAGAAGCCAAGTTATAAGCCCACAAATTTGTAACTGGACTACTTCTTTAAAGTGACACCAGGCCCGGTGACCTTTGGGACATGGTTTGACCCCCTATAGGAATGTGCGATCATCATGAAACGTTCAGATCACTTACAACTCAATAGATTCTACCTTCTTGTAACGTTTCAGCCTGATTGGACCTTGTTTTCACACAAATGAACCCAGAATGAAGTGAAATTGTGCTTCGTGCAACATAATTCTGGGTGCCATTTACAAACCACAAGTGCTAATGACTCCATTCCTTTTTGTGGTTGTAGGGGCTGTTGATTGGAGTACACTAAAACACACCTAACCTCTCTAGGACATTCAGAAGCCAAGTTATAAGCCCACAAAGGTGTAACTGGACTACTTCTTTAAAGTGACACCAGGCCCGGTGACCTTTGGGACATGGTTTTACCCCCTATAGGAATGTGCGATCATCTTGAAATGTTCAGATCACTTACAACTCAATAGATTCTACCTTCTTGTAGCGTTTAAGCCTGATTGGACCTTGTTTTCACACAAATGGACCCAGAATGATGTGAAATTGTGCTTCGTGCAACATAATTCTGGGTGCCATTTACAAACCATAAGTGCTAATGACTCCATTCCTTTTTGTGGTTGTAGGGGCTGTTGATTGGAGTACACTAAAACAAACCTGATCTCTCTAGGACATTCAGAAGCCAAGTTATAAGCCCACAAATGTGTAACTGGACTACTTCTTTAAATTGACACCAGATCCGGTGATCTTTGGGACATGGTTTGACCCCCTTAGGAAAGTGCTATCATCATGAAACGTTCAGATCACTTACAACTCAGTAGATTCTACCTTCCTGTAACGTTTCAGCCTGATTGGACCTTGTTTTCACACAAATGAACCCAGAATGATGTGAAATTGTGCTTCGTGCAACATAATTCTGGGTGCCATTTAAAAAACCATAAGTGCTAATGTCTCCATTCCTTTTTGTGGTTGTAGGGGCTGTTGATTGGAGTACACTAAAGCAAAACTGATCGCTCTAGGACATTCAGAAGCCAAGTTTTAAGCCCACAAATGTGTAACTGGACTACTTCTTTAAATTGACACCAGATCCGGTGACCTTTGGGACATGGTTTGACCCCCTTAGGAAAGTGCTATCATCATGAAACGTTCAGATCACTTACAACTCAATAGATTCTACCTTCCTGTAACGTTTCAGCCTGATTGGACCTTGTTTTCACACAAATGGAACCAGAATGATGTGAAATTGTGCTTCGTGCAACATAATTCTGGGTGCCATTTACAAACCATAAGTGCTAATGACTTCATTCCTTTTTGTGGTTGTAGGGGCTGTTGGTTGGAGTACACTAAAACAAACCTGACCTCTCTAGGACATTCAGAAGCCAAGTTATAAGCCCACAAAGGTGTAACTGGACTACTTCTTTAAAGTGACACCAGGCCCGGTGACCTTTGGGACATGGTTTGACCCCCTATGGGAATGTGAGATCATCATGAAACGTTCAGATCACTTACAACTCAATAGATTCTACCTTCTTGTAATGTTTCAGCCTGATTGGACCTTGTTTTCACACAAATGGACCCAGAATGATGTGAAATTGTGCTTCGTGCAACATAATTCTGGGTGCCATTTACAAACCGTAAGGCTAATGACTCCATTCCTTTTGTGGTTGTAGGGGCTGTTGATTGGAGTACACTAAAACAAACCTGATCTCTCTAGGACATTCAGAAGCCAAGTTATAAGCCCACAAATGTGTAACTGGACTACTTCTTTAAATTGACACCAGATCCGGTGACCTTTGGGACATGGTTTGATCCCCTTAGGAAAGCGCTATCATCATGAAACGTTCAGATCACTTACAACTAAATAGATTCTACCTTCCTGTAACGTTTCAGCCTGATTGGACCTTGTTTTCACACAAATGAACCCAGAATGATGTGAAATTGTGCTTCGTGCAACATAATTCTGGGTGCCATTTACAAACCATAAATGCTAATGACTCCATTCCTTTTTGTGGTTGTAGGGGCTGTTGATTGGAGTACATTAAAACAAACCTGATCCCTCTTGGACATTCAGAAGCCAAGTTATAAGCCCACAAATGTGTAACTGGACTACTTCTTTAAATTGACACCAGATCCGGTGACCTTTGGGACATGGTTTGATCCCCTTAGGAAAGTGCTATCATCATGAAACGTTCAGATCACTTACAACTCAATAGATTCTAACTTCCTGTAACGTTTCAGCCTGATTGGACCTTGTTTTCACACAAATGGACCCAGAATGATGTGAAATTGTGCTTCGTGCAACATAATTCTGGGTGTCATTTAAAAACCATAAGTGCTAATGACTCCATTCCTTTTTGTGGTTGTAGGGGCTGTTAATTGGAGTATACTAAAACAAACCTGATCTCTCTAGGACATTCAGAAGCCACATTATAAGCCCACAAATGTGTAACTGGACTACTTCTTTAAATTGACACCAGATCCGGTGACCTTTGGGACATGGTTTGACCCCCTTAGGAAAGTGCTATCATCATGAAACGTTCAGATCACTTACAACTCAATAGATTCTAACTTCCTGTAACGTTTCAGCCTGATTGGACCTTGTTTTCACACAAATGAACCCAGAATGATGTGAAAGTGTGCTTCGTGCAACATAATTCTGGGTGCCATTTAAAAACCATAAGTGCTAATGACTCCATTCCTCTTTGGGGTAATGGGGGCTGTTAACTGGAGTACTCTAAAACAAACCTGACCTCTCTAGGATATTCAGAAGCCAAGTTATAAGCCCACAAATTTGTAACTGGACTACTTCTTTAAAGTGACACCAGGCCCGGTGACCTTTGGGACATGGTTTGACCCCCTATAGGAATGTGCGATCATCATGAAACGTTCAGATCACTTACAACTCAATAGATTCTACCTTCTTGTAACGTTTCAGCCTGATTGGACCTTGTTTTCACACAAATGAACCCAGAATGAAGTGAAATTGTGCTTCGTGCAACATAATTCTGGGTGCCATTTACAAACCACAAGTGCTAATGACTCCATTCCTTTTTGTGGTTGTAGGGGCTGTTGATTGGAGTACACTAAAACACACCTAACCTCTCTAGGACATTCAGAAGCCAAGTTATAAGCCCACAAAGGTGTAACTGGACTACTTCTTTAAAGTGACACCAGGCCCGGTGACCTTTGGGACATGGTTTTACCCCCTATAGGAATGTGCGATCATCTTGAAATGTTCAGATCACTTACAACTCAATAGATTCTACCTTCTTGTAGCGTTTCAGCCTGATTGGACCTTGTTTTCACACAAATGGACCCAGAATGATGTGAAATTGTGCTTCGTGCAACATAATTCTGGGTGCCATTTACAAACCATAAGTGCTAATGACTCCATTCCTTTTTGTGGTTGTAGGGGCTGTTGATTGGAGTACACTAAAACAAACCTGATCTCTCTAGGACATTCAGAAGCCAAGTTATAAGCCCACAAATGTGTAACTGGACTACTTCTTTAAATTGACACCAGATCCGGTGATCTTTGGGACATGGTTTGACCCCCTTAGGAAAGTGCTATCATCATGAAACGTTCAGATCACTTACAACTCAGTAGATTCTACCTTCCTGTAACGTTTCAGCCTGATTGGACCTTGTTTTCACACAAATGAACCCAGAATGATGTGAAATTGTGCTTCGTGCAACATAATTCTGGGTGCCATTTAAAAAACCATAAGTGCTAATGTCTCCATTCCTTTTTGTGGTTGTAGGGGCTGTTGATTGGAGTACACTAAAAGAAACCTGATCGCTCTAGGACATTCAGAAGCCAAGTTTTAAGCCCACAAATGTGTAACTGGACTACTTCTTTAAATTGACACCAGATCCGGTGACCTTTGGGACATGGTTTGACCCCCTATGGGAATGTGAGATCATCATGAAACGTTCAGATCACTTACAACTCAATAGATTCTACCTTCTTGTAATGTTTCAGCCTGATTGGACCTTGTTTTCACACAAATGGACCCAGAATGATGTGAAATTGTGCTTCGTGCAACATAATTCTGGGTGCCATTTACAAACCATAAGGCTAATGACTCCATTCCTTTTGTGGTTGTAGGGGCTGTTGATTGGAGTACACTAAAACAAACCTGATCTCTCTAGGACATTCAGAAGCCAAGTTATAAGCCCACAAATGTGTAACTGGACTACTTCTTTAAATTGACACCAGATCCGGTGACCTTTGGGACATGGTTTGATCCCCTTAGGAAAGCGCTATCATCATGAAACGTTCAGATCACTTACAACTAAATAGATTCTTCCTGTAACGTTTCAGCCTGATTGGACCTTGTTTTCACACAAATGAACCCAGAATGATGTGAAATTGTGCTTCGTGCAACATAATTCTGGGTGCCATTTACAAACCATAAATGCTAATGACTCCATTCCTTTTTGTGGTTGTAGGGGCTGTTGATTGGAGTACATTAAAACAAACCTGATCTCTCTAGGACATTCAGAAGCCAAGTTATAAGCCCACAAATGTGTAACTGGACTACTTCTTTAAATTGACACCAGATCCGGTGACCTTTGGGACATGGTTTGATCCCCTTAGGAAAGTGCTATCATCATGAAACGTTCAGATCACTTACAACTCAATAGATTCTAACTTCCTGTAACGTTTCAGCCTGATTGGACCTTGTTTTCACACAAATGAACCCAGAATGATGTGAAAGTGTGCTTCGTGCAACATAATTCTGGGTGCCATTTAAAAACCATAAGTGCTAATGACTCCATTCCTCTTTGGGGTAATGGGGGCTGTTAACTGGAGTACTCTAAAACAAACCTGACCTCTCTAGGATATTCAGAAGCCAAGTTATAAGCCCACAAATGTGTAACTGGACTACTTCTTTAAAGTGACACCAGGCCCGGTGACCTTTGGGACATGGTTTGACCCCCTATAGGAATGTGCAATCATCATGAAACGTTCAGATCACTTACAACTCAATAGATTCTACCTTCTTGTAACGTTTCAGCCTGATTGGACCTTGTTTTCACACAAATGAACCCAGAATGAAGTGAAATTGTGCTTCGTGCAACATAATTCTGGGTGCCATTTACAAACCACAAGTGCTAATGACTCCATTCCTTTTTGTGGTTGTATGGGCTGTTGATTGGAGTACACTAAAACAAACCTGATCTCTCTAGGACATTCAGAAGCCAAGTTATAAGCCCACCAATTTGTAACTGTACTACTTCTTTAAATTGACACCAGATCCGGTGACCTTTGGGACATGGTTTGACCCCCTTAGGAAAGTGCTATCATCATGAAACGTTCAGATCACTTACAACTCAATAGATTCTACCTTCTTGTAACGTTTCAGCCTGATTGGACCTTGTTTTCACACAAATGGACCCAGAATGATGTGAAATTGTGCTTCGTGCAACATAATTCTGGGTGCCATTTACAAACCATAAGTGCTAATGACTCCATTCCTTTTTGTGGTTGTAGGGGCTGTTGATTGGAGTACACTAAAACAAACCTGATCTCTCCAGGACATTCAGAAGCCAAGTTATAAGCCCACAAATGTGTAACTGGACTACTTCTTTAAAGTGACACCAGGCCCGGTGACCTTTGGGACATGGTTTGACCCCCTATAGGAATGTGCGATCATCATGAAACGTTGAGATCACTTACAACTCAATAGATTCTACCTTCTTGTAACGTTTCAGCCTGATTGGACCTTGTTTTCACACAAATTAACCCAGAATGATGTGAAATTGTGCTTCGTGCAACATAATTCTGGGTGCCATTTACAAACCATAAGTGCTAATGACTCCATTCCTTTTTGTGGTTGTAGGGGCTGTTGATTGGAGTACACTAAAACAAACCTAACCTCTCTAGGACATTCAGAAGCCAAGTTATAAGCCCACAAAGATGTAACTGGACTACTTCTTTAAAGTGACACCAGGCCCGGTGACCTTTGGGACATGGTTTTACCCCCTATAGGAATGTGCGATCATCTTGAAACGTTCAAATCACTTACAACTCAATAGATTCTACCTTCTTATAGCGTTTCAGCCTGATTGGACCTTGTTTTCACACAAATGGACCCAGAATGAAGTGAAATTGTGCTTCGTGCAACATAATTCTGGATGCCATTTACAAACCATAAGTGCTAATGACTCCATTCCTTTTTGTGGTTGTAGGGGCTGTTGATTGGAGTACACTAAAACAAACCTGATCTCTCTAGGACATTCAGAAGCCAAGTTATAAGCCCACAAATGTGTAACTGGACTACTTTAAATTGACACCAGATCCGGTGACCTTTGGGACATGGTTTGACCCCCTTAGGAAAGTGCTATCATCATGAAAGGTTCAGATCACTTACAACTCAATAGATTCTACCTTCTTGTAACGTTTCAGCCTGATTGGACCTTGTTTTCACACAAATGGACCCAGAATGATGTGAAATTGTGCTTCGTGCAACATAATTCTGGGTGCCATTTACAAACCATAAGTACTAATGACTCCATTCCTTTTTGTGGTTGTAGGGGCTGTTGATTGGAGTACACTAAAACAAACCTGATCTCTCTAGGACATTCAGAAGCCAAGTGATAAGCCCACAAATGTGTAACTGGACTAATTCTTTAAAGTGACACCAGATCCGGTGACCTTTGCGACATGGTTTGACCCCCTTAGGAAAGTGCTATCATCATGAAACGTTCAGATCACTTACAACTCAATAGATTCTACCTTCCTGTAACGTTTCTGCCTGATTGGACCTTGTTTTCACACAAATGAACCCAGAATGATGTGAAATTGTGCTTCGTGCAACATAATTCTGGGTGCCATTTACAAACCATAAGTGCTAATGACTCCATTCCTTTTTGTGGTTGTAGGGGCTGTTGATTGGAGTACATTAAAACAAACCTGATCTCTCTAGGACATTCAGAAGTCAAGTTATAAGCCTACAAAGATGTAACTGGACTACTTCTTTAAAGTGACACCAGGCCCGGTGACCTTTGGGACATGGTTTTACCCCCTATAGGAATGTGCGATCATCTTGAAACGTTCAGATCACTTACAACTCAATAGATTCTACCTTCCTGTAACGTTTCAGCCTGATTGGACCTTGTTTTCACACAAATGGACCCAGAATGATGTGAAATTGTGCTTCGTGCAACATAATTCTGGGTGCCATTTAAGAACCATAAGTGCTAATGACTCCATTCCTTTTTGTGGTTGTAGGGGCTGTTGATTGGAGTACACTAAAACAACCCTGATCTCTCTAGGACATTCAGAAGCCAAGTTATAAGCCCACAAAGGTGTAACTGGACTACTTCTTTAAAGTGACACCAGGCCCGGTGACCTTTGGGACATGGTTTGACCCCCTATAGGAAAGTGCTATCATCATGAAACGTTCAGATCACTTACAACTCAATAGATTCTACCTTCCTGTAACGTTTCTGCCTGATTGGACCTTGTTTTCACACAAATGAACCCAGAATGATGTGAAATTTTGCTTCGTGCAACATAATTCTGGGTGCCATTTACAAACCATAAGTGCTAATGACTCCATTCCTTTTTGTGGTTGTAGGGGCTGTTGATTGGAGTACATTAAAACAAACCTGACCTCTCCAGGACATTCAGAAGCCAAGTTATAAGCCCACAAATGTGTAACTGGACTACTACTTTAAATTGACACCAGATCCGGTGACATTTGGGACATGGTTTGACCCCCTTAGGAAAGTGCTATCATCATGAAACGTTCAGATCACTTACAACTCAATAGATTCTACCTTCCTGTAACGTTTCAGCCTGATTGGACCTTGTTTTCACACAAATGAACCCAGAATGATGTGAAATTGTGCTTCGTGCAACATAATTCTGGGTGCCATTTAAAAACCATAAGTGCTAATGACTCCATTCCTTTTTGTGGTTGTAGGGGCTGTTGATTGGAGTATACTAAAACAAACCTGATCTCTCTAGGACGTTCAGAAGCCAAGTTATAAGCCCACAAATGTGTAACTGGACTACTTCTTTAGACACCAGATCCGGTGACCTTTGGGACATGGTTTGACCCCCTTAGGGAAGTGCTATCATCATGAAACGTTCAGATCACTTACAATTTAATAGATTCTACCTTCCTGTAATGTTTCAGCCTGATTGGACCTTGTTTTCACACAAATGGACCCAGAATGATGTGAAATTGTGCTTCGTGCAACATAATTCTGGGTGCCATTTGCAAACCATAAGTGCTAATGACTCCATTCCTTTTTGTGGTTGTAGGGATTGTTGATTGGAGTACACTAAAACAAACCTGATCTCTCTAGGACATTCAGAAGCCAAGTTATAAGCCCACAAATGTGTAACTGGACTACTTCTTTAAATTGACACCAGATCCGGTGACCTTTGGGACATGGTTTGACCCCCTTAGGAAAGTGCTATCATCATGAAACGTTCAGATCACTTACAACTCAATAGATTCTACCTTCCTGTAACGTTTCAGCCTGATTGGACCTTGTTTTCACACAAATGAACCCAGAATGATGTGAAAGTGTGCTTCGTGCAACATAATTCTGGGTGCCATTTAAAA
The DNA here is from genome assembly GCF_043380555.1 of Nothobranchius furzeri. Taxonomy (NCBI): domain Eukaryota; kingdom Metazoa; phylum Chordata; class Actinopteri; order Cyprinodontiformes; family Nothobranchiidae; genus Nothobranchius; species Nothobranchius furzeri. Next base: position 8,018,224 of record NC_091753.1, read on the forward strand.
ACCATAAGTGCTAATGACTCCATTCCTTTTTGTGGTTGTAGGGGCTGTTGATTGGAGTACACTAAAACAAAACTGATCGCTCTAGGACATTCAGAAGCCAAGTTATAAGCCCACAAATGTGTAACTGGACTACTTCTTTAAATTGACACCATATCCGGTGACCTTTGGGACATGGTTTGACCCCCTTAGGAAAGTGCTACCATCATGAAACGTTCAGATCACTTACAACGCAATAGATTCTACCTTCCTGTAACGTTTCAGCCTGATTGGACCTTGTTTCCACACAAATGGACCCAGAATGATGTGAAATTGTGCTTCGTGCAACATAATTCTGGGTGCCATTTAAAAACCATAAGTGCTAATGACTCCATTCCTTTTTGTGGTTGTAGGGGCTGTTGATTGGAGTACACTAAAACAAACCTAACCTCTCTAGGACATTCAGAAGCCAAGTTATAAGCCCACAAAGGTGTAACTGGACTACTTCTTTAAAGTGACACTTGGCCCGGTGACCTTTGGGACATGGTTTGACCCCCTATAGGAATGTGCAATCATCTTGAAACGTTCAGATCACTTACATCTCAATAGATTCTACCTTCTTGTAGCGTTTCAGCCGGATTGGACCTTGTTTTCACACAAATTGACCCAGAATGATGTGAAATTGTGCTTCGTGCAACATAATTCTGGGTGCCACTTACAAACCATAAGTGCTAATGACTCCATTCCTTTTTGTGGTTGTAGGGGCTGTTGATTGGAGTACATTAAAACAAACCTGATCTCTCTAGGACATTCAGAAGCCAAGTTATAAGCCCACAAATGTGTAACTGGACTACTTCTTTAAATTGACACCAGATCCAGTGACCTTTGGGACATGGTTTGACACCCTTAGGAAAGTGCTATCATCATGAAACGTTCAGATCACTTACAACTCAATAGATTCTACCTTCCTGTAACGTTTCAGCCTGATTGGACCTTGTTTTCACACAAATGGACCCAGAATGATGTGAAATTGTGCTTCGTGCAACATAATTCTGGGTGCCATTTAAAAACCATAAGTGCTAATGACTCCATTCCTTTTTGTGGTTGTAGGGGCTGTTGATTGGAGTATACTAAAACAAACCTGATCTCTCTAGGACGTTCAGAAGCCAAGTTATAAGCCCACAAATGTGTAACTGGACTACTTCTTTAGACACCAGATCCGGTGACCTTTGGGACATGGTTTGACCCCCTTAGGGAAGTGCTATCATCATGAAACGTTCAGATCACTTACAATTTAATAGATTCTACCTTCCTGTAATGTTTCAGCCTGATTGGACCTTGTTTTCACACAAATGGACCCAGAATGATGTGAAATTGTGCTTCGTGCAACATAATTCTGGGTGCCATTTACAAACCATAAGTGCTAATGACTCCATTCCTTTTTGTGGTTGTAGGGGCTGTTGATTGGAGTACACTAAAACAAACCTGATCTCTCTAGGACATTCAGAAGCCAAGTTATAAGCCCACAAATGTGTAACTGGACTACTTCTTTAAATTGACACCAGATCCGGTGACCTTTGGGACATGGTTTGACCCCCTTAGGAAAGTGCTATCATCATGAAACGTTCAGATCACTTACAACTCAATAGATTCTACCTTCCTGTAACGTTTCAGCCTGATTGGACCTTGTTTTCACACAAATGAACCCAGAATGATGTGAAATTGTGCTTCGTGCAACATAATTCTGGGTGCCATTAAAAAACCATAAGTGCTAATGACTCCATTCCTTTTTGTGGTTGTAGGGGCTGTTGATTGGAGTACACTAAAACAAAACTGATCGCTCTAGGACATTCAGAAGCCAAGTTATAAGCCCACAAATGTGTAACTGGACTACTTCTTTAAATTGACACCATATCCGGTGACCTTTGGGACATGGTTTGACCCCCTTAGGAAAGTGCTACCATCATGAAACGTTCAGATCACTTACAACGCAATAGATTCTACCTTCTTGTAGCGTTTCAGCCGGATTGGACCTTGTTTTCACACAAATTGACCCAGAATGATGTGAAATTGTGCTTCGTGCAACATAATTCTGGGTGCCACTTACAAACCATAAGTGCTAATGACTCCATTCCTTCTTGTGGTTGTAGGGGCTGTTGATTGGAGTACATTAAAACAAACCTGATCTCTCTAGGACATTCAGAAGCCAAGTTATAAGCCCACAAATGTGTAACTGGACTACTTCTTTAAATTGACACCAGATCCAGTGACCTTTGGGACATGGTTTGACACCCTTAGGAAAGTGCTATCATCATGAAACGTTCAGATCACTTACAACTCAATAGATTCTACCTTCCTGTAACGTTTCAGCCTGATTGGACCTTGTTTTCACACAAATGGACCCAGAATGATGTGAAATTGTGCTTCGTGCAACATAATTCTGGGTGCCATTTAAAAACCATAAGTGCTAATGACTCCATTCCTTTTTGTGGTTGTAGGGGCTGTTGATTGGAGTACACTAAAATAAACCTGATCTCTCTAGGACATTCAGAAGCCAAGTTATAAGCCCACAAATGTGTAACTGGACTACTTCTTTAAATTGACACCAGATCCGGTGACCTTTGGGACATGGTTTGACCCCCTTAGGAAAGTGCTATCATCATGAAACGTTCAGATCACTTACAACTCAATAGATTCTACCTTCCTGTAACGTTTCAGCCTGATTGGACCTTGTTTTCACACAAATGAACCCAGAATGATGTGAAATTGTGCTTCGTGCAACATAATTCTGGGTGCCATTTACAAACCATAAGTGCTAATGACTCCATTCCTTTTTGTGGTTGTAGGGGCTGTTGATTGGACTACACTAAAAAAAACTTGACCTCTCTAGGACATTCAGAAGCCAAGTTATAAGCCCACAAAGGTGTAACTGGACAACTTCTTTAAAGTGACACCAGGCCCGGTGACCTTTGGGACATGGTTTTACCCCCTATAAGAATGTGCGATCATCTTGAAACATTCAGATCACTTACAACTCAATAGATTCTACCTTCTTGTAGAGTTTCAGCCTGATTGGACCTTGTTTTCACACAAATGGACCCAGAATGATGTGAAATTGTGCTTCGTGCAACATAATTCTGGGTGCCATTTACAAACCATAAGTGCTAATGACTCCATTCCTTTTTGTGGTTGTAGGGGCTGTTGATTGGAGTACATTAAAACAAACCTGATCTCTCTAGGACATTCAGAAGTCAAGTTATAAGCCCACAAATGTGTAACTGGACTACTACTTTAAATTGACACCAGATCCGGTGACCGTTGGGACATGGTTTGACCCCCTTAGGAAAGTGCTATCATCATGAAACATTCAGATCACTTACAGCTCAATAGATTCTACCTTCCTGTAACGTTTCAGCCTGATTGGACCTTGTTTTCACACAAATGAACCCAGAATGATGTGAAATTGTGCTTCGTGCAACATAATTCGGGTGCCATTTACAAACCTTAAGTGCTAATGACTCCATTCCTTTTTGTGGTTGTAGGGGCTGTTGATTGGAGTACACTAAAACAAACCTGATCTCTCTAGGACATTCAGAAGCCAAGTTATAAGCCCACAAATGTGTAACTGGACTACTTCTTTAAATTGACACCAGATCCGGTGATCTTTGGGACATGGTTTGACCCCTTAGGAAAGTGCTATCATCATGAAACGTTCAGATCACTTACAACTCAGTAGATTCTACCTTCCTGTAACGTTTCAGCCTGATTGGACCTTGTTTTCACACAAATGAACCCAGAATGATGTGAAATTGTGCTTCGTGCAACATAATTCTGGGTGCCATTTAAAAAACCATAAGTGCTAATGTCTCCATTCCTTTTTGTGGTTGTAGGGGCTGTTGATTGGAGTACACTAAAAAAAACTTGACCTCTCTAGGACATTCAGAAGCCAAGTTATAAGCCCACAAAGGTGTAACTGGACAACTTCTTTAAAGTGACACCAGGCCCGGTGACCTTTGGGACATGGTTTTACCCCCTATAAGAATGTGCGATCATCTTGAAACATTCAGATCACTTACAACTCAATAGATTCTACCTTCTTGTAGAGTTTCAGCCTGATTGGACCTTGTTTTCACACAAATGGACCCAGAATGATGTGAAATTGTGCTTCGTGCAACATAATTCTGGGTGCCATTTACAAACCATAAGTGCTAATGACTCCATTCCTTTTTGTGGTTGTAGGGGCTGTTGATTGGAGTACATTAAAACAAACCTGATCTCTCTAGGACATTCAGAAGTCAAGTTATAAGCCCACAAATGTGTAACTGGACTACTACTTTAAATTGACACCAGATCCGGTGACCGTTGGGACATGGTTTGACCCCCTTAGGAAAGTGCTATCATCATGAAACATTCAGATCACTTACAGCTCAATAGATTCTACCTTCCTGTAACGTTTCAGCCTGATTGGACCTTGTTTTCACACAAATGAACCCAGAATGATGTGAAATTGTGCTTCGTGCAACATAATTCTGGGTGCCATTTACAAACCTTAAGTGCTAATGACTCCATTCCTTTTTGTGGTTGTAGGGGCTGTTGATTGGAGTACACTAAAACAAACCTGATCTCTCTAGGACATTCAGAAGCCAAGTTATAAGCCCACAAATGTGTAACTGGACTACTTCTTTAAATTGACACCAGATCCGGTGATCTTTGGGACATGGTTTGACCCCTTAGGAAAGTGCTATCATCATGAAACGTTCAGATCACTTACAACTCAGTAGATTCTACCTTCCTGTAACGTTTCAGCCTGATTGGACCTTGTTTTCACACAAATGAACCCAGAATGATGTGAAATTGTGCTTCGTGCAACATAATTCTGGGTGCCATTTAAAAAACCATAAGTGCTAATGTCTCCATTCCTTTTTGTGGTTGTAGGGGCTGTTGATTGGAGTACACTAAAGCAAAACTGATCGCTCTAGGACATTCAGAAGCCAAGTTTTAAGCCCACAAATGTGTAACTGGACTACTTCTTTAAATTGACACCAGATCCGGTGACCTTTGGGACATGGTTTGACCCCCTTAGGAAAGTGCTATCATCATGAAACGTTCAGATCACTTACAACTCAATAGATTCTACCTTCCTGTAACGTTTCAGCCTGATTGGACCTTGTTTTCACACAAATGGAACCAGAATGATGTGAAATTGTGCTTCGTGCAACATAATTCTGGGTGCCATTTACAAACCATAAGTGCTAATGACTCCATTCCTTTTTGTGGTTGTAGGGGCTGTTGGTTGGAGTACACTAAAACAAACCTGACCTCTCTAGGACATTCAGAAGCCAAGTTATAAGCCCACAAAGGTGTAACTGGACTACTTCTTTAAAGTGACACCAGGCCCGGTGACCTTTGGGACATGGTTTGACCCCCTATGGGAATGTGAGATCATCATGAAACGTTCAGATCACTTACAACTCAATAGATTCTACCTTCTTGTAATGTTTCAGCCTGATTGGACCTTGTTTTCACACAAATGAACCCAGAATGATGTGAAATTGTGCTTCGTGCAACATAATTCTGGGTGCCATTTAAAAACCATAAGTGCTAATGACTCCATTCCTTTTTGTGGTTGTAGGGGCTGTTGGTTGGAGTACACTAAAACAAACCTGATCTCTCTAGGACGTTCAGAAGCCAAGTTATAAGCCCACAAATGTGTAACTGGACTACTTCTTTAAATTGACACCATATCCGGTGACCTTTGGGACATGGTTTGACCCCCTTAGGACAGTGCTACCATCATGAAACGTTCAGATAACTTACAACGCAATAGATTCTACCTTCCTGTAACGTTTCAGCCTGATTGGACCTTGTTTCCACACAAATGGACCCAGAATGATGTGAAATTGTGCTTCGTGCACCATAATTCTGGGTGCCATTTAAAAACCATAAGTGCTAATGACTCCATTCCTTTTTGTGGTTGTAGGGGCTGTTGATTGGAGTACACTAAAACAAACCTAACCTCTCTAGGACATTCAGAAGCCAAGTTATAAGCCCACAAAGGTGTAACTGGACTACTTCTTTAAAGTGACACTTGGCCCGGTGACCTTTGGGACATGGTTTGACCCCCTATAGGAATGTGCGATCATCTTGAAACGTTCAGATCACTTACATCTCAATAGATTCTACCTTCTTGTAGCGTTTCAGCCGGATTGGACCTTGTTTTCACACAAATTGACCCAGAATGATGTGAAATTGTGCTTCGTGCAACATAATTCTGGGTGCCACTTACAAACCATAAGTGCTAATGACTCCATTCCTTTTTGTGGTTGTAGGGGCTGTTGATTGGAGTACATTAAAACAAACCTGATCTCTCTAGGACATTCAGAAGCCAAGTTATAAGCCCACAAATGTGTAACTGGACTACTTCTTTAAATTGACACCAGATCCAGTGACCTTTGGGACATGGTTTGACACCCTTAGGAAAGTGCTATCATCATGAAACGTTCAGATCACTTACAACTCAATAGATTCTACCTTCCTGTAACGTTTCAGCCTGATTGGACCTTGTTTTCACACAAATGGACCCAGAATGATGTGAAATTGTGCTTCGTGCAACATAATTCTGGGTGCCATTTAAAAACCATAAGTGCTAATGACTCCATTCCTTTTTGTGGTTGTAGGGGCTGTTGATTGGAGTATACTAAAACAAACCTGATCTCTCTAGGACGTTCAGAAGCCAAGTTATAAGCCCACAAATGTGTAACTGGACTACTTCTTTAGACACCAGATCCGGTGACCTTTGGGACATGGTTTGACCCCCTTAGGGAAGTGCTATCATCATGAAACGTTCAGATCACTTACAATTTAATAGATTCTACCTTCCTGTAATGTTTCAGCCTGATTGGACCTTGTTTTCACACAAATGGACCCAGAATGATGTGAAATTGTGCTTCGTGCAACATAATTCTGGGTGCCATTTACAAACCATAAGTGCTAATGACTCCATTCCTTTTTGTGGTTGTAGGGGCTGTTGATTGGAGTACACTAAAACAAACCTGATCTCTCTAGGACATTCAGAAGCCAAGTTATAAGCCCACAAATGTGTAACTGGACTACTTCTTTAAATTGACACCAGATCCGGTGACCTTTGGGACATGGTTTGACCCCCTTAGGAAAGTGCTATCATCATGAAATGTTCAGATCACTTACAACTCAATAGATTCTACCTTCCTGTAACGTTTCAGCCTGATTGGACCTTGTTTTCACACAAATGAACCCAGAATGATGTGAAATTGTACTTCGTGCAACATAATTCTGGGTGCCATTAAAAAACCATAAGTGCTAATGACTCCATTCCTTTTTGTGGTTGTAGGGGCTGTTGATTGGAGTACACTAAAACAAAACTGATCGCTCTAGGACATTCAGAAGCCAAGTTATAAGCCCACAAATGTGTAACTGGACTACTTCTTTAAATTGACACCATATCCGGTGACCTTTGGGACATGGTTTGACCCCCTTAGGAAAGTGCTACCATCATGAAACGTTCAGATCACTTACAACGCAATAGATTCTACCTTCTTGTAGCGTTTCAGCCGGATTGGACCTTGTTTTCACACAAATTGACCCAGAATGATGTGAAATTGTGCTTCGTGCAACATAATTCTGGGTGCCACTTACAAACCATAAGTGCTAATGACTCCATTCCTTCTTGTGGTTGTAGGGGCTGTTGATTGGAGTACATTAAAACAAACCTGATCTCTCTAGGACATTCAGAAGCCAAGTTATAAGCCCACAAATGTGTAACTGGACTACTTCTTTAAATTGACACCAGATCCAGTGACCTTTGGGACATGGTTTGACACCCTTAGGAAAGTGCTATCATCATGAAACGTTCAGATCACTTACAACTCAATAGATTCTACCTTCCTGTAACGTTTCAGCCTGATTGGACCTTGTTTTCACACAAATGGACCCAGAATGATGTGAAATTGTGCTTCGTGCAACATAATTCTGGGTGCCATTTACAAACCATAAGTGCTAATGACTCCATTCCTTTTTGTGGTTGTAGGGGCTGTTGATTGGAGTACACTAAAATAAACCTGATCTCTCTAGGACATTCAGAAGCCAAGTTATAAGCCCACAAATGTGTAACTGGACTACTTCTTTAAATTGACACCAGATCCGGTGACCTTTGGGACATGGTTTGACCCCCTTAGGAAAGTGCTATCATCATGAAACGTTCAGATCACTTACAACTCAATAGATTCTACCTTCCTGTAACGTTTCAGCCTGATTGGACCTTGTTTTCACACAAATGAACCCAGAATGATGTGAAATTGTGCTTCGTGCAACATAATTCTGGGTGCCATTTACAAACCATAAGTGCTAATGACTCCATTCCTTTTTGTGGTTGTAGGGGCTGTTGATTGGAGTACACTAAAACAAACTTGACCTCTCTAGGACATTCAGAAGCCAAGTTATAAGCCCACAAAGGTGTAACTGGACAACTTCTTTAAAGTGACACCAGGCCCGGTGACCTTTGGGACATGGTTTTACCCCCTATAAGAATGTGCGATCATCTTGAAACATTCAGATCACTTACAACTCAATAGATTCTACCTTCTTGTAGAGTTTCAGCCTGATTGGACCTTGTTTTCACACAAATGGACCCAGAATGATGTGAAATTGTGCTTCGTGCAACATAATTCTGGGTGCCATTTACAAACCATAAGTGCTAATGACTCCATTCCTTTTAGAGGTTGTAGGGGCTGTTGATTGGAGTACATTAAAACAAACCTGATCTCTCTAGGACATTCAGAAGTCAAGTTATAAGCCCACAAATGTGTAACTGGACTACTACTTTAAATTGACACCAGATCTGGTGACCGTTGGGACATGGTTTGACCCCCTTAGGAAAGTGCTATCATCATGAAACATTCAGATCACTTACAACTCAATAGATTCTACCTTCCTGTAACGTTTCAGCCTGATTGGACCTTGTTTTCACACAAATGAACCCAGAATGATGTGAAATTGTGCTTCGTGCAACATAATTCTGGGTGCCATTTACAAACCTTAAGTGCTAATGACTCCATTCCTTTTTGTGATTGTAGGGGCTGTTGATTGGAGTACACTAAAACAAACCTGATCTCTCTAGGACATTCAGAAGCCAAGTTATAAGCCCACAAATGTGTAACTGGACTACTTCTTTAAATTGACACCAGATCCGGTGACCTTTGGGACATGGTTTGACCCCCTTAGGAAAGTGCTATCATCATGAAACGTTCAGATCACTTACAACTCAATAGATTCTACCTTCCTGTAACGTTTCAGCCTGATTGGACCTTGTTTTCACACAAATGAACCCAGAATGATGTGAAATTGTGCTTCGTGCAACATAATTCTGGGTGCCATTTACAAACCATAAGTGCTAATGACTCCATTCCTTTTTGTGGTTTTAGGGGCTGTTGATTGGAGTACACTAAAACAAACTAACCTCTCTAGGACATTCAGAAGCCAAGTTATAAGCCCAAAAGGTGTAACAGGACTACTACTTTAAAGTGACACCAGGCCCGGTGACCTTTGGGACATGGTTTTACCCCCTATAGGAATGTGCGATCATCTTGAAATGTTCAGATCACTTACAACTCAATAGATTCTACCTTCTTGTAGCGTTTCAGCCTGATTGGACCTTGTTTTCACACAAATGGACCCAGAATGATGTGAAATTGTGCTTCGTGCAACATAATTCTGGGTGCCATTTACAAACCATAAGTGCTAATGACTCCATTCCTTTTTGTGGTTGTAGGGGCTGTTGATTGGAGTACATTAAAACAAACCTGATCTCTCTAGGACATTCAGAAGTCAAGTTATAAGCCCACAAATGTGTAACTGGACTACTACTTTAAATTGACACCAGATCCGGTGACCGTTGGGACATGGTTTGACCCCCTTAGGAAAGTGCTATCATCATGAAACATTCAGATCACTTACAACTCAATAGATTCTACCTTCCTGTAACGTTTCAGCCTGATTGGACCTTGTTTTCACACAAATGAACCCAGAATGATGTGAAATTGTGCTTCGTGCAACATAATTCTGGGTGCCATTTACAAACCTTAAGTGCTAATGACTCCATTCCTTTTTGTGATTGTAGGGGCTGTTGATTGGAGTACACTAAAACAAACCTGATCTCTCTAGGACATTCAGAAGCCAAGTTATAAGCCCACAAATGTGTAACTGGACTACTTCTTTAAATTGACACCAGATCCGGTGACCTTTGGGACATGGTTTGACCCCCTTAGGAAAGTGCTATCATCATGAAACGTTCAGATCACTTACAACTCAATAGATTCTACCTTCCTGTAACGTTTCAGCCTGATTGGACCTTGTTTTCACACAAATGAACCCAGAATGATGTGAAATTGTGCTTCGTGCAACATAATTCTGGGTGCCATTTACAAACCATAAGTGCTAATGACTCCATTCCTTTTTGTGGTTTTAGGGGCTGTTGATTGGAGTACACTAAAACAAACTAACCTCTCTAGGACATTCAGAAGCCAAGTTATAAGCCCAAAAGGTGTAACAGGACTACTACTTTAAAGTGACACCAGGCCCGGTGACCTTTGGGACATGGTTTTACCCCCTATAGGAATGTGCGATCATCTTGAAATGTTCAGATCACTTACAACTCAATAGATTCTACCTTCTTGTAGCGTTTCAGCCTGATTGGACCTTGTTTTCACACAAATGGACCCAGAATGATGTGAAATTGTGCTTCGTGCAACATAATTCTGGGTGCCATTTACAAACCATAAGTGCTAATGACTCCATTCCTTTTTGTGGTTGTAGGGGCTGTTGATTGGAGTACACTAAAACAAACCTGATCTCTCTAGGACATTCAGAAGCCAAGTTATAAGCCCACAAATGTGTAACTGGACTACTTCTTTAAATTGACACCAGATCCGGTGACTTTTGGGACATGGTTTGACCCCCTTAGGAAAGTGCTATCATCATGAAACGTTCAGATCACTTGCAACTCAATAGATTCTACCTTCCTGTAACGTGTCAGCCTGATTGGACCTTGTTTTCACACAAATGAACCCAGAATGATGTGAAATTGTGCTTCGTGCAACATAATTCTGGGTGCCATTTACAAACCATAAGTGCTAATATCTCCATTCCTTTTTGTGGTTGTAGGGGCTGTTGATTGGAGTACATTAAAACAAACCTGATCTCTCTAGGACATTCAGAAGCCAAGTTATAAGCCCACAAATGTGTAACTGGACTACTTCTTTAAATTGACACCAGATCCGGTGACCTTTGGGACATGGTTTGATCCCCTTAGGAAAGCGCTATCATCATGAAACGTTCAGATCACTTACAACTAAATAGATTCTACCTTCCTGTAACGTTTCAGCCTGATTGGACCTTGTTTTCACACAAATGAACCCAGAATGATGTGAAATTGTGCTTCGTGCAACATAATTCTGGGTGCCATTTACAAACCATAAATGATAATGACTCCATTCCTTTTTGTGGTTGTAGGGGCTGTTGATTGGAGTACATTAAAACAAACCTGATCTCTCTAGGACATTCAGAAGCCAAGTTATAAGCCCACGAATGTGTAACTGGACTACTTCTTTAAAGTGACACCAGGCCCGGTGACCTTTGGGACATGGTTTGACCCCCTTAGGAAAGTGCTATCATCATGAAACGTTCAGATCACTTAAAACTAAATAGATTCTACCTTCCTGTAACGTTTCAGCCTGATTGGACATTGTTTTCACACAAATGAACCCAGAATGATGTGAAATTGTGCTTCGTGCAACATAATTCCGGGTGCCATTTACAAACCATAAATGCTAATGACTTCATTCCTTTTAGTGGTAATGGGGCTGCTAATTGGAGTACTCTAAAACAAACCGGACCTCTCTAGGATATTCAGAAGCCAAGTTATAAGCCCACAAAGGTGTAACTGGACTACTTCTTTAAAGTGACACCAGGCCCGGTGACCTTTGGGACATGGTTTGACCCCCTTAGGAAAGTGCTATCATCATGAAACGTTCAGATCACTTACAATTCAATAGATTCTACCTTCCTGTAAAGTTTCAGCCTGATTGTACCTTGTTTTCACACAAATGAACCCAGAATGATGTGAAATTGTGCTTCGTGCAACATAATTCTGGGTGCCATTTAAAAACCATAAGTGCTAATGACTCCATTCCTTATTGTGGTTGTAGGGGCTGTTGATTGGAGTATACTAAAACAAACCTGATGTCTCTAGGACATTCAGAAGCCAAGTTATAAGCCCACAAATGTGTAACTGGACTACTTCTTTAAATTGACACCAGATCCGGTGACCTTTGGGACATGGTTTGACCCCCTTAGGAAAGTGCTATCATCATGAAACGTTCAGATCACTTACAACTCAATAGATTCTACCTTCCTGTAACGTTTCAGCCTGATTGGACCTTGTTTTCACACAAATGGACCCAGAATGATGTGAAATTGTGCTTCGTGCAACATAATTCTGGGGGCCATTTACAAACCATAAGTGCTAATTACTCCATTCCTTTTTGTGGTTGTAGGGGCTGTTGATTGGAGTACACTAAAACAAACCTAACCTCTCTAGGACATTCAGAAGCCAAGTTATAAGCCCACAAAGGTGTAACTGGACTACTTCTTTAAAGTGACACCAGGCCCGGTGACCTTTGGGACATGGTTTTACCCCCTATAGGAATGTGCGATCATCTTGAAACGTTCAGATCACTTACAACTCGATAGATTCTACCTTCCTGTAACGTTTCAGCCGGATTGGACCTTGTTTTTACACAAATGAACCCAGAATGATGTGAAATTGTGCTTCGTGCAACATAATTCTGGGTGCCATTTACAAACCATAAATGCTAATGACTCCATTCCTTTTTGTGGTTGTAGGGGCTGTTGATTGGAGTACATTAAAACAAACCTGATCTCTCTAGGACATTCAGAAGCCAAGTTATAAGTCCACAAATGTGTAACTGGACTACTACTTTAAATTGACACCAGATCCGGTGACCTTTGGGACATGGTTTGACCCCCTTAGGAAAGTGCTATCATCATGAAACGTTCAGATCACTTACAACTCAATAGATTCTACCTTCCTGTAACGTTTCAGCCTGATTGGACCTTGTTTTCACACACATGGACCCAGAATGATGTGAAATTGTGCTTCGTGCAACATAATTCTGGGTGCCATTTACAAACCATAAGTGCTAATGACTCCATTCCTTTTTGTGGTTGTAGGGGCTGTTGATTGGAGTACACTAAAACAAACCTGACCTCTCTAGGACATTCAGAAGCCAAGTTATAAGCCCACAAAGGTGTAACTGGACTACTTCTTTAAAGTGACACCAGGCCCGGTGACCTTTGGGACATGGTTTGACCCCCTAAGGGAATGTGAGATCATCATGAAACGTTCAGATCACTTACAACTCAATAGATTCTACCTTCTTGTAATGTTTCAGCCTGATTGGACCTTGTTTTCACACAAATGGACCCAGAATGATGTGAAATTGTGCTTCGTGCAACATAATTCTGGGTGCCATTTACAAACCATAAATGCTAATGACTCCATTCCTTTTTGTGGTTGTAGGGGCTGTTGATTGGAGTACATTAAAACAAACCTGATCTCTCTAGGACATTCAGAAGCCAAGTTATAAGTCCACAAATGTGTAACAGGACTACTACTTTAAATTGACACCAGATCCGGTGACCTTTGGGACATGGTTTGACCCCCTTAGGAAAGTGCTATCATCATGAAACGTTCAGATCACTTACAACTCAATAGATTCTACCTTCCTGTAACGTTTCAGCCTGATTGGACCTTGTTTTCACACACATGGACCCAGAATGATGTGAAATTGTGCTTCGTGCAACATAATTCTGGGTGCCATTTACAAACCATAAGTGCTAATGACTCCATTCCTTTTTGTGGTTGTAGGGGCTGTTGATTGGAGTACACTAAAACAAACCTGACCTCTCTAGGACATTCAGAAGCCAAGTTATAAGCCCACAAAGGTGTAACTGGACTACTTCTTTAAAGTGACACCAGGCCCGGTGACCTTTGGGACATGGTTTGACCCCCTATGGGAATGTGAGATCATCATGAAACGTTCAGATCACTTACAACTCAATAGATTTTACCTTCTTGTAACGTTTCAGCCTGATTGGACCTTGTTTTCACACAAATGGACCCAGAATGATGTGAAATTGTGCTTCGTGCAACATAATTCTGGATGCCATTTACAAACCATAAGTGCTAATGACTCCATTCCTTTTGTGGTTGTAGGGGCTGTTGATTGGAGTACACTAAAACAAACTTGATCTCTCTAGGACATTCAGAAGCCAAGTTATAAGCCCACAAATGTGTAACTGGACTACTTCTTTAAATTGACACCAGATCCGGTGACCTTTGGGACATGGTTTGATCCCCTTAGGAAAGCGCTATCATCATGAAACGTTCAGATCACTTACAACTAAATAGATTCTACCTTCTTGTAACGTTGCAGCCTGATTGGACCTTGTTTTCACACAAATGAACCCAGAATGATGTGAAATTGTGCTTCGTGCAACATAAATCTGGGTGCCATTTACAAACCATAAGTGCTAATGACTCAATTCCTTTTTGTGGTTGTAGGGGCTGTTGATTGGAGTATACTAAAACAAACCTGATCTCTCTAGGACATTCAGAAGCCAAGTTATAAGCCCACAAAGGTGTAACTGGACTACTTCTTTAAAGTGACACTTGGCCCGGTGACCTTTGGGACATGGTTTGACCTATAGGAATGTGCGATCATCTTGAAACGTTCAGATCACTTACAACTCAATAGATTCTACCTTCTTGTAGCGTTTCAGCCGGATTGGACCTTGTTTTCACACAAATTGACCCAGAATGATGTGAAATTGTGCTTCATGCAACATAATTCTGGGTGCCATTTACAAACCATAAATGCTAATGACTTCATTCCTTTTAGTGGTAATGGGGGCTGCTAATTGGAGTACTCTAAAACAAACCTGACCTCTCTAGGATATTCAGAAGCCAAGTTATAAGCCCACAAAGGTGTAACTGGACTACTTCTTTAAAGTGACACCAGGCCCGGTGACCTTTGGGACATGGTTTGACCCCCTTAGGAAAGTGCTATCATCATGAAACGTTCAGATCACTTACAATTCAATAGATTCTACCTTCCTGTAACGTTTCAGCCTGATTGTACCTTGTTTTCACACAAATGAACCCAAAATGATGTGAAATTGTGCTTCGTGCAACATAATTCTGGGTGCTATTTAAAAACCATAAGTGCTAATGACTCCATTCCTTATTGTGGTTGTAGGGGCTGTTGATTGGAGTATACTAAAACAAACCTGATCTCTCTAGGACATTCAGAAGCCAAGTTATAAGCCCACAAATGTGTAACTGGACTACTTCTTTAAATTGACACCAGATCCGGTGACCTTTGGGACATGGTTTGACCCCCTTAGGAAAGTGCTATCATCATGAAACGTTCAGATCACTTACAACTCAATAGATTCTACCTTCCTGTAACGTTTCAGCCTGATTGGACCTTGTTTTCAGACAAATGGACCCAGAATGATGTGAAATTGTGCTTCGTGCAACATAATTCTGGGGGCCATTTAAGAACCATAAGTGCTAATTACTCCATTCCTTTTTGTGGTTGTAGGGGCTGTTGATTGGAGTACACTAAAACAAACCTGACCTCTCTAGGACATTCAGAAGCCAAGTTATAAGCCCACAAAGGTGTAACTGGACTACTTCTTTAAATTGACACCAGGCCCGGTGACCTTTGGGACATGGTTTTACCCCCTATAGGAAAGTGCGATCATCTTGAAACGTTCAGATCACTTACAACTCAATAGATTCTACCTTCTTGTAGCGTTTCAGCCTGATTGGACCTTGTTTTCACACAAATGGACCCAGAATGATGTGAAATTGTGCTTCGTGCAACATAATTCTGGGTGCCATTTACAAACCATAAGTGCTAATGACTCCATTCCTTTTTGTGGTTGTAGGGGCTGTTGATTGGAGTACACTAAAGCAAACCTGATCGCTCTAGGACATTCAGAAGCCAAGTTATAAGCCCACAAATGTGTAACTGGACTACTTCTTTAAATTGACACCAGATCCGGTGACCTTTGGGACATGGTTTGACCCCCTTAGGAAAGTGCTATCATCATGAAACGTTCAGATCACTTACAACTCAATAGATTCTACCTTCCTGTAACGTTTCAGCCGGATTGGACCTTGTTTTCACACAAATGAACCCAGAATGATGTGAAATTGTGCTTCGTGCAACATAATTCTGGGTGCCATTTACAAACCATAAATGCTAATGACTCCATTCCTTTTTGTGGTTGTAGGGGCTGTTGATTGGAGTACATTAAAACAAACCTGATCTCTCTAGGACATTCAGAAGCCAAGTTATAAGTCCACAAATGTGTAACTGGACTACTACTTTAAATTGACACCAGATCCGGTGACCTTTGGGACATGGTTTGACCCCCTTAGGAAAGTGCTATCATCATGAAACGTTCAGATCACTTACAACTCAATAGATTCTACCTTCCTGTAACGTTTCAGCCTGATTGGACCTTGTTTTCACACAAATGGACCCAGAATGATGTGAAATTGTGCTTCGTGCAACATAATTCTGGGTGCCATTTACAAACCATAAGTGCTAATGACTCCATTCCTTTTTGTGGTTGTAGGGGCTGCTGATTGGAGTATACTAAAACAAACCTGACCTCTCTAGGACATTCAGAAGCCAAGTTATAAGCCCACAAAGGTGTAACTGGACTACTTCTTTAAAGTGACACCAGGCCCGGTGACCTTTGGGACATGGTTTGACCCCCTATGGGAATGTGAGATCATCATGAAACGTTCAGATCACTTACAACTCAATAGATTCTACCTTCTTGTAACGTTTCAGCCTGATTGGACCTTGTTTTCACACAAATGGACCCAGAATGATGTGAAATTGTGCTTCGTGCAACATAATTCTGGGTGCCATTTACAAAACATAAGTGCTAATGACTCCATTCCTTTTGTGGTTGTAGGGGCTGTTGATTGGAGTACACTAAAACAAACTTGATCTCTCTAGGACATTCAGAAGCCAAGTTATAAGCCCACAAATGTGTAACTGGACTACTTCTTTAGACACCAGATCCGGTGACCTTTGGGACATGGTTTGACCCCCTTAGGGAAGTGCTATCATCATGAAACGTTCAGATCACTTACAACTTAATAGATTCTACCTTCCTGTAATGTTTCAGCCTGATTGGACCTTGTTTTCACACAAATGGACCCAGAATGATGTGAAATTGTGCTTTGTGCAACATAATTCTGGGTGCCATTTACAAACCATAAGTGCTAATGACTCCATTCCTTTTTGTGGTTGTAGGGGCTGTTGATTGGAGTACACTAAAACAAACCTGACCTCTCTAGGACATTCAGAAGCCAAGTTATAAGCCCACAAAGGTGTAACTGGACTACTTCTTTAAAGTGACACCAGGCCCGGTGACCTTTGGGACATGGTTTGACCCCCTAGAGGAATGTGCTATCATCATGAAACGTTCAGATCACTTACAACTCAATAGATTCTACCTTCTTGTAACGTTTCAGCCTGATTGGACCTCGTTTTCACACAAATGGACCCAGAATGATGTGAAATTGTGCTTCGTGCAACATAATTCTGGGTGCCATTTACAAACCATAAGTGCTAATGACTCCATTCCTTTTTGTGGTTGTAGGGGCTGTTGATTGGAGTACACTAAAACAAACCTGATATCTCTAGTACATTCAGAAGCCAAGTTATAAGCCCACAAATGTGTAACTGGACTACTTCTTTAAATTGACACCAGATCCGGTGACCTTTGGGACATGGTTTGACCCCCTTATGAAAGTGCTATCATCATGAAACGTTCAGATCCCTTACAACTCAATAGATTCTACCTTCCTGTAACGTTTCAGCCTGATTGGACCTTGTTTTCACACAAATGGACCCAGAATGATGTGAAATTGTGCTTCGTGCAACATAATTCTGGGTGCCATTTACAAACCATAAGTGCTAATGACTCCATTCCTTTTTGTGGTTGTAGGGGCTGTTGATTGGAGTACACTAAAACAAACCTAACCTCTCTAGGACATTCAGAAGCCAAGTTATAAGCCCACAAAGGTGTAACTGGACTACTTCTTTAAAGTGACACCAGGCCCGGTGACCTTTGGGACATGGTTTGACCCCCTATGGGAATGTGAGATCATCATGAAACGTTCAGATCACTTACAACTCAATAGATTCTACCTTCTTGTAATGTTTCAGCCTGATTGGACCTTGTTTTCACACAAATGGACCTAGAATGATGTGAAATTGTGCTTCGTGCAACATAATTCTGGGTGCCATTTACAAACCATAAGGCTAATGACTCCATTCCTTTTTGTGGTTGTAGGGGCTGTTGATTGGAGTACACTAAAACAAACCTGATCTCTCTAGGACATTCAGAAGCCAAGTTATAAGCCCACAAATTTGTAACTGGACTACTTCTTTAGACACCAGATCCGGTGACCTTTGGGACATGGTTTGACCCCCTTAGGGAAGTGCTATCATCATGAAACGTTCAGATCACTTACAACTTAATAGATTCTACCTTCCTGTAATGTTTCAGCCTGATTGGACCTTGTTTTTACACAAATGAACCCAGAATGATGTGAAATTGTGCTTCGTGCAACATAATTCTGGGTGCCATTTAAAAACCATAAGTGCTAATGTCTCCATTCCTTTTTGTGGTTGTAGGGGCTGTTGATTGGAGTACACTAAAAAAAACCTGATCGCTCTAGGACATTCAGAAGCCAAGGTTTAAGCCCACAAATGTGTAACTGGACTACTACTTTAAATTGACACCAGATCCGGTGACCTTTGGGACATGGTTTGACCCCCTATAGGAATGTGCGATCATCATGAAACGTTCAGATCACTTACAACTCAATAGATTCTACCTTCCTGTAACGTTTCAGCCTGATTGGACCTTGTTTTCACACAAATGAACCCAGAATGATGTGAAATTGTGCTTCGTGCAACATAATTCTGGGTGCCATTTAAAAACCATAAGTCTAATGACTCCATTCCTTTTTGTGGTTGTAGGGGCTGTTGATTGGAGTACACTAAAGCAAACCTGATCGCTCTAGGACATTCAGAAGCCAAGTTATAAGCCCACAAATGTGTAACTGGACTACTTCTTTAAATTGACACCAGATCCGGTGACCTTTGGGACATGGTTTGACCCCCTTAGGAAAGGGCTATCATCATGAAACGTTCAGATCACTTACAACTCAATAGATTCTACCTTCCTGTAACGTTTCAGCCTGATTGGACCTTGTTTTCACACAAATGAACCCAGAATGATGTGAAATTGTGCTTCGTGCAACATAATTCTGGGTGCCATTTACAAACCATAAGTGCTAATGACTCCATTCCTTTTTGTGGTTGTAGGGGCTGTTGATTGGAGTACACTAAAACAAACCTGACCTCTCTAGGACATTCAGAAGCCAAGTTATAAGCCCACAAAGGTGTAACTGGACTACTTCTTTAAAGTGACACCAGGCCCGGTGACCTTTGGGACATGGTTTGACCCCCTAGAGGAATGTGCGATCATCATGAAACGTTCAGATCACTTACAACTCAATAGATTCTACCTTCTTGTAACGTTTCAGCCTGATTGGACCTCGTTTTCACACAAATGGACCCAGAATGATGTGAAATTGTGCTTCGTGCAACATAATTCTGGGTGCCATTTACAAACCATAAGTGCTAATGACTCCATTCCTTTTTGTGGTTGTAGGGGCTGTTGATTGGAGTACACTAAAACAAACCTGACCTCTCTAGGACATTCAGAAGCCAAGTTATAAGCCCACAAATGTGTAACTGGACTACTTCTTTAAAGTGACACCAGATCCGGTGACCTTTGGGACATGGTTTGACCCCCTTAGGAAAGTGCTATCATCATGAAACGTTCAGATCACTTACAACTCAATAGATTCTACCTTCCTGTAACGTTTCAGCCTGATTGGACCTTGTTTTCACACAAATGGACCCAGAATCATGTGAAATTGTGCTTCGTGCAACATAATTCTGGGTGCCATTTAAAAACCATAAGTGCTAATGACTCCATTCCTTTTTGTGGTTGTAGGGGCTGTTGATTGGAGTACACTAAAACAATCCTAACCTCTCTAGGACATTCAGAAGCCAAGTTATAAGCCCACAAAGGTGTAACTGGACTACTTCTTTAAAGTGACACCTGATCCGGTGACCTTTGGGACATGGTTTGACCCCCTTAGGAAAGTGCTATCATCATGAAACGTTCAGATCACTTACAACTCAATAGATTCTACCTTCCTGTAACGTTTGAGCCTGATTGGACCTTGTTTTCACACAAATGGACCCAGAATGATGTGAAATTGTGCTTCGTGCAACATAATTCTGGGTGCCATTTAAAAACCATAAGTGCTAATGACTCCATTCCTTTTTGTGGTTGTAGGGGCTGTTGATTGGAGTACACTAAAATAGACCTGATCGCTCTAGGACATTCAGAAGCCAAGTTATAAGCCCACAAATATGTAACTGGACTACTTCTTTAAATTGACACCAGATCCGGTGACCTTTGGGACATGGTTTGACCCCCTTAGGAAAGTGCTATCATCATGAAACGTTCAGATCACTTACAACTCAATAGATTCTACCTTCCTGTAACGTTTCAGCCTGATTGGACCTTGTTTTCACACAAATGGACCCAGAATGATGTGAAATTGTGCTTCGTGCAACATAATTCTGGGTGCCATTTACAAACCATAAGTGCTAATGACTCCATTCCTTTTTGTGGTTGTAGGGGCTGTTGATTGGAGTACACTAAAACAAACCTAACCTCTCTAGGACATTCAGAAGCCAAGTTATAAGCCCACAAATGTGTAACTGGACTACTTCTTTAAAGTGACACCAGGCCCGGTGACCTTTGGGACATGGTTTTACCCCCTATAGGAATGTGCGATCATCTTGAAACGTTCAGATCACTTACAACTCAATAGATTCTACCTTCTTGTAGCGTTTCAGCCTGATTAGACCTTGTTTTCACACAAATGGACCCAGAATGATGTGAAATTGTGCTTCGTGCAACATAATTCTGGGTGCCATTTAAAAACCATAAGTGCTAATGACTCCATTCCTTTTTGTGGTTGTTGGGGCTGTTGATTGGAGTACACTAAAACAAACCTGATCTCTCTAGGACATTCAGAAGCCAAGTTATAAGCCCACAAATGTGTAACTGGACTACTTCTTTAAAGTGACACCAGATCCGGTGACCTTTGGGACATGGTTTGACCCCCTTAGGAAAGTGCGATCATCATGAAACGTTCAGATCACTTACAACTCAATAGATTCTACCTTCCTGTATTGCTTTAGCCTGATTGGACCTTGTTTTCACAAAAATGAACCCAGAATGATGTGAAATTGTGCTTTGTGCAACATAATTCTGGGTGCCATTTAAAAACCATAAGTGCTAATTTCTCCATTCCTGTTTGTGGTTGTAGGGGCTGCTGATTGGAGTACACTAAAGCAAACCTGATCGCTCTAGGACATTCAGAAGCCAAGTTATAAGCCCACAAATGTGTAACTGGACTACTTCTTTAAATTGACACCAGATCCGGTGACCTTTGGGACATTGTTTGACCCCCTTAGGAAAGTGCTATCATCATGAAACGTTCAGATCACTTACAACTCAATAGATTCTACCTTCCTGTAACGTTTCAGCCTGATTGGACCTTGTTTTCACACAAATGAACCCAGAATGATGTGAAATTGTGCTTCGTGCAACATAATTCTGGGTGCCATTTAAAAACCATAAGTGCTAATGACTCCATTCCTTTTTGTGGTTGTAGGGGCTGTTGATTGGAGTATACTAAAACAAACCTGATCTCTCTAGGACATTCAGAAGCCAAGTTATAAGCCCACAAATGTGTAACTGGACTACTTCTTTAGACACCAGATCCGGTGACCTTTGGGACATGGTTTGACCCCCTTAGGAAAGTGCTATCATCATGAAACCTTCAGATCACATACAACTCAATAGACTCTACCTTCATGTAACGTTTCAGCCTGATTGGACCTTGTTTTCACACAAATGAACCCAGAATGATGTGAAATTGTGCTTCGTGCAACATAATTCTGGGTGCCATTTAAAAGCCATAAGTGCTAATGACTCCATTCTTTTTGTGGTTGTAGGGGCTGTTGATTGGAGTACACTAAAACAAACCTGATCGCTCTAGGACCTTCAGAAGCCAAGTTATAAGCCCATAAATGTGTAACTGGACTACTTCTTTAAATTGACACCAGATCCGGTGACCTTTGGGACATGGTTTGACCCCCTTA
Organism: Nothobranchius furzeri; assembly: GCF_043380555.1. Lineage (NCBI taxonomy): Eukaryota > Metazoa > Chordata > Actinopteri > Cyprinodontiformes > Nothobranchiidae > Nothobranchius > Nothobranchius furzeri. The sequence continues at coordinate 8,040,669 of NC_091753.1, forward strand.
GGAAAATGCTATCATCATTAAACGTTCAGATCACTTACAACTCAATAGATTCTACCTTCCTGTAACGTTTCAGCCTGATTGGACCTTGTTTTCACACAAATGGACCCAGAATGATGTGAAATAGTGCTTCGTGCAACATAATTCTGGGTGCCATTTACAAACCATAAGTGCTAATGACTCCATTCCTTTTTGTGGTTGTAGGGGCTGTTGATTGGAGTACACTACAATAAACCTGATCTCTCTAGGACATTCAGAAGCCAAGTTATAAGCCCACAAATGTGTAACTGGACTACTTATTTAAATTGACACCAGATCCGGTGACCTTTGGGACATGGTTTGACCCCCTTAGGAAAGTGCTATCATCATTAAACGTTCAGATCACTTACAACTCAATAGATTCTACCTTCCTGTAACGTTTCAGCCTGATTGGACCTTGTTTTCACACAAATGAACCCAGAATGATGTGAAATTGTGCTTCGTGCAACATAATTCTGGGTGCCATTTACAAACCATAAGTGCTAATGACTCCATTCCTTTTTGTGGTTGTAGGGGCTGTAGATTGGAGTACACTAAAACAAACCTAACCTCTCTAGGACATTCAGAAGCCAAGTTATAAGCCCACAAAGGTGTAACTGGACTACTTCTTTAAATTGACACCAGATCCGGTGACCTTTGGGACATGGTTTGACCCCCTTAGGAAAGTGCTATCATCATGAAATGTTCAGATCACTTACAACTCAATAGATTCTACCTTCTTGTAACGTTTCAGCCTGATTGGACCTTGTTGTCACACAAATGGACCCAGAATGATGTGAAATAGTGCTTCGTGCAACATAGTTCTGGGTGCCATTTACAAACCATAAGTGCTAATGACCCCATTCCTTTTTGTGGTTGTAGGGGCTGTTGATTGGAGTACACTAAAATAAACTTGATCTCTCTAGGACATTCAGAAGCCAAGTTATAAGCCCACACATGTGTAACTGGACTACTTCTTTAAATTGACACCAGATCCGGTGACCTTTGGGACATGGTTTGACCCCCTTAGGAAAGTGCTATCATCATGAAACGTTCAGATCACTTACAACTCAATAGATTCTACCTTCCTGTAACGTTTCAGCCTGATTGGACCTTGTTTTCCCACAAATGGACCCAGAATGATGTGAAATAGGTTTTCGTGCAACATAATTCTGGGTGCCATTTACAAACCATAAGTGATAATGACTCCATTCCTTTTTGTGGTTGTAGGGGCTGTTGATTGGAGTACACTAAAATAAACCTGATCTCTCTAGGACATTCAGAAGCCAAGTTATAAGCCCACAAATGTGTAACTGGACTACTTCTTTAAATTGGCACCAGATCCGGTGACCTTTGTGACATGTTTTGACCCCCTTAGGAAAGTGCTATCATCATGAAACGTTCAGATCACTTACAACTCAATAGATTCTACCTTCTTGTAGCGTTTCAGCCTGATTGGACCTTGTTTTCACACAAATGGACCCAGAATGATGTGAAATTGTGCTTCGTGCAACATAATTCTGGGTGCCATTTAAAAACCATAAGTGCTAATGACTCCATTCCTTTTTGTGGTTGTAGGGGCTGTTGATTGGAGTACACTAAAACAAACCTGATCTCTCTAGGACATTCAGAAGCCAAGTTATAAGCCCACACATGTGTAACTGGACTACTTCTTTAAATTGACACCAGATCCGGTGACCTTTGGGACATGGTGTGACCCCCTTAGGAAAGTGCTATCATCATGAAACGTTCAGATCACTTACAACTCAATAGATTCTACCTTCCTGTAACGTTTCAGCCTGATTGGACCTTGTTTTCACACAAATGGACCCAGAATGATGTGAAATTGTGCTTCGTGCAACATAATTCTGGGTGCCATTTACAAACCATAAGTGCTAATGACTCCATTCCTTTTTGTGGTTGTAGGGGCTGTTGATTGGAGTACACTAAAACAACCCTGACCTCTCTAGGACATTCAGAAGCCAAGTTATAAGCCCACAAATGTGTAACTGGACTACTTCTTTAAAGTGACACCAGATCCGGTGACCTTTGGGACATGGTTTGACCCCCTTAGGAAAGTGCGATCATCATGAAACGTTCAGATCACTTACAACTCAATAGATTCTACCTTCCTGTATTGTTTCAGCCTGATTGGACCTTGTTTTCACACAAATGAACCCAGAATGATGTGAAATTGTGCTTCGTGCAACATAATTCTGGGTGCCTTTTAAAAACCATAAGTGCTAATGACTCCATTCCTTTTTGTGGTTGTAGGGGCTGTTGATTGGAGTATACTAAAACAAACCTGATCTCTCTAGGACATTCAGAAGCCAAGTTATAAGCCCACAAATGTGTAACTGGACTACTTCTTTAGACACCAGATCCGGTGACCTTTGGGACATGGTTTGACCCCCTTAGGAAAGTGCTATCATCATGAAACCTTCAGATCACATACAACTCAATAGATTCTACCTTCATGTAACGTTTCAGCCTGATTGAACCTTGTTTTCACACAAATGAACCCAGAATGATGTGAAATTGTGCTTCGTGCAACATATTTCTGGGTGCCATTTAAAAGCCATAAGTGCTAATGACTCCATTCCTTTTTGTGGTTGTAGGGGCTGTTGATTGGAGTACACTAAAACAAACCTGATCGCTCTAGGACCTTCAGAAGCCAAGTTATAAGCCCATAAATGTGTAACTGGACTACTTCTTTAAATTGACACCAGATCCGGTGACCTTTGGGACATGGTTTGACCCCCTTAGAAAGGTGCTATCATCATTAAACGTTCAGATCACTTACAACTCAATAGATTCTACCTTCCTGTAACGTTTCAGCCTGATTGGACCTTGTTTTCACACAAATGGACCCAGAATGATGTGAAATTGTGCTTCGTGCAACATAATTCTGGGTGCCATTTACAAACCATAAGTGCTAATGACTCCATTCCTTTTTGTGGTTGTAGGGGCTGTTGATTGGAGTACACTACAATAAACCTGATCTCTCTAGGACATTCAGAAGCCAAGTTATAAGCCCACAAATGTGTAACTGGACTACTTATTTAAATTGACACCAGATCCGGTGACCTTTGGGACATGGTTTGACCCCCTTAGGAAAGTGCTATCATCATTAAACGTTCAGATCACTTACAACTCAATAGATTCTACCTTCCTGTAACGTTTCAGCCTGATTGGACCTTGTTTTCACACAAATAAACCCAGAATGATGTGAAATTGTGCTTCGTGCAACATAATTCTGGGTGCCATTTACAAACCATAAGTGCTAATGACTCCATTCCTTTTTGTGGTTGTAGGGGCTGTAGATTGGAGTACACTAAAACAAACCTAACCTCTCTAGGACATTCAGAAGCCAAGTTATAAGCCCACAAAGGTGTAACTGGACTACTTCTTTAAATTGACACCAGATCCGGTGACCTTTGGGACATGGTTTGACCCCCTTAGGAAAGTGCTATCATCATGAAATGTTCAGATCACTTACAACTCAATAGATTCTACCTTCTTGTAACGTTTCAGCCTGATTGGACCTTGTTTTCACACAAATGGACCCAGAATGATGTGAAATAGTGCTTCGTGCAACATAATTCTGGGTGCCATTTACAAACCATAAGTGCTAATGACTCCATTCCTTTTTGTGGTTGTAGGGGCTTTTGATTGGACTACACTAAAATAAACTTGATCTCTCTAGGACATTCAGAAGCCAAGTTATAATTCCACACATGTGTAACTGGACTACTTCTTTAAATTGACACCAGATCCGGTGACCTTTGGGACATGGTTTGACCCCCTTAGGAAAGTGCTATCATCATGAAACGTTCAGCTCACTTACAACTCAATAGATTCTACCTTCCTGTAACGTTTCAGCCTGATTGGACCTTGTTTTCACACAAATGGACCCAGAATGATGTGAAATAGTGCTTCGTGCAACATAATTCTGGGTGCCATTTACAAACCATAAGTGATAATGACTCCATTCCTTTTTGTGGTTGTAGGGGCTGTTGATTGGAGTACACTAAAATAAACCTGATCTCTCTAGGACATTCAGAAGCCAAGTTATAAGCCCACAAATGTGTAACTGGACTACTTCTTTAAATTGACACCAGATCTGGTGACCTTTGGGACATGGTTTGACCCCCTTAGGAAAGTGCTATCATCATGAAACGTTCAGATCACTTACAACTCAATAGATTCTACCTTCCTGTAACGTTTCAGCCTGATTGGACCTTGTTTTCACACAAATGGACCCAGAATGATGTGAAATTGTGCTTCGTGCAACATAATTCTGGGTGCCATTTACAAACCATAAGTGCTAATGACTCCATTCCTTTTTGTGGTTGTAGGGGCTGTTGATTGGAGTACACTAAAACAACCCTGACCTCTCTAGGACATTCAGAAGCCAAGTTATAAGCCCACAAATGTGTAACTGGACTACTTCTTTAAAGTGACACCAGATCCGGTGACCTTTGGGACATGGTTTGACCCCCTTAGGAAAGTGCGATCATCATGAAACGTTCAGATCACTTACAACTCAATAGATTCTACCTTCCTGTATTGTTTCAGCCTGATTGGACCTTGTTTTCACACAAATGAACCCAGAATGATGTGAAATTGTGCTTCGTGCAACATAATTCTGGGTGCCTTTTAAAAACCATAAGTGCTAATGACTCCATTCCTTTTTGTGGTTGTAGGGGCTGTTGATTGGAGTATACTAAAACAAACCTGATCTCTCTAGGACATTCAGAAGCCAAGTTATAAGCCCACAAATGTGTAACTGGACTACTTCTTTAGACACCAGATCCGGTGACCTTTGGGACATGGTTTGACCCCCTTAGGAAAGTGCTATCATCATGAAACCTTCAGATCACATACAACTCAATAGATTCTACCTTCATGTAACGTTTCAGCCTGATTGAACCTTGTTTTCACACAAATGAACCCAGAATGATGTGAAATTGTGCTTCGTGCAACATATTTCTGGGTGCCATTTAAAAGCCATAAGTGCTAATGACTCCATTCCTTTTTGTGGTTGTAGGGGCTGTTGATTGGAGTACACTAAAACAAACCTGATCGCTCTAGGACCTTCAGAAGCCAAGTTATAAGCCCATAAATGTGTAACTGGACTACTTCTTTAAATTGACACCAGATCCGGTGACCTTTGGGACATGGTTTGACCCCCTTAGAAAGGTGCTATCATCATTAAACGTTCAGATCACTTACAACTCAATAGATTCTACCTTCCTGTAACGTTTCAGCCTGATTGGACCTTGTTTTCACACAAATGGACCCAGAATGATGTGAAATTGTGCTTCGTGCAACATAATTCTGGGTGCCATTTACAAACCATAAGTGCTAATGACTCCATTCCTTTTTGTGGTTGTAGGGGCTGTTGATTGGAGTACACTACAATAAACCTGATCTCTCTAGGACATTCAGAAGCCAAGTTATAAGCCCACAAATGTGTAACTGGACTACTTATTTAAATTGACACCAGATCCGGTGACCTTTGGGACATGGTTTGACCCCCTTAGGAAAGTGCTATCATCATTAAACGTTCAGATCACTTACAACTCAATAGATTCTACCTTCCTGTAACGTTTCAGCCTGATTGGACCTTGTTTTCACACAAATAAACCCAGAATGATGTGAAATTGTGCTTCGTGCAACATAATTCTGGGTGCCATTTACAAACCATAAGTGCTAATGACTCCATTCCTTTTTGTGGTTGTAGGGGCTGTAGATTGGAGTACACTAAAACAAACCTAACCTCTCTAGGACATTCAGAAGCCAAGTTATAAGCCCACAAAGGTGTAACTGGACTACTTCTTTAAATTGACACCAGATCCGGTGACCTTTGGGACATGGTTTGACCCCCTTAGGAAAGTGCTATCATCATGAAATGTTCAGATCACTTACAACTCAATAGATTCTACCTTCTTGTAACGTTTCAGCCTGATTGGACCTTGTTTTCACACAAATGGACCCAGAATGATGTGAAATAGTGCTTCGTGCAACATAATTCTGGGTGCCATTTACAAACCATAAGTGCTAATGACTCCATTCCTTTTTGTGGTTGTAGGGGCTTTTGATTGGACTACACTAAAATAAACTTGATCTCTCTAGGACATTCAGAAGCCAAGTTATAATTCCACACATGTGTAACTGGACTACTTCTTTAAATTGACACCAGATCCGGTGACCTTTGGGACATGGTTTGACCCCCTTAGGAAAGTGCTATCATCATGAAACGTTCAGCTCACTTACAACTCAATAGATTCTACCTTCCTGTAACGTTTCAGCCTGATTGGACCTTGTTTTCACACAAATGGACCCAGAATGATGTGAAATAGTGCTTCGTGCAACATAATTCTGGGTGCCATTTACAAACCATAAGTGATAATGACTCCATTCCTTTTTGTGGTTGTAGGGGCTGTTGATTGGAGTACACTAAAATAAACCTGATCTCTCTAGGACATTCAGAAGCCAAGTTATAAGCCCACAAATGTGTAACTGGACTACTTCTTTAAATTGACACCAGATCTGGTGACCTTTGGGACATGGTTTGACCCCCTTAGGAAAGTGCTATCATCATGAAACGTTCAGATCACTTACAACTCAATAGATTCTACCTTCCTGTAACGTTTCAGCCTGATTGGACCTTGTTTTCACACAAATGGACCCAGAATCATGTGAAATTGTGCTTCGTGCAACATAATTCTGGGTGCCATTTAAAAACCATAAGTGCTAATGACTCAATTCCTTTTTGTGGTTGTAGGGGCTGTTGATTGGAGTATACTAAAACAAACCTGATCTCTCTAGGACATTCAGAAGCCACGTTTTAAGCCCACAAATGTGTAACTGGACTACTTCTTTAAATTGACACCAGATCCGGTGACCTTTGGGACATGGTTTGACCCCCTTAGGAAAGTGCTATCATCATGAAACGTTCAGATCACTTACAACTCAATAGATTCTAACTTCCTGTAACGTTTCAGTCTGATTGGACCTTGTTTTCACACAAATGAACCCAGAATGATGTGAAAGTGTGCTTCGTGCAACATAATTCTGGGTGCCATTTAAAAACCATAAGTGCTAATGACTCCATTCCTCTTTGGGGTAATGGGGGCTGTTAACTGGAGTACTCTAAAACAAACCTGACCTCTCTAGGATATTCAGAAGCCAAGTTATAAGCCCACAAATGTGTAACTGGACTACTTCTTTAAAGTGACACCAGGTCCGGTGACCTTTGGGACATGGTTTGACCCCCTATAGGAATGTGCGATCATCTTGAAACATTCAGATCACTTACAACTCAATAGATTCTACCTTCTTATAGCGTTTCAGCCTGATTGGACCTTGTTTTCACACAAATGGACCCAGAATGAAGTGAAATTGTGCTTCGTGCAACATAATTCTGGGTGCCATTTACAAACCAAAAGTGGTAATGACTCCATTCCTTTTTGTGGTTGTAGGGGCTGTTGATTGGAGTACACTAAAACAAACCTGATCTCTCTAGGACATTCAGAAGCCAAGTTATAAGCCCACAAATGTGTAACTGGACTACTTCTTTAAATTGACACCAGATCCGGTGACCTTTGGGACATGGTTTGACCCCCTTAGGAAAGTGCTATCATCATGAAACGTTCAGATCACTTACAACTCAATAGATTCTACCTTCTTGTAACGTTTCAGCCTGATTGGACCTTGTTTTCACACAAATGGACCCAGAATGATGTGAAATTGTGCTTCGTGCAACATAATTCTGGGTGCCATTTACAAACCATAAGTGCTAATGACTCCATTCCTTTTTGTGGTTGTAGGGGCTGTTGATTGGAGTACACTAAAACAAACCTGACCGCTCTAGGACATTCAGAAGCCAAGTTATAAGCCCACAAATGTGTAACTGGACTACTTCTTTAAAGTGACACCAGATCCGGTGCCCTTTGCGACATGGGTTGACCCCCTTAGGAAAGTGCTATCATCATGAAACGTTCAGATCACATACAACTCAATATATTCTACCTTCCTGTAACGTTTCTGCCTGATTGGACCTTGTTTTCACACAAATGAACCCAGAATGATGTGAAATTGTGCTTCGTGCAACATAATTCTGTGTGCCATTTACAAACCATAAGTGCTAATGACTCCATTCCTTTTTGTGGTTGTAGGGGCTGTTGATTGGAGTACATTAAAACAAACCTGATCTCTCTAGGACATTCAGAAGCCAAGTTATAAGCCTACAAAGATGTAACTGGACTACTTCTTTAAAGTGACACCAGGCCCAGTGACCTTTGGGACATGGTTTTACCCCCTATAGGAATGTGCGATCATCTTGAAACGTTCAGATCACTTACAACTCAATAGATTCTACCTTCCTGTAACGTTTCAGCCTGATTGGACCTTGTTTTCACACAAATGGACCCAGAATGATGTGAAATTGTGCTTCGTGCAACATAATTCTGGGTGCCATTTAAGAACCATAAGTGCTAATGACTCCATTCCTTTTTGTGGTTGTGGGGGCTGTTGATTGGAGTACACGAAAACAACCCTGATCTCTCTAGGACATTCAGAAGCCAAGTTATAAGCCCACAAAGGTGTAACTGGACTACTTCTTTAAAGTGACACCAGGCCCGGTGACCTTTGGGACATGGTTTGACCCCCTATAGGAAAGTGCTATCATCATGAAACGTTCAGATCACTTACAACTCAATAGATTCTACCTTCCTGTAACGTTTCTGCCTGATTGGACCTTGTTTTCACACAAATGAACCCAGAATGATGTGAAATTTTGCTTCGTGCAACATAATTCTGGGTGCCATTTACAAACCATAAGTGCTAATGACTCCATTCCTTTTTGTGGTTGTAGGGGCTGTTGATTGGAGTACATTAAAACAAACCTGACCTCTCCAGGACATTCAGAAGCCAAGTTATAAGCCCACAAATGTGTAACTGGACTACTACTTTAAAATGACACCAGATCCGGTGACATTTGGGACATGGTTTGACCCCCTTAGGAAAGTGCTATCATCATGAAACGTTCAGATCACTTACAACTCAATAGATTCTACCTTTCTGTAACGTTTCAGCCTGATTGGACCTTGTTTTCACACAAATGAACCCAGAATGATGTGAAATTGTGCTTCGTGCAACATAATTCTGGGTGCCATTTAAAAACCATAAGTGCTAATGACTCCATTCCTTTTTGTGGTTGTAGGGGCTGTCTATTGGAGTATACTAAAACAAACCTGATCTCTCTAGGACATTCAGAAGCCAAGTTATAAGCCCACAAATGTGTAACTGGACTACTTCTTTAGACACCAGATCCGGTGACCTTTGGGACATGGTTTGACCCCCTTAGGGAAGTGCTATCATCATGAAACCTTCAGATCACTTACATTTTAATATATTCTACCTTCCTGTAATGTTTCAGCCTGATTGGACCTTGTTTTCACACAAATGGACCCAGAATGGTGTGAAATTGTGCTTCGTGCAACATAATTCTGGGTGCCATTTACAAACCATAAGTGCTAATGACTCCATTCCTTTTTGTGGTTGTAGGGGCTGTTGATTGGAGTACACTAAAACAAACCTGACCGCTCTAGGACATTCAGAAGCCAAGTTATAAGCCCACAAATGTGTAACTGGACTAATTCTTTAAAGTGACACCTGATCCGGTGACCTTTGCGACATGGTTTGACCCCCTTAGGAAAGTGCTATCATCATGAAACGTTCAGATCACTTACAACTCAATAGATTCTACCTTCCTGTAACGTTTCTGCCTGATTGGACCTTGTTTTCACACAAATGAACCCAGAATGATGTGAAATTGTGCTTCATGCAACATAATTCTGTGTGCCATTTACAAACCATAAGTGCTAATGACTCCATTCCTTTTTGTGGTTGTAGGGGCTGTTGATTGGAGTACATTAAAACAAACCTGATCTCTCTAGGACATTCAGAAGCCAAGTTATAAGCCTACAAAGATGTAACTGGACTACTTCTTTAAAGTGACACCAGGCCCGGTGACCTTTGGGACATGGTTTTACCCCCTATAGGAATGTGCGATCATCTTGAAACGTTCAGATCACTTACAACTCAATAGATTCTACCTTCCTGTAACGTTTCAGCCTGATTGGACCTTGTTTTCACACAAATGGACCCAGAATGATGTGAAATTGTGCTTCGTGCAACATAATTCTGGGTGCCATTTAAGAACCATAAGTGCTAATGACTCCATTCATTTTTGTGGTTGTGGGGGCTGTTGATTGGAGTACACTAAAACAACCCTGATCTCTTTAGGACATTCAGAAGCCAAGTTATAAGCCCACAAAGGTGTAACTGGACTACTTCTTTAAAGTGACACCAGGCCCGGTGACCTTTGGGACATGGTTTGACCCCCTATAGGAAAGTGCTATCATCATGAAACGTTCAGATCACTTACAACTCAATAGATTCTACCTTCCTGTAACGTTTCTGCCTGATTGGACCTTGTTTTCACACAAATGAACCCAGAATGATGTGAAATTTTGCTTCGTGCAACATAATTCTGGGTGCCATTTACAAACCATAAGTGCTAATGACTCCATTCCTTTTTGTGGTTGTAGGGGCTGTTGATTGGAGTACATTAAAACAAACCTGACCTCTCCAGGACATTCAGAAGCCAAGTTATAAGCCCACAAATGTGTAACTGGACTACTACTTTAAATTGACACCAGATCCGGTGACATTTGGGACATGGTCTGACCCCCTTAGGAAAGTGCTATCATCATGAATCGCTCAGATCACTTACAACTCAATAGATTCTACCTTTCTGTAACGTTTCAGCCTGATTGGACCTTGTTTTCACACAAATGAACCCAGAATCATGTGAAATTGTGCTTCGTGCAACATAATTCTGGGTGCCATTTAAAAAACATAAGTGCTAATGACTCCATTCCTTTTTGTGGTTTTAGGGGCTGTTGATTGGAGTATACTAAAACAAACCTGATCTCTCTAGGACATTCAGAAGCCAAGTTTTAAGCCCACAAATGTGTAACTGGACTACTTCTTTAGACACCAGATCCGGTGACCTTTGGGACATGGTTTGACCCCCTTAGGGAAGTGCTATCATCATGAAACCTTCAGATCACTTACATTTTAATAGATTCTACCTTCCTGTAATGTTTCAGCCTGATTGGACCTTGTTTTCAGACAAATGGACCCAGAATGATGTGAAATTGTGCTTCGTGCAACATAATTCTGGGTGCCATTTACAAACCATAAGTGCTAATGACTCCATTCCTTTTTGTGGTTGTAGGGGCTGTTGATTGGAGTACACTAAAACAAACCTGACCTCTCTAGGACATTCAGAAGCCAAGTTATAAGCCCACAAAGGTGTAACTGGACTACTTCTTTAAAGTGACACCAGGCCCGGTGACCTTTGGGACATGGTTTGACCCCCTATGGGAATGTGAGATCATCATGAAACGTTCAGATCACTTACAACTCAATAGATTTTACCTTCTTGTAACGTTTCAGCCTGATTGGACCTTGTTTTCACACAAATGGACCCAGAATGATGTGAAATTGTGCTTCGTGCAACATAATTCTGGATGCCATTTACAAACCATAAGTGCTAATGACTCCATTCCTTTTGTGGTTGTAGGGGCTGTTGATTGGAGTACACTAAAACAAACTTGATCTCTCTAGGACATTCAGAAGCCAAGTTATAAGCCCACAAACATGTAACTGGACTACTTCTTTAAATTGACACCAGATACGGTGACCTTTGGGACATGGTTTGATCCCCTTAGGAAAGCGCTATCATCATGAAACGTTCAGATCACTTACAACTAAATAGATTCTACCTTCTTGTAACGTTGCAGCCTGATTGGACCTTGTTTTCACACAAATGAACCCAGAATGATGTGAAATTGTGCTTTGTGCAACATAAATCTGGGTGCCATTTACAAACCATAAGTGCTAATGACTCAATTCCTTTTTGTGGTTGTAGGGGCTGTTGATTGGAGTACATTAAAACAAACCTGATCTCTCTAGGACATTCAGAAGCCAAGTTATAAGCCTACAAAGATGTAACTGGACTACTTCTTTAAAGTGACACCAGGCCCGGTGACCTTTGGGACATGGTTTTACCCCCTATAGGAATGTGCGATCATCTTGAAACGTTCAGATCACTTACAACTCAATAGATTCTACCTTCCTGTAACGTTTCAGCCTGATTGGACCTTGTTTTCACACAAATGGACCCAGAATGATGTGAAATTGTGCTGCGTGCAACATAATTCTGGGTGCCATTTAAGAACCATAAGTGCTAATGACTCCATTCATTTTTGTGGTTGTGGGGGCTGTTGATTGGAGTACACTAAAACAACCCTGATCTCTTTAGGACATTCAGAAGCCAAGTTATAAGCCCACAAAGGTGTAACTGGACTACTTCTTTAAAGTGACACCAGGCCCGGTGACCTTTGGGACATGGTTTGACCCCCTATAGGAAAGTGCTATCATCATGAAACGTTCAGATCACTTACAACTCAATAGATTCTACCTTCCTGTAACGTTTCTGCCTGATTGGACCTTGTTTTCACACAAATGAACCCAGAATGATGTGAAATTTTGCTTCGTGCAACATAATTCTGGGTGCCATTTACAAACCATAAGTGCTAATGACTCCATTCCTTTTTGTGGTTGTAGGGGCTGTTGATTGGAGTACATTAAAACAAACCTGACCTCTCCAGGACATTCAGAAGCCAAGTTATAAGCCCACAAATGTGTAACTGGACTACTACTTTAAATTGACACCAGATCCGGTGACATTTGGGACATGGTCTGACCCCCTTAGGAAAGTGCTATCATCATGAATCGTTCAGATCACTTACAACTCAATAGATTCTACCTTTCTGTAACGTTTCAGCCTGATTGGACCTTGTTTTCACACAAATGAACCCAGAATCATGTGAAATTGTGCTTCGTGCAACATAATTCTGGGTGCCATTTAAAAACCATAAGTGCTAATGACTCCATTCCTTTTTGTGGTTTTAGGGGCTGTTGATTGGAGTATACTAAAACAAACCTGATCTCTCTAGGACATTCAGAAGCCAAGTTTTAAGCCCACAAATGTGTAACTGGACTACTTCTTTAGACACCAGATCCGGTGACCTTTGGGACATGGTTTGACCCCCTTAGGGAAGTGCTATCATCATGAAACCTTCAGATCACTTACATTTTAATAGATTCTACCTTCCTGTAATGTTTCAGCCTGATTGGACCTTGTTTTCAGACAAATGGACACAGAATGATGTGAAATTGTGCTTCGTGCAACATAATTCTGGGTGCCATTTACAAACCATAAGTGCTAATGACTCCATTCCTTTTTGTGGTTGTAGGGGCTGTTGATTGGAGTACACTAAAACAAACCTGACCTCTCTAGGACATTCAGAAGCCAAGTTATAAGCCCACAAAGGTGTAACTGGACTACTTCTTTAAAGTGACACCAGGCCCGGTGACCTTTGGGACATGGTTTGACCCCCTATGGGAATGTGAGATCATCATGAAACGTTCAGATCACTTACAACTCAATAGATTTTACCTTCTTGTAACGTTTCAGCCTGATTGGACCTTGTTTTCACACAAATGGACCCAGAATGATGTGAAATTGTGCTTCGTGCAACATAATTCTGGATGCCATTTACAAACCATAAGTGCTAATGACTCCATTCCTTTTGTGGTTGTAGGGGCTGTTGATTGGAGTACACTAAAACAAACTTGATCTCTCTAGGACATTCAGAAGCCAAGTTATAAGCCCACAAATGTGTAACTGGACTACTTCTTTAAATTGACACCAGATCCGGTGACCTTTGGGACATGGTTTGATCCCCTTAGGAAAGCGCTATCATCATGAAACGTTCAGATCACTTACAACTAAATAGATTCTACCTTCTTGTAACGTTGCAGCCTGATTGGACCTTGTTTTCACACAAATGAACCCAGAATGATGTGAAATTGTGCTTCGTGCAACATAAATCTGGGTGCCATTTACAAACCATAAGTGCTAATGACTCAATTCCTTTTTGTGGTTGTAGGGGCTGTTGATTGGAGTATACTAAAACAAACCTGATCTCTCTAGGACATTCAGAAGCCAAGTTATAAGCCCACAAAGGTGTAACTGGACTACTTCTTTAAAGTGACACTTGGCCCAGTGACCTTTGGGACATGGTTTGACCTATAGGAATGTGCGATCATCTTGAAACGTTCAGATCACTTACAACTCAATAGATTCTACCTTCTTGTAGCGTTTCAGCCGGATTGGACCTTGTTTTCACACAAATTGACCCAGAATGATGTGAAATTGTGCTTCATGCAACATAATTCTGGGTGCCATTTACAAACCATAAATGCTAATGACTTCATTCCTTTTAGTGGTAATGGGGGCTGCTAATTGGAGTACTCTAAAACAAACCTGACCTCTCTAGGATATTCAGAAGCCAAGTTATAAGCCCACAAAGGTGTAACTGGACTACTTCTTTAAAGTGACACCAGGCCCGGTGACCTTTGGGACATGGTTTGACCCCCTTAGGAAAGTGCTATCATCATGAAACGTTCAGATCACTTACAATTCAATAGATTCTACCTTCCTGTAACGTTTCAGCCTGATTGTACCTTGTTTTCACACAAATGAACCCAAAATGATGTGAAATTGTGCTTCGTGCAACATAATTCTGGGTGCTATTTAAAAACCATAAGTGCTAATGACTCCATTCCTTATTGTGGTTGTAGGGGCTGTTGATTGGAGTATACTAAAACAAACCTGATCTCTCTAGGACATTCAGAAGCCAAGTTATAAGCCCACAAATGTGTAACTGGACTACTTCTTTAAATTGACACCAGATCCGGTGACCTTTGGGACATGGTTTGACCCCCTTAGGAAAGTGCTATCATCATGAAACGTTCAGATCACTTACAACTCAATAGATTCTACCTTCTTGTAGCGTTTCAGCCTGATTGGACCTTGTTTTCACACAAATGGACCCAGAATGATGTGAAATTGTGCTTCGTGCAACATAATTCTGGGTGCCATTTACAAACCATAAGTGCTAATGACTCCATTCCTTTTTGTGGTTGTAGGGGCTGTTGATTGGAGTACACTAAAGCAAACCTGATCGCTCTAGGACATTCAGAAGCCAAGTTATAAGCCCACAAATGAGTAACTGGACTACTTCTTTAAATTGACACCAGATCCGGTGACCTTTGGGACATGGTTTGACCCCCTTAGGAAAGTGCTATCATCATGAAACGTTCAGATCACTTACAACTCAATAGATTCTACCTTCCTGTAACGTTTCAGCCGGATTGGACCTTGTTTTCACACAAATGAACCCAGAATGATGTGAAATTGTGCTTCGTGCAACATAATTCTGGGTGCCATTTACAAACCATAAATGCTAATGACTCCATTCCTTTTTGTGGTTGTAGGGGCTGTTGATTGGAGTACATTAAAACAAACCTGATCTCTCTAGGACATTCAGAAGCCAAGTTATAAGTCCACAAATGTGTAACTGGACTACTACTTTAAATTGACACCAGATCCGGTGACCTTTGGGACATGGTTTGACCCCCTTAGGAAAGTGCTATCATCATGAAACGTTCAGATCACTTACAACTCAATAGATTCTACCTTCCTGTAACATTTCAGCCTGATTGGACCTTGTTTTCACACAAATGGACCCAGAATGATGTGAAATTGTGCTTCGTGCAACATAATTCTGGGTGCCATTTACAAACCATAAGTGCTAATGACTCCATTCCTTTTTGTGGTTGTAGGGGCTGTTGATTGGAGTATACTAAAACAAACCTGACCTCTCTAGGACATTCAGAAGCCAAGTTATAAGCCCACAAAGGTGTAACTGGACTACTTCTTTAAAGTGACACCAGGCCCAGTGACCTTTGGGACATGGTTTGACCCCCTATGGGAATGTGAGATCATCATGAAACGTTCAGATCACTTACAACTCAATAGATTCTACCTTCTTGTAACGTTTCAGCCTGATTGGACCTTGTTTTCACACAAATGGACCCAGAATGATGTGAAATTGTGCTTCGTGCAACATAATTCTGGGTGCCATTTACAAAACATAAGTGCTAATGACTCCATTCCTTTTGTGGTTGTAGGGGCTGTTGATTGGAGTACACTAAAACAAACTTGATCTCTCTAGGACATTCAGAAGCCAAGTTATAAGCCCACAAATGTGTAACTGGACTACTTCTTTAGACACCAGATCCGGTGACCTTTGGGACATGGTTTGACCCCCTTAGGGAAGTGCTATCATCATGAAACGTTCAGATCACTTACAACTTAATAGATTCTACCTTCCTGTAATGTTTCAGCCTGATTGGACCTTGTTTTCACACAAATGGACCCAGAATGATGTGAAATTGTGCTTTGTGCAACATAATTCTGGGTGCCATTTACAAACCATAAGTGCTAATTACTCCATTCCTTTTTGTGGTTGTAGGGGCTTTTGATTAGAGTACACTAAAACAAACCTAACCTCTCTAGGACATTCAGAAGCCAAGTTATAAGCCCACAAAGGTGTAACTGGACTACTTCTTTAAAGTGACACCAGGCCCGGTGACATTTGGGACATGGTTTGACCCCCTATAGGCATGTGCGATCATCTTGAAACGTTCAGATCACTTACAACTCAATAGATTCTACCTTCCTGTATTGTTTCAGCCTGATTGGACCTTGTTTTTACACAAATGAACCCAGAATGATGTGAAATGTGCTTCGTGCAACATAATTCTGGGTGCCATTTAAAAACCATAAGTGCTAATGTCTCCATTCCTTTTTGTGGTTGTAGGGGCTGTTGATTGGAGTACACTAAAAAAAAACCTGATCGCTCTAGGACATTCAGAAGCCAAGGTTTAAGCCCACAAATGTGTAACTGGACTACTACTTTAAATTGACACCAGATCCGGTGACCTTTGGGACATGGTTTGACCCCCTATAGGAATGTGCGATCATCATGAAACGTTCAGATCACTTACAACTCAATAGATTCTACCTTCCTGTAACGTTTCAGCCTGATTGGACCTTGTTTTCACACAAATGAACCCAGAATGATGTGAAATTGTGCTTCGTGCAACATAATTCTGGGTGCCATTTAAAAACCATAAGTCTAATGACTCCATTCCTTTTTGTGGTTGTAGGGGCTGTTGATTGGAGTATACTAAAACAAACCTGATCTCTCTAGGACATTCAGAAGCCAAGTTATAAGCCCACAAATTTGTAACTGGACTACTTCTTTAGACACCAGATCCGGTGACCTTTGGGACATGGTTTGACCCCCTTAGGAAAGGGCTATCATCATGAAACGTTCAGATCACTTACAACTCAATAGATTCTACCTTCCTGTAACGTTTCAGCCTGATTGGACCTTGTTTTCACACAAATGAACCCAGAATGATGTGAAATTGTGCTTCGTGCAACATAATTCTGGGTGCCATTTACAAACCATAAGTGCTAATGACTCCATTCCTTTTTGTGGTTGTAGGGGCTGTTGATTGGAGTAC